>NC_143065.1:6289772-6592803 GCF_052426305.1 Pelodiscus sinensis
CCTCTGGTGTATGGGGCTCCCAGTCCAGCTGCAGCGCCACCTCCTCCTCCAGGCAACTTGTTGGTACAGCAGCCGCCACTGTGAGGAGGGAAGGGGGAACCGAACAGGTCCAAGACAGAACCCAGAGGAGCTGCTCCCAGACGTCCGTGCCTTGAAGCTGCCACTTCAGCCTCAGCAGGGGACACATGGAGACCAGCTGGAATGCTGCAAGGCAGGGTTCACTCGGGCTCACTAGATGTACTCCATTCACTACTGCTCTCTCTCCCCATCTCTCCGGGGGAGTGGTAGCAAGCCAGCTCTGATGGGGAAGCTCAGGGTTTCTTTTCTCCCTGCACCGCACTGAGCTCCCCACTGCATGGAGAGATGGGGCTGAGCTCCTTCCCCCTTCCCACCCCGCTGGAGGAATGCCAGCGCAGTGTCCAGAGGCTTTCTCTGCTGAAGCCAGGTAAGTGTTCCTCTAGTGCCCAGACCCCCACATCCCAATCCTCCTCACTCACTCTCCCCCCATCCTGCTCCCTCCCTCTAGACAGACACCCTACTCCCCAGTCTGCTTCTGCACCCTACCTTCCACCTAGACCTCACAACCTCTCCCCCTTCTGCACCCCACCTCCCACTCAGATCCTGCATCCCATCTCTATCCCACACACTGAAAGCCCTGTCCCACACTGTACCCCTCATTTTTGTCCCCACTCCAGAGACTAAGAAGGGTCCATAAAATCCACAAACACTAGAAAAGTAAATCTGGCCTATGGAAAGCCCTGAACCTCAGACCTCCCGGTCCCTTCCCCTCACCCTCTGGGGCTGGAGTGCTATGTGGACAGTTCTGGCTAGAAGTGCAGTCAGGATAATTGAGTTCTGGAAAAAAGATGCACAGAGCACCTGCATTTAAAGTTTTGGGGTTTTTTTTAAATCCCTATATACCAGTGACTTCCTGAGGAAACCACAGAGCATCAGTAATCTTCCTGAAAATGCCATCCTGACCACCATGGATGTAAAAGCTCTTTACACCAACATTCCACACAAGGATGGACGATAAGCTATCAGGAACTATGGTGCACCTGGAGCTATGTGACTGTCCTCACCCACAACTACTTCCAATTTGGGGACAATTTATACCTTAAAGTCAACAGCATTCCTATGGGTACCCCATAACCTCACAATGTCATTTTTATGGGATGACCTAGAATGTTTCCTCAGTTCCTGTCCCTTGGCATTGATCTCATTATATGGACCCAAGGGAAGGACACCCTTGAGGAAGTCCACATTCATTTCAACAACTTCCACTCCACTACCAACCTCAGCCTGGACAGTCCACATAAGAGAACCACTTTCTTTACACTACAATACAGTTGGACGCTCTCTTAACCGGGACTTTCTGGTCCACCAACATCCCAGCCCTGGTGCAGAGCTAGTGGCTGAGAGCTCTGCAACGGGGCTAGAGCCCGGTAGCGGGGCTGCCCCATGGCAGCGAAACTGGGAGCCCAGCAGTAGCGCTGCTGCCTGGTGCGGACATTCTGGGAGTGAGATATGAGAGGCAGCGGGGCTGGAACCAAGCAGCAAAATTACTCCACGAGTCAGGGACGCAGCAGGGCCACTGGGCAGCAAAGCCAGGGGCCCAGCAGCCCTGCTACCGCAGGGCCAATAACGGGGCTGCCCAATGGTGCAGCAAAAAGCCCAGCAGCCCTACTGCCGCCCTGCAGAGTTGCCTGATGAGGCTGGGAGGCAGCAGGCCTGCCCAGCAAGGCTGATGCTCAAGTGGGGCTTGTCGCCCAGCGGCACAACTGGACACTGGCAGAGAGGCTCCCTCACAGGGCTGGAGCCCAACAGTGGAGCCAGGACCTGAGGGGGCCCAAAAGTGACCTTCTTTGGTCTGGCAAAATCCCTCGTTTGGGACCAGTCAGGTCCCAAGGATGCCAAACCAAGGAGGCCAACCTGTACAAATAAATGTTGGTCACAGACACCACCCTACCCCAGAAACCTACTGACTGCTATTCTTAGCTACATGCCCCTAGCTTCTGTCCAGGACACACCACATGTTCCACTGTCTACAGCCCAGGGCTAAGATACAACTGGATCTGCTCCAATCCCACAGACAGAGACGAACACCTACAGGATCTTTATCCAGGCATTCTTAAAACTTAAACGCTCACCAGGGAAGTGAAGAATCAGAGCAAGACAGGTACCCAGAAGTCAGCAAATTCAAGAGAGGCCCAACAAAGGAAAAGAACAGAACACCACTGGTCATCACTTAACAGCAGTGGTTTGAAAAGGTTGCCATCCCAAGAGCCAAAATACATTAAAATTCAGAACCAGTGGTCAACAAAGAGCCAATATATAAAAATACCTATTTGCATGACTGAAAATATACAACTTAATATTATTGAAAATTAACATGATGATTAATAGCATAAATGAAACACTGTACTTACAAACTTTAATGGGACTTCTGTTGCTGGTAGGAGTCAGGACTGGAGTGCATGAGGGGCTCAAGGCAGAAGGCTGGGGTATGTGGGAGGTGAAAGAGGCAGGGCAGGGCACTGTGGGTGGGAAGTAAAGCATCGGGGGGTGGGGGGGATTACCTTACCTGGCCAGGGCTGGGCCACTGCACCCGGGTAGTGGTAGCTGGACGAAGTGTCAGGCTAGGATTACCACAGCTGGATAGTGGCCTCCCCTCCTACCCATACTTCAGCAGGAGGGGGGCTGCCACCACCAGCTCTTCCTGCAGCCAGATGGGGGCCAGACTGTGGGACCTGACCTAGGATTGGAGCCAGGGACAAGACATTGCAGCCAGATGGGGGCTGGGCACTTTTATTCTCTCATGTGTATTTAAAATGAAGTTTGGTAAATTAAGTAAAATAGTATGTCCAACACAAAAGGTTTCAACATTGTCTTAGTTATGGCAGGAGTGGAGAACCTTTTTTTGGGTTGGGGGCCACTGACCCAAAGAAAAATCAATTAGGGATCACACAAGTGAGAAGCAAACAAACAAACAAACAAACAAACAAACAAACACCCCACAACCCTCACTGATGTGGCCCCACAACTGAGACATCTCACTCCCTTGGCACCCTCCCCCGCAATGAGGGAGTGAGGGACACCAAGGACTGAGGTTCAAGGCCTCAGGCCAGATTAACTCTTCTGGGGTTCCAGGGTTAGTGGATTTTGTGGGCACCCCCCAAGTTCTGGGGTGGGGCCAAAAATGAGGGATCCATAAGAACATAAGAACGGCCATACTGGGTCAGACCAAAGATCCATCCAGCCCAGTAGCCTGTCTGCCGACAGTGGCCAATGCCAAGTGTCCCAGAGGGAGTGAACTGAACAGGTAATGATCAAGCGATCTCTCCCCTGCCATCCATCTCCACTCTGACAAACAGAGGCTAGGGACACCAGTGTGAGGGACAGAGCTGCCAGTGAGTGGGATAGGGATGGGGTGCAGGATCTGGAGGGCGGGGGGGGGGGGGGGAGGTTGAGCGGCGGGAGCAGGGTGTCCAGCCACGTGGAAGGAGCAGGAACAAGGGAGGGCACGGTATGCGGTCAGGAAGGAGGGTGCAGGAGCAACGGTGGATGCAGGAACAGGGTGAGGGTAGGGTGTCTCGCCAGGAGGGAGGGTGAGGAGAAAGGGAGGGTGTCGGCACAAGCTGGGGATGCAGGGTACTTGCAGAGGGAGGGGAGTGAGTGAGGGGGATTACGGTGCAGGGGCCTGGGTATGAGAGGCGACACTTACCTGGCTTTGTGCCCTGCTGCAGTGGGGAAAGCTTCTGGACAGCATGTCACTGTGCTGCCATTCCCCCAGCAGGTGGGGAAGGGAAGGAAGCTCAGCCTCCCTCCACACAGCAGGAAGCCTGCACAGCCCTGAAACTGCAGCACAAGCTTCAGCTTCCTGCTCAGATGCATAGGGTGGAGAGGGAAGGTGAAGAAAGCCCTGACCCCACCAGACAGGCTTGCAGAGCGAATGGCTCCGTGAGTGGTCATTCCTAAAGCGGGCTGGGGGAAGAGAGCATGGCAGTGCACAGAGCACACCTGCCAAGCCTGAGCACATCCTACCCCACAGGGCCCTAGCCACCGGAGTGGCTCCACTGGATTTTGCAGCTGCTTTGGACCCTCCTGGTGCCATGCATCCCCTGCCCCCAGCAGTGGCTGCTGTAACAAAGAACAAGTGGCAGCCTGGAGATGGAGGAGGCAGCTGCAGGGTTGCTGGACCAGGGGCCCCAGAGGCAGTACCGTGGGGGGAGACGGCTGCGGCACAGTCAGACAGGGACCTCATGCACCAGAAGCAGTCCCGCAGGGGTGGGAGGAAGGAGGCGGCAGTGATGCAGCTGGACCGGGGGGCCCCCCCGCACCAGAGACAGTCTCACAGGGGGAGGGAGAGGTCTGCACAGCACATGGTGGTGGGGCAACCGCAGTGAGTGCAGGGGGCTTGCCAGGCAGCAGCATGCACCATGCTCAGGGAATACTCTGGACTCCAACTTCCGATCATCTCTGGAAACCGCACACCACCAGAAGCCGGCTGGCTGCCCACTAGCAAAGCACCAAATACATGCTCTGAGGGGGGAGGCCATTGCTTTGCACCATGCTAGGGTATGTCCCTGCAAGGCTCTCTCAGCTGGGGGAAGGGAAATGGAAGTACAGGGAGTACTACTTCCCGCAAGCCAGATCTGACGGGGCTTTCTGGGACATCTAACTACTTGGTGGGGACACTGAGACAGAGTATTTAAATTCAGGACAGTCCCAGAAAAATTGGGACTTATGGTCAGTGTATATATTGGCCAAACTTGACAGTCTCTACAACAACGGATAAATGGACACGAAGCAGACATAAAAACTGGTACCATATATAAACTTGTGTCGGGGAACACTGAAACCTCTCTGCACATTCAATAATGGCTTTAAAAGTAGCCATTCTTCTACAAAGGAATTTTATCACCCAATTACAGAGGGAAACAGCTTAACTGGAATTCATTTACAAATCTGACAATCAATTCGGGCTTGAATAAAATATTAACTGGCTAACACATTAAGAAGGCAATTTCCCCTACCTTTCATATTCACACTTACACATCAAAAGCTATATATGGAACACATCCAGCCCAACTCAATTAGCATCATTAACACTGGTCTTACAATTGATGGGATCTGCTGTTATATATACACTGGATTCTGTAATTTCCACTCTAACCCATATCTAGTGGGTTTTACCCATGAAAGCTCATGATATATTATATTTGTTAGTCTCTAAGGTACCATAGGACACTTGTTACAGACTGCTACTTTTTTTTTTAAAAGCCTCAGAGAAGACAGCTAACCCAGGACTCCAATTTCCTCAAAATGCTTTTAGATCTGATAATCTGAATTAACAGGTTAACCATCAAGTCTAATATGAAAGGAAGACATTTTCAAAGTACTACAGCTATTCTTGTAAAATGTTTCTTACTTCAAATCAAATGAGTAATAAATATGCTTCAGACTGGGATTTTGTTTTGGCATTTCAATCTTATGCCGGTTTAAAACACGAGGTGCATGAATAGTTCCATCATCCGTTAAAATAAAATTCAGGTTAACTTAATGTCAACATAAAGAAAGGCCCAAAAGCCATCCTGTCCAGCACAGTGAGTCACTTAGAAAAGCCAAAATAAATAAAGATTTGCTATGTGACAGAGGACTGGAGTGAGGTTAAGAGGAGTAAACTCCAAAGTCCATGACGCCCCCTACAACACTATCGCCCTGCCAAACGAACACAGGAGACTCCTAGTACATGGTTTATTTTGATGTATACACTCAGTTTGCAATGACTGTGGCCTTCTGAGGTAGTTTTTAAATCCTGGTATTAGGGGTATGAAATGGTGTATTGGACTGAATCAGGAGTGAACAGCTTCATACTTGTTCCTTGAAATCTTACTGGCTCAGTTTCCTTGCAATAGAATTTAAAATAAACTGATTAGAATAGTTTCTTTATTTTAGACATTTCCCAGGCTTCAGCATTCTGTCCTTACCCAGACATTTTTTTACCAATTTGTCTACCAAGTTTTGTAAAAGGCCACTCTTCACTTCTCTCTGACCCTTCACATTTAGTATTCATTGGACCTAAAAAATCAGAAGAACTATAACACGGAAATACTTGCTCTTTCCCATTTCTATATCTCCTTACTAAGCAACATAAAAACATATTTGTGACAACAGATCCTGGATGTCCTAAAGAATGTCCCTGGCTTTAGTCTTTTGCTAGATTCCACAACCTCCCTAGGACAACTGATTCCAGTGTATAACCACCCTGACAGTTAGATTAACCACAATTTAGCATCCCTAGTTCAGATGGAGGATATGACCTCTGCTCTAGTAGACTAATGTCCAACCTAAGTCTCCCTTGTTGCAATTTAAGCCCATTGCTTCAGAGGCCAAGGAGAACAATTTTCCTCCCTTTGATACCCTTTTAGATACTTGAAAACAGCTATCATGTCCCCTTCTCAGTCCTCTCTTTTCTAACATAAACAAGACCAACTCTTTCAGTCTTCCCTCATAGATCATGCTTTCTAGGCCTCTAATCATTTTTATTCCTCTTCTCTGGACCTTCTCCAGTTTCTCCACATCTTTCTTGAAATGTGGTGTCCAGAACTGGATACAATACTGCAACTGAGGCCTAATCAATGAAGAGTAGAGCAGAAGAATGACTCGTGTCTTGCTCACAACACTCCTGTTAATGCATCCTAGAATCATGTTTGCTTATTTTGAAACAGCATCACACTCTTGACTCATATTTAGCTTGCGGTTCACTATGACCCCTAGATCCTTTTCTGCAGTACTCCTTCCTAGACAGTCGCTTCCCATTGACAACACAAACTGTGTTGATATAAGTTGCCCACACTCCTGTCAGTGAAAGCCAGGAATAGTATAGGTGTTTTTCTGAACAATTAGATAGTCTATCAAAAGAAAATAACAATGTTCTCACCATATTTAGTAAGTGAAGCTTTCCTTCATCAGGCTAGCAAAAGGCTTAGGAAGGAAAATTGGCAGGTCAATGGATGGATTTATATAGAATTCTGAGACCACCTTCAGTAGGAACTTAGGTGACATCTAAGGTAATTTGACCTTGTGAAATAGTGTAATTAGAGAAGCAGACATAATCAACTAGGAGAGATTCAGCCTGTTAACTCCTATTAAGCATATTGTTTTAGGGCAATCAAAAAGTCTAGGACTGAATAAACTGGTGTGATCAGAAAAGCAAATTGATGCTGATAACCAGACAGAAAATCTCTTCTACCTATACAAGCAGTCTTCATGAATGTTGCCAGCTCAACCTTTTTTCATTTGTGACCCCCCGGAGCCGGGAAAATTTTTGTTGAACAAAAAAAAAAAAAAAAAAAAAAAACCACTGGGAACATTTTGTTGCGGCCCCTTTCATTTAAAGCGCTGGTACACTCCCCTGCCACTCCCCCCACCCTGGGAAAAGAAAATACCGGCCTGCCCAGATCAAAGCACTGTGACCTCTCAGGAAGACAGCTGCAATCCCCAAAGATTCTTTCAGTGCAGGTCACACAGTCAGGATACAGACTGCCACATGCAAAGATGTTGGCTCCAGAATAGGGATGTAAGGGAGTAGTCAACTACCTGATAAGCTTCCCCCCCCCTTGCTGCCTCTGTCAGCCCACCAGGCTCTTACTACATTTAAAATACACTGCTCCTGGGAGCTAACCCCACTCCAATTCTGCAGTTTAAATGTAGTAGAAGCCTGACTGCTGCACACCCATCTCCTACTATATTTAAACTGCAGAGCCACAGTGGGAGGTAGCGAGTGCCCCCCCTCCCCCGACTAATTAAGAAATCAATGGGAATTAGCTGATTAACTGCAATTTAACATCCCCAGTCCAGATGGAGGATATGACTTTTGTTCTGGTAGACTAATTTGGGAGACCAGATTTGGTGAACTTAGCTACCAAGTTCCAGAATTACTTGGCCCATTCTGGAGCCATCATGGTCATTCAGCCTGTGTCTTGGCTCAGTTTCCTCAGGACCCTATGTATCTTGGGGAACAGAAGAAAGGCAAACATCAGCCCCAATGTCCAAGGGATGAGGAAACAGTGTGCTAGAGAGTTGATCTTAGGCTAAACGTCTGACAGTTGTTTGCAACAAACTACAAGTCCACCTCAGGGAATCTGTATTCACAGAAAATCTTCTGCATGCCTGAGCCTTTCAGAAACCAGTTGTGTAAGTATATGACCTTTCTCTGTAGTCATATTAGAAGGTCTAAAGCCTACAGCCTTCATCTGCATCCAGATTACAAGAGCAGCAATCATTAGCTTTGAAGCAGAGTCAAACTCATATGACATACACTCTTGTATGGTAATTTGGAATAGGCTGTTAAGAAGACTCTGTCCTAATGGCACCTATCATCACCAGATAAAGAAACAAATCTCAAGATGGGTTAAAAAAAAGAACACCTTAGTTTGATAGAATCTCATCTGGAAAAAAAAATCCTTATCAATAGTTGAGGTTGTGACATCCTCATTCTATGACTATGGTCCTCATTTTACTACTGTTTGTTTATATGATCTGTCTGGTTTTTTTATTGTTTCTGTCTGCTATACAATTAATTTTGAAAGGTGTAAATCACCTTAGGTGGTGGGATATGATTAGTTAAGTAATTCTGTTACAGTGTGTTATGATTCATACTGAGAAGGTAGAGAAATCCGCTAGTTATCTTAGGTGTCTGTACACAAACACAAGAAGCCTGGGAAACAATCAGGAAAAAATGGAACTCCTGGCACAGTCAAAGAACTATGATGTGTCTGGAAAAACAGAGACCTCCTGGGACAAATCACATGACTGGAGCACTGTCATGGAGGAGTATAAACTATTCAGAAAGGACAGGTGGGGGAGAAAAGGTGGAGGAGTTGCACTGTAAGAGAGCCATTATGACTTCAGTATATAGGAGGAAGAAAAAAGACCGTTGAGAGCGTTTGGGTTAAATTTAGAGGCGGGAGCAACAAGGGTGATATTGTGGTGGGTGTTTGCTATAAAGCACCAGATCAGGTGGATGAAGTAGACAAGGCTTTCTTCAGACAATTAACAGAAGCTCCCAAATCACAGGCCCTGATTCTTATAGGGCAGTGGCTCCCAACTTTTTTTAAGCTGCGGACCATCAAACCCATTCACAAACATTTGGCAGACCGGCAACATTCTATTTGCAAATTTGCATATTCATTATGTTCACAATGAATATGCAAATAAAATGTTATTAGCCCCGATCTAACCCCTTACTCCTCAGTGCTTAACACCCTTTGACCCCCCCAACTCCTACATTCCATGCCCTTTGACCCTTTAACCTCTGCCATCTACACCAATGCCAACACCCTCTTGCCCCATGACCCCATCATGCCCTCAACCATCAGCCCTTTGCCACCATGCCACCCCACACCCACCAGAATGAGGCTGTGCTCTCTAAGGAGCATGGCCATTACTGCCGTGTGGGCTGAGAAAGCAGCCCTTCTCCTTCGCACCCCCTCCCTTTCCAAGAGTGTCTTGTGCCTCCGTGGGTAGAGAGGGGAGCACAGAGCCCTGGCCAGCTGCCATTATCAAAGGGGGACGGATGGAGGCACCTCCGGCTCTACCTCCTTCTGCCAATGGTGGCAAAGGCACTGTGTGGGTGGAGGGAGCAGCCGCCATTGGTGGCTCAAACGCCTCCCTCTTTCTTCACGCCCCCTTCCTCCCCAAGCGCATCTTCCCAAACGCAGAGTGGGGAGGAGAGAGGAAGGCACCTCCCATTGCCACTGCATGAGCCACCATAGCTGCTGGGGGGACTTCAATCACTCTGACATCCATTGGGAGACCAATACAGCAGTACACAAACAACCAAGGAAGATTTTGGAAAAAGTTGGGAACAACTTTCCAGTACAAGTGCTGAAGGAACCAACCAAGCACCAGGCTCAGCTTGACCTGCTGTTCAGAAACAGGGAGGAAATAGTAGTGAAGTAGATGTGGGTGGCAACCTGGGCAGCAGTGATCATGAGATGGTCAATTTCAGGATCCTAACAAAAAAAAAGAAAGAAAGAACAGCAGCAAAACACACACCCCAAACTTCAGAAAAGCAGACTTTGACTCCCTCAGAGAACTAATGGGCAGGATCCCTGGGGACGCTAACATGAGGTGGAAAGGAGTCCAGGAGAGCGGGCTGTATTTTAAAGAAGCCTTACTGAAGATACAGGAAAAAATCATCCTGATGAGCAGTAAGAAAAGCAAATATGTAGGTGTCTAGCTTGGCTTAACAGTGAAAATTTTGGTGAGTTTAAACACAAAAAGGAGGCTTACAAGAAGTGGAAACTTGAACAGATGACTAGTGAAGAGTATAAATATATTGCTCGAGCATGCAACATGTAATCCGGGTGTAATCAGGATGGCCAAAGCGCAACTGGAATTGAAGATAGCAAAAGATTTGGAAGGTAACAAGAAAGATTTCTACAGTAATGTTACCAATAAGAAGGTGGTCAGGGAAGGTGTGGGACCTTTACTAAATGAAGGAGGTAACCTGGTGACAGAAGACGTGGGAAAAGCTGAAATACTGAATTTTTTTTTTGCCTCTGGGAGCTGACCTTCTCCATGAAAACAGGCTGCTTTCACTTTGGCTATGTCTACACTGGCCACAATTTCCGGAAAAGGGATGCAAATCAGGTAAGTCAGGATAGGGAAATCCGCGGGGGATTTAAATATCCCCCGCGGATTTAAATAAACATGTCCACCGCTTTTTTTCCGGCTTGGGGAAAAGCCGGAAAAAAAGTATCTAGACTGGCGCGATCCTCCGGAATAAAGCCCTTTTCCGGAGGATCTCTTATTTCTACTTTGAATCCAAGCGTGCTGAGAAAGGTGGCTTGTGATTGCAGAACCATTGGCCATAATCTTTAAGAACTCATGACCATCGGAGGAGGTCCCAGACTATTAGAAAAGAACAAATGTAGCGCCTATCTTTTAAAAAAAAGGGAAGAAGGAGAACCGAGGGAACTACAGACAGAACAGCTCACCTCAGTCCCCAGCAAAATCATAGAGGCGATCCTCAAGGAATCCATTCTGAAGAACCTGAAAGAGGGAAAAGTGATCAGAAATAGTCAACAGGGATTCACCAAGGGCAAGTCATACCTGACCAATCTGATTACCTTCTATGAAGAGGTAACTGGCTCTGTGGACATGGGGAAGTCGGTGGATGTGATATGCTTTGACTTTAACAAAGGTTTTGATAGTTTCTCCCACAGTATTCTTGACAACAGGTTAAGGAAATATGGATTCGATAAATGGACTGTAATGGACAGAAAGCTGGTTAGATTGTTGGGCTCAACTGGTATCAATCAACAGCTCGATGGCTGGTATCAAGTGGAGTTTCTCAAGGGTCGGTTCTGGGGTGTAGGGATGTTAAATTTAGATTAATTAACTAAGCGAGTAGTCAACAGGATTTCCATTGACTATTTGATTAGTCTAGAAAGGCACCTCCACAATGCAGCAAGAGCCCAGCTGGGCTCTTGTTACAGTTCAAAAGCAGAAGCCCCAATGGGGCTTTTATATATTTCAAAAACAAAAATCAAAGCAGAAGCGGAGCGAGCAGAGACTACGTCAGTCCACGTTCACGCCATTTCCCGCTGTGCCTCTACCTCCCCTGCCCCCACAGAAATGGTGCTGGGGGAACTGGTTTTTAAGCCAGCTCCCCCCAGCACCAGCTCCTGCTTCCTGATAGAGGCAGCAAGGGGGGGGAGGGGGAATGACTAGTCAACCAGTGGTTTACATCCCTACTGAGACCAGTTTTGTTCAACATCTCTATTAATGACCTGATTGAGGGGATGGATTGCACCGTAGCAAATTCA
Source organism: Pelodiscus sinensis (assembly GCF_052426305.1). NCBI lineage: Eukaryota > Metazoa > Chordata > Testudines > Trionychidae > Pelodiscus > Pelodiscus sinensis. The sequence continues at coordinate 6,301,610 of NC_143065.1, forward strand.
CAAATGATATTAAGCTAGGGAGAGAAGTAGATATGCTGGAGGGTAGAGATAAGGGCCAGACTGACCTAGAGAAATTGGAGGATTGGGCAAAAAGAAATCTGATGAGGTTTAACAAGGACAAGTGCAGAGTCCTGCACCTGGGACTGAAGAATCCCAAGCACTGCTATAGGCAGGGGACTGACTGGCTAAGCAACAGTTCTGCAGAAAAGGACCTAGGGATTACAGTGGATAAGAAACTGGGTATGAGTCAACAGTGTCCCCATGTAGCTAAGAAGGCTGATGGCATAATTGGGGTGCAGTTTTAGGAGCAGTGCCAGATCTAGGAAGTGATTATTCCCCTTTATTCAGCACTGGCAAGGCCACATCAGGAGTACTACATATAATTCTGCCCTCTCGTCCCCAATTACAGCAAAGATGTGTACATATTGGAGAGAGTTCAACAGAGGGCAACGAAAATGATTAGGAGGCTGGAGCACATGATTTGCAAGGAGAGGCTAAGGGATTTGACCTTATTTAGTCTACAGAAAAGAAGGGGGGGGGGATTTGATAGCAGCTTTCAACTACCTGAGGGGGGATTTCAAATAGGGTAGAGAGAGACTGAGGAGCAATAGTCTCAAATTGAAGTGAGGGAGGTCTAGATTGGATATTTGAAAAAACTATTTCACTAGGAGGGTGGTGAAGCACAGGAATGAGTTACCTAGAGATGTGATAGAATCTCCATTACTAGAAGTTTTCAAGGCCTGGCTTGACAAAGCCCTGGCTGGGATGATTTATTTGGGAATGGTCCTGCTTTTAGCAGAGGATTGAATTCAATGACCTCCTGAGGTCTCTTCCAACCCTATGATTCTATGACCAGAGGTTACACTGAGCAAGTTACCAGGCACCGAATGGCCCTTGCTATTAGGAAATTTTCACGGATAAATACTGCAACCAATTGGGACATCAAGAGTGGAGACCCAAGCCCAGACCTGCAATATGAGAGCTGCCTCCGAATGGTGGAGGGTGTTGCTCTGTAATCCTCTATCTTCCACATATCCCCTATTCCCTCCTTTTCCAAGTTTTTTCCCCTGCACCTCTGCATCAAAATGTAATCACTATTTCCATGAAAAAAAATCATATCCCTGCTCATGAACTATGCAGGCCAGCAAAGGGCAACTTGCTCAGGTACACTACATCAACACAGGCGATGAAGGGATAAGGAGGCGCGCTGTGCCTCAACACACCGTCCCACCCATGACGTGCAAGACAGGACATACATATATACAGAACAAAAACGACATGCAGGTCTAATGGAGCTAATAGGGCGCCATTCATCTAAAACCACGGAAAAATCATTTGGAAGCGGAAGTGAGTGGATACTTTCTCTTTCCTGCAGCTGAGCGCAAGGCAGGCCACAGAGGGCTGTGCAACTCGGGTGGGTGCACAACACTCAGGGCCGCGGATCCAAGCCCACGTCATTCATTCCTGCCTGAATTTCGTGACAGCAGGCAGCGCACCCAGAGCGCATGGAAGCGACAGCGGTGAACATGCGACAGCAGCGCGCGGGGGGCGGGGCGGGGCGGCAGCGCGGAGCAGGGTCTCCGCCCCACGCACAAAGGTACCGTCCGTTAGTCCCTGCGGGCGGGGCGGCCTGGAGACCCCCGTGCTGAGGGGGCTCCCTGCCCTGCCCCGGAACGGCGAGGGGCACCGGGCGGAGCCTCATTTACCGCCTCTCACTGCCCCACGTCACAGCTCGGGCCCCCACCAGCTCCACCGCGTGGGGGGCCGTTGGGGTTGGAAGCGGCCCCGACCGCCCCGCCGGACTCGCCTGGCTCGGGCCTCCCTGCCCGCCGGGGGCGCGCGGAGGCCGGGGCGCGCGGCGCTCGCACACGCGGGGGGAGGGGGGGATCAATTACCAGGGTCCAGGCGGAGCGGCGGCTGGTCGGGGTCCGGGAGCGTCAGGTCCCGGCCCGCAGCCGCGTCCTTTCCTCGGCGGCTTGTCAAAGAGAAAACATGACGCGGGAGGGGGTGGCGAGATCTCGCGGGGTTATTGCTCAAATCTCGCGAGAGCCAGTCAGCTCTTGCCCAGCCGGAATCCGGGGGCGGGGCAGCCCCAACCGTTCTGCGTCTGGGCTGAGCCGGCGGGGCGGGCGTAACAGGGAGCGAGGCTACGCCCCGGGAGCCCTGGTCGCTGCTGCATCCCGCCAGCGCCAGAGCCTCCCTCACAGCGTGTGCCCCGCCCCCCCCGCTCCACCGCCTCCCCTGCAGCGTGTGCCCCGCCCCCCCCCGCTCCACCGCCTCCCCTGCAGCGTGTGCCCCGCCCCGCCCCGCCGGGCCCTGCCCCACAGCCTCCCCTGCAGCGTGTGCCCCGCCCCGCCGGGCCCTGCCCCACAGCCTCCCCTGCAGCGTGTGCCCCGCCCCGCCGGGCCCTGCCCCACAGCCTCCCCTGCAGCGTGTGCCCCGCCCCGCCGGGCCCTGCCCCACAGCCTCCCCTGCAGCGTGTGCCCCGCCCCGCCGGGCCCTGCCCCACAGCCTCCCCTGCAGCGTGTGCCCCGCCCCGCCGGGCCCTGCCCCACAGCCTCCCCTGCAGCGTGTGCCCCGCCCCGCCGGGCCCTGCCCCACAGCCTCCCCTGCAGCGTGTGCCCCGCCCCGCCGGGCTCTGCCCCACAGCCTCCCCTGCAGCGTGTGCCCCGCCCCGCCGGGCTCTGCCCCACAGCCTCCCCTGCAGCGTGTGCCCCGCCCCGCCCCACAGCCTCCCCTGCAGCGTGTGCCCCGCCCCGCCCGGCTCTGCCCCACAGCCTCCCCTGCAGCGTGTGCCCCGCCCCGCCCCACAGCCTCCCCTGCAGCGTGTGCCCCGCCCCGCCCCACAGCCTCCCCTGCAGCGTGTGCCCCGCCCCGCCCCACAGCCTCCCCTGCAGCGTGTGCCCCGCCCCGCCGGGCTCTGCCCCACAGCCTCCCCTGCAGCGTGTGCCCCGCCCCGCCGGGCCCTGCCCCACAGCCTCCCCTGCAGCGTGTGCCCCGCCCCGCCCCGCCGGGCCCTGCCCCACAGCCTCCCCTGCAGCGTGTGCCCCGCCCCGCCGGGCTCTGCCCCACAGCCTCCCCTGCAGCGTGTGCCCCGCCCCGCCGGGCCCTGCCCCACAGCCTCCCCTGCAGCGTGTGCCCCGCCCCGCCCCGCCGGGCCCTGCCCCACAGCCTCCCCTGCAGCGTGTACCCCGCCCCGCCGGGCCCTGCCCCACAGCCTCCCCTGCAGCGTGTGCCCCGCCCCGCCGGGCCCTGCCCCACAGCCTCCCCTGCAGCGTGTGCCCCGCCCCGCCCGGCTCTGCCCCACAGCCTCCCCTGCAGCGTGTGCCCCGCCCCGCCGGGCCCTGCCCCACAGCCTCCCCTGCAGCGTGTGCCCCGCCCTGCCGGGCTCTGCCCCACAGCCTCCCCTGCAGCGTGTGCCCCGCCCTGCCGCCTCCCCTGCAGCTTGTGCCCCGCCCCGCCGGGCCCTGCCCCACAGCCTCCCTCACAGCGTGTGCACTTGGGCCCCGCCGGGCCATGCCCTTTGCCACCTCCCCAGCCTCCTGTATAGTGTGTGCACCAGCTCTGCGCTGGGCCATGTCCTCTGCCAGCTTTCCCCCTGGCACCCTCCGTATGTGGGTGGCCTATGCTGGAGATGGCATCTGTTGCATTTCTCAACTGTGCCATTGCTATGGGTTATATATTTATGTAACAGATGCTTAGACCCACCTACAATCAATCCTCAAGATCGCAAGAATTGGAGCTGGGAGTGGGTCTAGCTCAGTGCTTCTCTAACTTTTTCACCCACAGCCCACCCTACTCACCACAGACCTTTCTGCAGACTGCCAGCCACACACCCATGCTGATAAAATGGGTGCAGGAGGAGCTGGGGCGTGCAGTGTCTGGCTGGGAGTTAGGAAGCAAGAGCAGACTGGGGTGAGAAGGGGTCTGAGTAGGAGGCAAGATGCAGTAGCAGGCTGAGGGTGAGGAATTGGCCAGGAGGCAGGGTGTAGGAGTGGGCTGAAGGTGAGGAGTCTGGGCTGGAGGGAGGGAGGGGGTGCAGGGACTTGGTGTGTGCATGAGGGGGGATAAGATGCACTTACCTGACACTGTGCCCCTAGGCACCACCCTGCCACTCCTCACATTGGCTGTGATTTTGGCCAATGAGAGCAATAGGGAAAGCCTCCAAGTAAGTGGTTTCCTGCACTGCCGTCCCACTTTAGAAAAGTTGGACATACACAAATCCATGGGGCCATATCTAATGCATCCAAAGGTGCGGAGAGAGTTGGCTGATGTCGTTGCAGAGCCTTTGGCCATTATCTTTGAAAACTAGTGGAGATCAGGGAAGGTCCCAGAAAATTGGAAAAAGTCAAATTTAGAACCCATCTTTAATAATGGGAAGGACAATCTAAGGCAGTGGTCTCCAACCTTTTTACACCCAAGATCACTTTTTAAATGACAGACCAAGCCAAGATCTACCGCCCCGCCCCTTCCTTGAAGCTCCGCCCTCTCTATTCTCCTCCTCTCCATCACTTGCTATCCCCAATCCTTATACTGCTACTTTTTTAAAAAAGGTTTCTCCAACATTTGGAAGAGGTTTTTCAACATTTGGAAGTGGTGCTCAGCCAGGGTGCACCACGCTCCATGTGGGCTGGTGCAGAGAAGAAGCTGCCTGGCCGGCTAGCTGTAGCCTTCAGACCGGAGGAGGCTGTACTGCGCTCCAGCTGATTGGGCGGCTTCCCCTCTGCACCTGCCCACGGGGAGCTTGGTGCACCCTGGCTGAGCGCCATGGCCAGCTGGCCGGGAAGCCGCTTCTCTTCGCTCCCGCCTGGCTGCTCTGCGCCCAGCCCGGGAAGCCTGCTCCAGCACAGCTGGAACTAGACGCAGCCTCCCTGGGCTGAGCGCAGGGCAGCCGGGCTGGAGGGAAGAGAAGTGGCTGCCCAGCCAGCTGGCAATGGCACTCAGCCAGGGTGCACCAAGCTCCACGTGAGCAGGCGCAGAGGAGAAGCCGCCGATCAGCTGGAGCGCGGGGCAGCTTCTTTCAGCTGAAAGCCACAATCAGCTGGCTAGGGTGTTTCAGCCCTCCCGATCTCCCAGCTCCCCCCATTCCTTGCAACTATTCACCTGTGTTGTTGCTTGGTGAGTAGCTGCTCCTCAAATGAGGAAATCTAATATAAATGTACTGCGCAGGCGCGCAGTTCAGAGATGGCTCAAAAGCTACTCTTAGAGCCCCTGAGATCTACCAGTAGATCACGATCTACTGGTTGGTGACTGCGGATCTAAGGAACTACAGACTGGTCAGCCTCACCTCTGTCCCCAGAAAAATCATGGAGGGGATCCTCAAGGAATCCATTCTCAGCTTCAGCACTTCGAAGATGAGAAAGTGATCAGAATAGTCAACATGGATTCACAAAGGGCAAACCAACTTGATTAGCTTCTATGACATGGTAACTGGCTCTGTGCACATGGGGAAGTCAGTGGATGAGATATACCTTGACTTTAGCAAAGCTTTTGATACTGTCTCCCCTAGTATTCTTGCCAGCAAGTTAAGGAAGTATGGATTAGATAAACGGACTATAAGGATAAGAAACTGGCTTAGCGGGTAGCAGTCAATGGCTCGGTGTCTGGTTGGTGGTCAGTATCAAGTGAAGTGCCCCAAGGGTCAGTTCTGGGGCCGGTTTTGTTCAACAACTTTATTAATGTCCTGAATGAGGGCATGGTTTGCAACCTCAGCAAGTTTGCAGGAGACATTAACCTAGGGGAAAGAGGTAGATATGTTGGAAGATATGGATAAGGGTTCAGAGTGACCTAGACAAACTGGAGGATTGGGCCAAAAAAACCTGGGTAAGTTTCAACAAGGAAAATGCAGAGTCCTGCACTTGGGATGGAAGAACACCAAACACTGCTGTCTATGCAGCAGTTGAGCAAAAAAGGACCTAGGCATTATAGTGGATGAGAAGCTGGATATGAGTCAACAGTGTGCCCTTGTAGCCAAGAAGGCTAATGGCATATTAGTGTGCATAAGAGGACCATTGCCAGCAGATCCAGAGAAGTGATTCTTCTCCTTTATTTGTCACTGGTGAGGCCACATCTGGAGTACTGCATCCAATTCTGGGCCCCCATTACAGAAAGGATGTGGGCACATTGAAGTCCAGCAGAGGGTAACAAAAAAAGATTAGGAGGCTGGAGCACAGGACCTATGAGAAGAGGCTGATTTGGGCATATTTAGTCGACAGAAGAGAAGAGGCAGGGCTGCTATCAAATCTTCCTTCAACTTCCTAAAGGGAGGTTCCAAAAAGGATGTAAAAAGGCTGTTCTCAGTTGTGACTGATGGCAGAACAAGGAGCAACGGTCTCAAGTTACAGCGGGAGAAGTCTAGGTTGGATATTAGGAAAAACTATTTCACTAAGAGGGTGGTGAAGTACTGGAATGGGTTACATAGGGAGGTGGTGGAATCTCTATCCCTAGAGGGTATTAAGTCCCAGCTTGACAAAGCCCTGGCTGGGATGATTTAGTTGGGATTGGTCCTTCTTTGGGCAGGAGGCTGTCCTCAATGACATCCTGAGTTCTCTTCCAGCCGTAGTATTCTATGATCACTAATATTAAGGTGTCTGTTTTTAGTCATGCAGACGGGCATTCTTATACAGCTCTTTGTCGACCACTTTTTCTGAATTTTGAGGTAATTTGGCTCCTTGGTTTGAACAGGTTGCCAACCCCTACCCTACGGAAAAGGTGAGCAAGCTCTCTCTAGGAGGGTGAGCCCTGAAGGCACCACTCTCCAGAACAAGAAACAGACTTAGAGGGACACTAACAGAGGGCACTGAGATGGGCCCCTCTTAAGTGTGTATCCTGGGAGGGGTTTGAATGATTCATCTCAGGCTGAAACAAAAGACAGGACTATGTAGCACTTTAAAGACTAACAAGATGGTTTATTAGGTGATGAGCTTTCGTGGGCCAGACCCACTTCCTCAGATCAAATAGTGGAAGAAAATAGTCACAACCATATATACCAAAGGATACAATTAAAAAAAAAGAAGACAATTAAAAAAAACTTTTCATATGTGTTCTTTTTTTAATTGTATCCTTTGGTATCTATAGTTGTGACTATTTTCTTCCACTATTTGATCTGAGGAAGTGGGTCTGGCCCACGAAAGCTCATCATCTAATAAACCATCTTGTTAGTCTTTAAAGTGTTACATAGTCCTGCATTTTGTTTCAGCTACCCCAGACTAACACGGCTACATTTCTATCACTATTCATCTCAGGCTGTGTGACTCGGCTGGAGGGCTCAGAGCAAGACAGTGCAGGCACACGCATTCTGAGAGTGCTCATGGGAGGTAAGTGCCACCCCATCACAGACATGTATACTAAATATTCATTGTGCTCCTTCATGCTTTGGACTCCATGCCAGAGCTGAGGATGCACATTAAAAAGAGTCGTAGTGTGGAAGCATTTTCCCCTGTATAAAGAGGACTTATATCAATATAGCTTACTCTGATTTGGAAACCAAATAAGAGACTAGCATGAATAACCTTTGTGTTGGTGTAACTGCATCTACACCAGAGGTTTTTTCCCATTTTAGCCAATTAAGCAGGGGTTGGGGAACCTTTTTTGAGTTGGGGGCTGCTGACCCACAGAAAAATCAGTTGAGGGCCGCACACAAGTGATTGAGTGCTCCAGCCCCACAGGGAGAACAGTGGGGGCGGGGGCGGGAATGGTACTGGAGTACCATCACATGCTCCCCAATACAGGGGGAGGAGCCCTGAGCCTTGGAGGCCGTATCCAGGCAAACCAGGGGCCACATTTGGCCCCCAGTCCTGAGGTTCCCCAGTCCTATGTAAAGGCAACAAAATATTTACATGTAAACGAACAATAAGATGAGTCCTGAAGGTCTCTCAGGGTATGTCTACATTAGCCCTCTAGTTCGAACTAGGGAGGCTAATGTAGGCATTCATAGTTGCAAATGAAGCCCGGGATTTAAATATCCCAGGCTTCATTTGTATGTTCCCACCTGGTCGCCATTTTTAAATGCCGCTAGTCCGTACTGACTGCCCGCGGCTACATGCGGCAGTCAAACGTTAATTCGAATGAAGTCCTTAGTTTGAATTAACTGTTACTGCTCGTGGAATGAGGATTAACGTTTGACTGCCGCATGTAGCCGCGGGCAGTTAGTTCGGAGTAGTGGCATTTAAAAATGGCGACCAGACGGGAACATGCAAATAAAGCCCGGGATATTTAAATCTATAGGCTTACCTCGGTTCCTGGAAAAAATCATGGAAGAGATCCTTAAGGAATCCATATTGAGGCACTTGGAAGAGAGGAAAGTGATCAAGAATAGTCAGCATGGATTCACAAAAGGGCAAGTCATGCCTGACCAATCTGATTAGCTTCTATGATGATGTCACTGGCTCTGTGGACATGGGAAAGTCAGGGAATGTGATATACCTTGACTTTAGCAAGGCTTTTGATACAGTTTCCCACAATATTCTTGCCAATATGTTAAGGGAATGTGGATTGGATAAATAGACGGTAAGATGTATAGAAAGCTGGCTAGAAGGCCGGCCCCTGCAGGTAGTGGTCAACAGCTCAATGTCAGGATGGCGGTCGGTTTCTAGCGGAGTGCCCCAAGGTTCGGTTCTAGGACCAGTTTTGTTCAATATCTTTATTAATGACCTGGATGAGGGGATGGATTGCACCCTCAGCAAGTTTGCAGATGACACTAAGCTAGGAGATGAGGTAGATACACTTGAGGGCAGAGATAGGGTCCAGAGTGACTTAGACAAACTGAAAGATTGGACCACAAGAAATCTGATGAGAATTCTGCACTTGGGATGGAAGAATCCCAAGCATTGTTACAGGCTGGGGACCAACCAGCTAAGTAGTAGTTCTGCAGAAAAGGATGTGGGGGTTACAGTGGATGAGAAGCTGGATATGAGTCAACAGTGTGCCCTTGTAGCCAAGAAGGCTAATGGCATATTAGGTTGCATTAAGAAGAGCATTGCCAGCAGATCCAGAGATGTGATTATTCCCCTTTATTTGGCTCTTGTGAGGCCACATCTGGAGTATTGTGTCCAGTTCTGGGCCCCCCACTACAAAAAGGATGTGGACACATTGAAGAGGGTCCTGCAGAGGGCAACCAAAATGATTAGGGGACTGGAGCATATGACCTATGAGGAGAGGCTGAGGGAGTTGGGTCTGTTTAGTCTGCAGAAGCGAAGAGTGAGGGGGGATTTGATAGCAGCCTTCAACTTCCTGAAGGGTGGTTCCAAAGACGATCGAGAGAGGCTGTTCTCAGTAGTGACAGATGGCAGAACAAGGAGCAATGGTCTCAAGTTGCGGTAGGAGAGGTCCAGGTTGGATATTAGGAAAAACTATTTTACTAGGAGAGTGGTGAAGCACTGGAATGGGTTACCTAGGGAAGTAGTGGACTCTCCATGCCTAGAGGTGTTTAAGTCTAAGCTTGACAAAGCCCTGGCTGGGTTGATTTAGTTGGGATTGGTCCTGCCTAGAGCAGGGGGCTGGACTTGATGACCTTCTCAGGTCTCTTCCAGCTCTATGATTCTACGAATAAATACAAATGAGAGTTTCAAATTCAGCCCTTCATCTGAGTCTCCCAGGACCCTACCAAATTCAGTCTTTTGGTCAATTTCCTGGCCAGATTAACGACTTTTTTAAAATAATTTCATGATTTCAGATACAACACTGTGAAATTTCAGATGTAAGTAATTACAAGGATACTGACTATGGGGTAGGGATGTTAAGAAGTGGGTATTTCACTAATCATGTAGTTGATTAAAAATGTTATCAACAACACGATTAGTTGATAAGGGAAGGTGCTCATTACCAGCTTGCACTGATTTCGGTACTTACCCACTACAGCTCTGCAATTTAAATGTAGTAAGGGTTGGGTGGGCAGGTAGCTTGGCTCTTACTCCATTTAAAATGCAGAGCTGCAGTGGGGGTATGTCCCAAACCTGGGCTCAGCCGGGCTTGCTCATTCCTGGCTCATGCCTGGTCCACCATCTCCTGTCCACAGAGAGCCAGAGCAGCCTCTGTTTGCAGCCAGTCCAAGCTGCCATAGACTGGGGCTGCTCCACCTCACTTTCCTTACTCCTGAAGAGGACTTATGGGCAAGAGAATTCCTCTGAGAGGGGCCAATGGGAGGGAAGAATAGGAGAGAAGCATAGTAAATTCATGACTCCACACACCCCTACAGATATGCAAACGTACAGCTGCAGCAATAGAAAGACAGGACATGTTAAGATAGTACATTCACAGTATAAAGATTAGTACAGGTATTTCAAGAGTGAAGGAGGAAAATGTATAACAAGAGAAACAGCTTAAGAAAGAAGTCAGTTAGGTCATAGGTTCAGGACTCAATATAACATCACTATTTCCGATGAGGGACAAACAAACCTGGCGGGTTGGAGTGGGAGGAGGAAATGATCTCCATTTGATCATCTCACCTGCTCTTCCCCAACATTCAGCTGCTTACTACACAGTGTGGTTTTTCTACAGTAGGCTATGCTGCACATTTCCCTAAGAGTGCCACCCAGCCACATACACGAAGAGTCACACAGCTGATGACAAAAGCTGCTGGCAAAGATCCATATGCAGAAGGTGCTGTCCAGTTGCTGAGAGCAGGAGGAGAGTTGTTCATGCAGTAACAGATTTCTCCGGCTACCAAGGAGCACAGCAAGAGAGGAGCTGTCCAGCTGAAAAATGTGGAGGTGGGCAGGCGAGCACAATTACTATGCAACTTGGAACATGCACAGGCTTACAAAATATTCATGCTCTGGTACTCCAAAAAACATGGTGGGTGCTCAGTCCCCCTACCAGATCTTCCCCATTTTCCAGCATCTCTTGCCCATTAGAACATAAAAGATGAAGGCTACGTCTATATTGCTATCTCTTGCTAAAGAACATATGCAAATGAGATGTGGCAATGAATACATTTCTTATATTACTAGCCAATCGCCCATCTAAGATGGGATTTACGGGTCTCTCCTCCACATCCTATTCCCATTCTATCTCACACTTCTTTCCTGAGTCTCTGGTCTTTTGTTCCGTCTCTCCCTCTCTCTTTCTCCTCCTCCTCCTCTTCCTCCTGCCTCTCCCTCTCTCTCTCAGCTCTCCTCCGCCTCCTGCCTCTCTCTCTCTCTTTCTTTTCTCCCCCTCCTGCCTCTCCCTCTCTCTCTCAGCTCTCCTCCGCCTCCTGCCTCTCTCTCTCTCTCTCTCTTTCTTTTCTCCCCCTCCTGCCTCTCACTCTCTCTTTCTCTTCTCCTCCTCCTCGTGCACAGAGAATGTGGAGCCCAAATGGCCACTTACGCCACTTGCTCCTGCGTGGTGGCCCAGCTGAGCAGTGCAGAAGTCAGCCAAGCTGAGCGGCGCAGAAGTCAGCCGAGCGCCACGACGGGAGGCGAAGGGGGGCGGGGCGGTGATGTTCATAGCCAGAGGGTGGGGCCTGGAGCTGCTGTCACGCTGCACGTCACCGCCCTGCCCCCCTTCGCCTCCCGTCGTGGCACTCGGCTGACTTCTGCACCGCTTAGCTGGGCCACTGTGTGGGAACAAGTGGCCATTTGGGCTACTCCACGGCGGCCCAGCTGAGCGGCGCAGAAGTCAGCTGAGCGCCACAGCGGGAGGCGAAGGGGGGGCGCAAAGAGGGGTGGGGCAGTGACATACATGGCCAGGCCCCGCCCGCTGGCCGTGTACTTCACCGCCTCACCCTCCTTCCCCTCCCGCTGTCACGGGGGTGCTGCATGGGGACCATGGCACCCAAATGGCTGCTTGCGCCACTTGCTCCCCTGCGGAGGCCCGGCTGAGCGGTGCAGAAGTCAGCCGAGCGCCATGGCAAGAGGCAACAGCGCCGCCCAGAGAGAACAGCCAGCATTTCAGTGTTACAGAGTCACAGACATTGGGCTACTATATATATGATATGTTGGGAAGGAGTAAATAATGTCTTTATTTACTTTCTCTACACCATTCATGATTTTATAGACCTGTCTCATAACCTACTTTAGTCATCTCTTTTCCAAGTCTAATTAATCTTTCCTCAAATGGCAACTGTTCTATACCCTTAATTATATTTGTTAACCTTTTTGAACTTTTTTCCAATGTCAAAATACCTTTGAGGTGAGTTGACCCCATCTGCATGCAGTATTCAAAATGTAGGCATACCATGGATTTTTACAGAGGCAATAATATATTCTCTGTCTTATTCTCTATCCCTTTCTTAATGATTCCTAACATTGTTTGCTTTTTTTGGCTGCTACACATTGTAAATTGTTCTCTGAAAACAGCCACTCAATGACTCCCAACATCTTTCTCTAGTGGTAACAGCTAATTTAATGCCGATCATTTGATACGTATAGTTGGGTTATGTTTTCCCCAATATGCATTTAAAATTTATTGCCATTTTGTTGCCCAGTCACCTAGTTTTTGGGAGATCATTTTGAAGCTCTTCACAGTCTGCTTTGGACTTAACGTTGAACATTATTATTTCATCAGCAAATATTGCCACCTCACAGTTTACCCCTTTCTCCACATCATTTATGAATATGTTGAATAGGATTGGTCCCAATAGGACCCTTGTGAGACACCTCTAGTTACCTCTCCTCGTTCTGAAAACTGACCGTTTATTCCTACACTTTGTTTCCTATCTTTTAGCCATTTACATGTCCCTGAGAGGATATTTCCTCTTATCCCATGACAGATTACTTTAGAATCTTTGGTGAGGAAACTTGTCAAAGTTTTTCTGGAAATCTAAGTACATTACACCCCTGTGCACACACTTGTTGACCCTCTCAAAGATTATAGTAGATTGGTAATGCTTGATTTTCCTTTACAAAAAAAAATGTAGACTTTTCCTCCATTGAATTATGTTTATCTATGTGTCTGACAATTTTGTTCTTTACTATAGTTTCAACCATTTGGTATCGATGTTAGACTTATTGGCCTGTAATTGTCAAGATCACCCTTTAAAAATTGACACCACATTTAGCTATCCTCCAGTTATTTAGTAGAAAAGCTAATTTAATGGATAGGTTACAAACCATACTCAGTAGTTTTGCAATTTTACATTTGAGTTTTTTCGGAACTCTTAGGTGAATAAAATCTGATCCTAATGAATTATCATTTAGTTAATCAGTTTGTTCCCAAACCTCCTCTAATGACACCTCACATATGTCACCTAAGAAAGAATGGATCAGGTTTGGGAATCTCCCTCACGTCTTTAGCTATGAAGAACAATGCAAATAAATCGTTTAGTTTCTCCACAATAAGCATATCGTCTTTGTATGCTAATTTAGCTTTGTGATCATCCAGTGGCTCCACTGGTTGTTTAGCAGGCTTCTTGCTTTTTTTGTTATTACTTTGAGAGTTTTTTTGGCATTCCTAGCTATATTTTTACATTTCATTTGCCAGAGTTTTGCTCCTTTCTAATTTCCTCACTAGGATTTAACTTCCACTTTTTAAATGATACCTTTTTATCTCCCACTGCTTCTTTTACTTGGTTAAACTACAGTGGCACTTATTTGGATCTCTTAGACTATGTCTATACCACATGCTTATTTTGAAATACAATAACTCACTTCCTTCACATGTCTATTGATTCTTCTATTTTCTCTTATCCCTGAATAAATATTGTAATTGAATTAAACAAACGTAAGAAAAATCCTGACTCTTAACAATAGTTGGTTTTTGCATGCCAAGAATACGATAATCCAGACCACTGAATGGGCACATTTAAAAAAATAAATCACTGTCTCCAAACAGATGCATAAATGGTGTTCCCTGTAAGCTGTGCACTTGTGGAGAGATTCACATGCCACTCAGCTGATTAGCAGAGTTTGCACAGATGGAACCATGTGTTCAGATGCTCCTCCCCCATCTCCATTGCTCTGTCCTGAAGCTGCTCACAGGAGACTCCTGCTAGCTATGCAGGGGATGGGAGAAATGGGGGAGTGTTAATGTCAGGGTGTCCCCCCCCCCACTTCTCTCTGCCCCCTTTCTGCAAAAAGGGGAGAGGGAACACAGCCTGGCTCAGGAGGGCTCCAAACTTCTGCATGGGCATTCTTAAAGAGACAGTGAACTCTGAGCTTTCTTCAGCAGCCAGTTCACAAAGTGTATGACTCACACACATACACCCTCTGTGCCCCTGCCCATGTACCTCATCTCCACGAAGGAGGAGGAGAGATAACAGAGCAGAAGAGCTTTCAGTCAACGTGTGAAAGAGACAGCACATGGCATCTCAGAAACTTACCCAGTAGCAGCCAGCACACACACATTTTATCCCACACCCACTCACACCCACACCAAATCTCATTCTCACACGACATAGCTCTAGGTTACACACACTCTTACCTCCCAACACATTTGTATTATTGTTGTTGTTACTTTTTGGTACTTTCTGCAATGCAAATATATTTTAACACACACACACACACACTTGGAAAGAATAAAATTAATGTATTTATCTTAGAAATAACATTTAATTCTTTGAGTGTGAGTTCTAAAAATGCTGAACCTGTCCTGGCCAGAGTAATTATCCATACAGTAAGTTTTAAATTATATTATATCTAGGGATTTTTTGTTTCTACTCTTGGTGCACATTTGCCTCGGTGCACATAAGCAAACATATTCCACCCGTGGATGGAAAAAATCAGAGGGAACATTGGTCTCAAGGTCACTAAGCACATGAGAATGCATTTTGTACTATTTAACATCCTATGCAACTCCAATGAGAGTGAGGAGGTTACACAAGAGGAATTTAGCCCATTAGCTTGGAACATGATCCAGCATTGCATAACTGCTCCAGGCCCCTTGCATAACTGCCTTGACGCATTATGCAATGTTGGATCCTGTTCCAAGATCTCTGTCCTTTCCTGGTAAGAGAAGGATGTAGAAGTAACCTCAAAAGCCAGGCATAACCTTGGAAAGTACTTGAGAAGTAAACAGACTGTTTTCTTGTCTTTCTTTGGAAAATACAGATGAAGAACATTGCCAGAGGTTGGACTACATTTGAATGTGACAATTTCTCTTAAGTAGTCAGCATTGTATTTCTAAAATAGGACTGGGAAAACGCACTATACAGAACACACTACAAAAGAGGTCTGTCTTGCCCTAGTTTAGACAGGTCTATCTATGGGGTTGCAAATCTTAGACATGTCAGATGACAAAAAAAGAGAAGAGGCAAGAAGCTGCATAAAAAGCATGCAGAATAATTTGATGACCAGTGACGTTCAGTTAACCAAATCAAGCATTTTTTGCATTTTCCTTCCAGAGACAGTAGCTGGTTTCATTTTATCAGACCATCTTGTGGGCCAGAGGCTTTATTAACACTTTACAAATGTTTTTAGTGATACCAACTTGTACTGATTAGTCTGAAAAAGTATTTTCAGTAGCCTGGTACAAACAAAGCTCTACATCCAATGTACTTAAGCCATTTTTAAGTGCTCCATTTCTGTAAAGGTACGCACAGAATTATATTGCATGCTGCCTACATAACCAGTCAGGTGGACTTGTGGAAAGCAGTGCATGCAGCTGCTGAAGAAAAACTAAAAGTAAAAGTTGTCAAAGTCAGACAGTACTCACAGATTTGTCAGACTGCTATGTTTATTAGCAAAGCTGCTCTGCTAAATTAACCCAGAAAATGTGAGTACCATACAAGGTTCAAACCCCTTGATTTATACGGTCAAAAGAAAGCCAAGTTAACAGGATTAAAAAGAGGGGCAAAACTTCACATGATTAGGGTGAGACTAGTCAAGTATCTTCATTTCAACATCAAGCACACAGCAATCTCCTGTCCATATCTCCTTGGTTATCTCAATTGCTTTCTCCCTAACACCTAATGTTCCTTTTCCTATTAACTCTGGCTAGCACTCTGGAATCTGCATACCTACAAACAACATTAACATACTTTTCTTCTTCCTCTTAAAGGACAAACAGTATTCCTTCAACTTATTCAATTATTACAGCACAATTCATCTTTCTCTTACAGTATAATTCTTTCTACTTTCACAAAGTTAAGGGAAGAGTTCTGAAGAAAATGCTTGAAAAGAGGAAGAAGAGTCTAGACAACAGGCTTCCTTCGGAAGAGATCTTCTGGAAAAACTTCCTCTAAAAGAGCACGTCCACACACAAAAGTGCATCGAAAACTATATGCTTTTTCAAAAGAGCGTCCAGACTGATTATATGCTCTTGCGCATAAAAGGCCACCCGGAACCACTGCAGCCAGGGCTTTAGGTCACCAGTTGCTTCCGAGTGCTGGTGCCAGAGACGTGCAGAGACATGCACTTAAAGGGACGCCCCTAGACAGCCGTTTCTCTGCTTCTGCTGCGTTCTTGCTACCTCTTTGAGGGACAACAAAGCTCTCACAGTGCCTGCTGTGGTTGCCCTGTTGGTTTTTGGATGCCACAGTTTTTTCCTTTCATCTATGGAGCCGGAGCTGCCTCTGGGCATGTGATGGCCCCACACAGCCATGCTGCAGTTTATGCCGCATTTTGTGCCAGCTACCTTTCTGGTCCTGACTGAGCTCGACCCTGAGCTCATTTTGGGCGCCCTCTCCATGGGTGCAGGAGCTACATTCTGGCAACTGCAACCCACTGTGGAGAGGCGTTTTTGGAGGCTGGACACCAGTTCAGACTGGTGGGACCGGCTGGTCATGGAGGCGTGGGATGACCAGCAGTGGCTCCAAAACTTCTGCAATGTGGAAGACCACCTTTTTGGAGCTGTGTGCCTGGCTCCTCCCTGCCCTCCAGAGACACGACACCCGTCTGCGGCCCATTACCCCTCTGGAGAAATGGGTCGCAGTCGCCTTCTAGAAGCTCACCACCCCCAACAACTACCAGTCAGTGGGCAACCAGTTTGGTGTGGGGAAGTCCACTGTCAGGGCACTCCTCATGGAGGTAAGGCATGCCTGGGCTGCAGTCCCTGCAGGGGGTGGGGAGAGTGTTGGATAAAGGTGACCCTCAGGAAAGGGGAGTTGGAGGTTGTGGGGGGTGGAGCGGGTGTGGGGGAAGCCCCCCCACACACCCACTCCACCCCCAACAACCCCTCCACAAGCTTCCCCCAACAACTCCCAACTTCCCTTTCCTGAGGGTCCCCCTTATTCAACACTCTCCCCACCCCCTGCCAGGTGGGTTGTGCCTTTCCACCCTCACAGAGCCCTGCTGCTGGGGGGGAGGGCATCATAGGGGGTGGCTCCTGGGGAGTTTGAGAGGGGGCACAGGAGGGGGCAGCCACCTCCCAAGGCTTCAGGCACTCCCTCTCTCATTCTCTGTTTTTTGAGTTTGTCTCCTTCTGCAGGTGGTGGGGGCCATCAACTTGATCCTGCTGTGTAGGGTCATCCACCTGTGAGACCTGGATCTAATTGTGGCCAGATTTGCTGCCCTAGGGCTCCCCAAATGGCTCCGGAGCCATAGATGGGACCCACATACCGATCCAAGCACAAGCTCAGGGTAGTAATAAAAGGGCTACTTTTCTATGGTACTGCAGGCCTGGGTCGACAACCGTGGACAGTTCACAGACATTTTTGTCGGGTGATAGGGCAGGGCACATGATGCCTGCATATTGAAAAACTCCAGCCTCTACGGGAAGCTGAAGGTGGGCACATTCTTCCCCCGCCATGACTTCATGGTTGGAGACATACAGATGCCACTGTGCATCATGGGGAATGCAGCCTACCCTATCATGCCATGGCTAATGAAGCCATATACTAGACACTTGGACCCCAGCAGGGACCAATTTAATGCCCACCTGAACCAGGCCCGGATCCAGGTTGTGTGCGCCTTCAGCTGCCTCAAGGTGCGGTTCAGGTGCCTGCTGATCCGCCTGGACGTGGGGGAGCACAACATCCCTGAGGTGGTTGCAGCATGTTGTGTCCTCCACAACATTGTGGAGAGGAAGGGGGAGGCCTTCCTCCCAAGGTAGGGGGCAGATGTCGGCCATGAGGGGCAAGCCATCCAGCAGCCAAGGACAGCTGCCATCTGACAGGCTCATCAGGCCGGGGTGTGCATCCAGGAAGCCCCGAGGGAGAGTTTCTCTCAAGCACCCCAATAACTCTCCTCAGGGCCTCCCCACTACGGCTTGTAGCCCTAACCCTTTCCCACCACAACCCCTCCCTTCACCCCTTCCCTAACCTCAGAATAAAGACATCTGTTTGGTCGTGAACAAAACAAAGTCTGTATTTATCTTACAATAACCTGAAGTGGGAGGGGGCAGCTAATTGTGCCACTTCGGGTGTGGGGACCTCATCAGAGTTGGAGTCATGTGGGTCTAGGGACCACAGGGAGGTGGACAGGACTGGGGCTGGAGTAGGGTCAGGGGGAGTATGGGCATCACTTGGGGAGAGGGCATGGGCATTACTTGGGGGGCAGGTGGAGGGGGAATGGGCATAGCAGGGGGGCAGGAGGGTGGAAGCCAGGAGCAGTGACAGCAGGTGGTTGTGGCATCATGCATGACACGTTGGCACGCATGTTATCACACTGCTGCATGAGCTGGTCCCAAGCGCAAGTCTGCCATTCGGAGTCCTCACGGACCTTCTGCGCCAGAGTCTGCTGCATGTTGCACAGGACACAGACATGCTGGCACATGAGGTCTTCCTGGACCCTAGCATGCCCTCAGATCCCCCAGGCTCTGGTAGCTCACTCTGGTGGTGTGGCTCGCCCCTGAGTCCCAGCTGGTCCAGCTGTGGAGAACACAAAGAGGGAGAGGCGGTCAGTCATCCCTGAAGACACTGTCCCTGAGGCCATGCTCTCCTCTGTGAGCAGCCACCAACAGCTGGCCATGCCTCACAGGGAACCCTAAGTGCCCAGGAGACCATGTTGCCCGCTTCACAACCCCCACTCTGGCCCACGGACAAGCAGGTCAGGGAAGTGTCTGGCCACAGTGGGCTCCCCTCCTGGGTGGCAGAAGAGCCGGGAGGAGCCTGGCCCTCCCTCGTGTCTGCACATACACCAGTGGCTTGCAGCGCTGCCCGCGGGAGTGGGTTGTGCCTCACACTTGCAGGCATGCCCGTGTGCTGTGTGCAGCACTCCTCGGTGTGTTAAGTTGTGCCTGTGCCCTTGTGGTTAGCCTGCTTCCAGCCATGGCAGATGCTGCTCCCAGCCCCTTCCTCTCCCCGCCATTGCAGAACATGTGTGGCCTCCCCTGAACCCGGGAGCAGGATCCCAGGTGTGCTCTGGGGCTGCCAGCTGTGTCCACATGCCACACGCTAATGCTACATGTGGTTCCACGTGCACAGACTGCAGCACGATCTCCAGCCCAAGCAACACTCACCCCCCACGTGCCAGCCTCCTCCGCTCTGTGAGACAAACTAAGACCACTCACCTGAAAATCCCTCCCCGGAATCTGAGGCAGCCTGGGAGATGTCCTGGCTCATATGCACTGGCGTCAGGGACAGCGTGACAGTCTCTGTATTCTCCTCCTCCTCCAGCTAGCTCTGGTCCTCCTCCACTGTGACCTCCGGCCGGGTGATGACAGGGGTCTGGAGGCCGGAGTCTACCATGACAAGTGTGGAAGACGTTTCCCCATGCCCCAGGATCTGGTGCAGCTCCTAGTAATAGGAGCAGGTGTGGGGTCCTGCCCCTGAGTGTGAGCTGCACTCTCTGGCCTGGACATATTCCTGGCAGAGCTCCTTGACCTTACCCCAGTCCTGTTGCAAGGTCCAGGATGGGTATCCAAACTGCGCCAGGGACTTGGCCATGCGCTTATAGAGGTTTGTGTTGCACCGCTTGGAGCAGAGATCCTACAAGGTGTCTTCCTCACCCCACAACTCGAGGAGGGACAGGATCTCCACTCTAGAATAGAAGGATGCCCACCTCTTGGTCCCCTTGGGTGGGTCCTAGGACCCCTGGGGCTGCTCCCTGTGAGGGCCAGGGGAGTTGCAGGGGTCTTGAGGCTGGGCCATGAGTGGCAAGGCCTGTGGCAGGGAGAACTGTGCGGTGAGGTACTGCTTTCAGGCCAGCTTCCTGCCACAAGGCTTGTCCAGGGAGTCAGCAGTTTTAAGAGGGATCAGGAGATAGGAGCTATAGAGTCCTAATTTGGATGGAGTGTCCACCAGGGCACCTGTGTTATTTCCTGGAGGCCTCTTCTTTTGAAAAAACTCACCTCCCCGTCCACACACACACACACACCTTTTTCTGAAAGAGCTCTTTTGGAAAAGGCGTTCTTCCTTGTAGAAAGAGGAGCACCACTGTCGGAAAAAGTCCTCTGTTCTTTTGATTTTCTTTTGGAAGAATGTGATTGCAGGGTGGATACAACACAGGTTTTGTTGGAAAAACTAGCCAAAAACTCAAAAAGAAATAACAAAATGTTTTTTAAGTACATTAGAAGCAGGAAGCTGTTTGTCGGCTCAGCACGGCAGCCATTTAAATTAAAATGAAGCCGCGATTATTTAAATCGCGGCTTCATTTCCCTTTGCCGATCAGCCTAATCTACATGGCTCCATCGATGGAGTCATATTTTGAGATATGGCCTGCTAAAAATGGGTCAAACTGAGCCACAAGCTCCAACAATCCCCAAAACAGAAAAATGGGGGAAGAGTGTGTAGTGGAGTGTAAGGAAGTCTAACAAAGTTCTAATTTTTCCCATGATGACTACTTTGATGCTTTTTTTGAACTATCAAATATCAAATTTTTTCCAAAAAAAAAATCTGATTTTTTTTGGATGCCCCTGCTTTGCTGGTACCCTAAGCACATGCTTAGTCTGCCTTTGGGTGATCCAGCCCTGTCTCTTGTCCCCATTCAGGTCAGTGTGACTCAGCTCACCTTAAAGGCTTAGCAGGTTTGGAGTTTATCCGCAGTGTTCTCAAGATGCTCATATCAGCTAGTGCCAGCACTATCCTTTTTCAAATGACTAAGCTTAATTGAGATGCAGACAGACTCAACCACTCCCCTCCAAGTCATTTCATTTCCTAATCAGCCACATTCCCCTTCGGACCACTCTGTAATGAGATTATTAGAACAGCCTGGGACTCCTTGTATTCTGACTGAATTGATAATGAGCCTCACCTGCCTTTCTGAAGCCCCAAACAAGCTGCAGAGAGATGTATAAAACCCAGGGAGGAGAGTGCAGACTCAAGTCCTCCAGCACCAGCTTCTTGCTTTCAGCGTCCTGCTGAGTGCTCTGATAGACACAGCCCTGACTGCAGAGATTTGCCTCAGGTGACAGTATGAAGAGGGATTAGGGTTCACTTGCTGAATTCTAAAGGGTTTTTTTCCTGTAAGTCTAATATGAGGAAAAAAAGCGACACACTGACATATCCCAGCCAAATAGGAGAATCTGGCTATTGCCAATAAGCCTTTATTCCAGGACAGACTAAATGGCCTTGATTTTTAACAAAGAGAATTGATCTCCTTCTGTGGATATTGAGCACTGCGACAGACAGCCACGTACACTATGTGGCTATGTCTACACTCACGGCTTCTTGCATGAGAAATAGGCAAATGAGGCTAAGCATAGCATATTGCCAAGCCTCATTTGCATACCTAATGAGCTGCCATTTTTGCAGAAGAGGCTCTTGTGCCAGAAGGAGCTGTCTACACTGCCCCTTCTTGCGCAAGAAAACCCTCTTGCGCAATGCCGTTCTTCCTGAAAATAATCAGCGCAGTGGCATTGCACAAGAGGGTTTTTCTTGGGCAAGAAGGGGCAGTGTAGACAGCTCCTTCTGGTGCAAGAGCCTCTTCTGCAAATATGGTGGCTCATTAGGTATGCAAATGAGGCTCGGCGCTATTCCACGCTTAGCCTCATTTGCATATTTCTCACACAAGAAGCCGCGAGTGTAGACATAGCCTATGTGTACTTCGCTGTCCCATGCTGGAAAGGCAGCTTGATGGAAAGAGAAGGAGCTTCTATGTATTTATTGCATGGGAGAATTGTGTGAGAGGGGAGGGCATAGCAATCCACTGCTTGTATTCCTCCATTCTTAGTTATGTCCACACAGGAAGAGAAATCTGCCATAGATGGCCTATGCCAGCCCACCGAGGGCCCTGGTGTTCAGACTGCAGAGCAATTTCACTGCTGCGTAGAGTAGACTATTGGGCTGGGAATGGAGTCTCAGCTCTGGGACCTTCTCCCTGTCCCCTCCCCCCACTACTGGGCCCTAGAGCCTGGACCCCAGATAAAGCCCAGAAATCTGCACAGCCATGAAACAACCCCAAGGCCTAAGTTAGCTGGCCCAGGTCAACTGTTGCGTAGCCAGACCCTCAGCACTAACCGCTGCCATGGTCTCTAAATCACTAGCAGCCAATTCTTCTAACATTTCACCCGCATGTGGTGTGAAAGTGGATGAGTTTATAAGCAGGACCAAGTGCCCAGTGACTTATGGCTCAGCATGTGCAACTGCCCTTTCCCCACAGAATCAAAGGCCATTCATTTTAAAATACCAAACTAGCTAAACAGATGCTGCAAGTACCTTCGATGAACTAATTTAACTAGCAGAACATTAACTGCAGGCAGTACTTGGAATCAGGAAAACCAGTCAGCTTCCTTAAATGTTGTACCAGGAACAGAATGAGAGAGCTAAAACGGCTTAAACAGCTCACCCTGGAAACTGTTCACACATTCCCGTCACTTCAGGCAGATAACCTCATCAGCAATGCAGATCACACTGATTTTGCTTAAGTAGCTGCCAGAATGCTGAATGATCTCTTGTATAATGTGTTTGATTGTCTCTCCTGAGGTTATGCATGTTAAATCAACTAAATCAGTGATTCTGACTTTTAGAAGGGCCTGTGAACCAATTCTGAGATGAACCCCCCCCCCCCCACACACACACACATTTTGAAAGAACTAGGAAAGGGAGGAAAAGAGGTGGCTTCATCAAATTCCCAACCTATCCAAAACCCAACACAGACACGATACTGATGGACCAACAGGGAACAGCATAATATTTCATTAGAAGCAGTCATGGAAACTGAAATGGTTTGTTAAAGAATGGAAAAATTATAGATATTGAAATATGTAATTAGAACATTCATTCTTTCACGTACACACAATTAAGTAGCTTTTCTGACCCATATCCAAATGTAAATAGTACTAAGTTCTAAGAAAAGTCACTTACACCAATATATAATCAGTACGTTCACACAGGCCTAAGAACTGGTAATAATAGAGCTTTCAGGACCTTAAAAGATGCAGCCTAAAATGCATTGGAGCAGTGGTCTCCAACCATTTTACACCCAAGATCACTTTTTAAATCTCAGAACAGGTGAAGATCTACCGCCCCGCCCCTTCCTTGAAGCCCCGCTCCTTCCGTGAAGCCCCACCCTCTCTATTCTCCTCCTGTCCATCACTTGCTATCCCCAGCCCTTACTTACACACTCTGATAAACAGTTTATTTTTAAATTATGCAATACATAAAACTAAAATCAGGTGTTTATAGTTATGAAATAAACGGTCTGTTTTTTATTCATGCTATTTAAATCTAAAATGAAGCATTTATAATTATACTTTTCAATAGGCCCTGGTTGACCACCATGGACATTTTACAGACATTTTTGTCGGGTGGTCGGGCAGGGCACACGATGCCCAAGTGTGCAGAAACTCTAGCCTGTATCGCAAGCTAGAAGCAGGACCATTTTCCCCCACTGTGAACTTGCTGTTGGGGCTGTGCAGATGCCACTGTGCATTGTGGGGGACGTGGCTTACCCCCTCATGCTGTGGCTAATGAAGCTGTACACTGGCCACCTTGATCCCAGCAGGGACCAATTCAATGCCCAACTGCAGCAGGCCTGGATCCAGGTGAAGTGTGCCTTTGGCCACATCAAAGCATGTTTCCAGTGCCTGCTGACCCACCTCGAGGCTGGGGAGCACAACATCCCTGAGGTAGTCGTGGCATGTTGTGTCCTCCACAACATTGTGGAGAGGAAGGGGGAGGCCTTCCTCCTGGGGTGGGGGTGGGGGGCAGACACCGGCCATGAGGGATGAGCCATCAGCAGTGGAGGACAGCTGCCATCCGCCAGGCCCACCAGGCTCTGAGGGAGAGGTTCTCTCAAGGACCCCACTAACTACCCAAGGCCTCCTCCCTAGGGGCCTCTGCCTTGCAGCCCTATCCTTGCCCCACCACAGCCACTCCCCTCCCCTTTCCCTGACCTTTCAATAAACACACCTGTTTGGTTGTCAAAAGAATGCAGTCTGTATTAATGAAAGATTATGAGAAGGTGGGCAGGGGGAGGGGGCTCATAATTGG
The DNA here is from genome assembly GCF_052426305.1 of Pelodiscus sinensis. Classification (NCBI taxonomy): domain Eukaryota; kingdom Metazoa; phylum Chordata; order Testudines; family Trionychidae; genus Pelodiscus; species Pelodiscus sinensis. The sequence goes on from NC_143065.1 coordinate 6,325,776, forward strand.
GAGGGGGCAGGGGAGTGGCTTGATGTGCCACCTTGGGTGTGGAGATCTCATCAGAGTTGAGGTTGGGTGGATCCAGGGAGCAGAGGGAGGTGGAAAGGAGGGGGGGCTGGAGCAGGGTCAGGGTTGGCAGGGAGTCAGGGGGAGGGGCCATAGGCATCACTTGGGGAGGGGGCATGGGCATCACCTGGGGAGAGAGCAGAGGCATAGCTGGGGGGGAGGCGGATGGGGAATGGGCATAGCAGGGGGAGCAGGAGGGTGGAAGCCAGGAGCAGCGGCATCAGGTGGGTGTGCCGTCACGCAGGACAGGACAGCACACATTGTCACACCGCTGCATCAACTGGTCCCTGGTGCGGTCCTGCCACTCCAAGTCTGCGCAGACCTTGTGCACCAGGATCTGGTGGATGTCATGAAGGACACTGATGTGCTGGCACATCAGGTTTTCATGGACCCTGGCACGCCTTCGGGTCCCCTGGGCTCTGGCGGGTGGCTGCAGTGGGGTAGCTCGGCCCTCAGTCCCGGCTGGTCTGGCTGTGGAGAACACACAAGAGGGAGAGGTGGACAGTCATCCCTGAAGACACCGTCCCTGAGGCCGTGCCCTCCTCTGTGAGCAGCGACCAACAGTCTGCAGCCCAGAGGAGGGGGATGTCCCAGTAGCAAGGCATTTGTGACCTGCACAGTGGGCTACGCTTCACAGGGGCCCGACGTGACCAGAGGACTGTGCTGCCCACTTCCCCCCACTCCCCCTGACCCATGGACAAGCAGCCAAGGGAAGTGTCTGGTCACAGTGGGATCCCCTCATGGGTGGCAGAGGAGCCAGGAACAGCCTGGGTCTCCCTGGGGTCCGCACACACAGGTGCGGCTTGCAGCACTGTCTGGGGAGCGGCTGCTGCCTCACACGTGCAGGCATGGCTGTGCTGTGTGCGACACTCCTCAGTCTGTGTGGAGTCGTGCCTGCGCCATTGTGGTTAGACTGCTTCAACCCGGGCCACCCACCCCGTGTTGGATTCCATCCGTGCTCAGGGGATGCCTGCTGCATCCATGTGCCACACAATAATGCAGCACATGGTTGCACGTGCACGGACCACAGCATGATGTCCAGCATGAGCCACACTCGCCCCCCATCCCCTGTGCACTTGCCTCTCCTGCCCTGTGTGTGTGACAAGTGAGACCACTCACCTGAAGATCCCTCCCAAGCATCTGAGGAGGCCTGGGAGACATCTTGGGTCACAGCCACCGGCTTGAGGGAGAGGGCCATCGTGCCCGTCTCCTCCTCCTCCTCCTCCACCTCTGGCTGGCCCAGGCCCTCCTGCTCCTCCTCCGTGAAGACCTCCAGTTGGGTGATCACAGGGATCTCGAGGCTGGAGTCAATGAGGATGAGTGGAGATGCTTCCCCACCCCCCAGGTTCTGGTGCAGCGCCTGGTAATAGGGGCAGTTGTGGGGGTCCTGCACCTGAGCATGAGCTGCGCTCTGTGGCCTGGACATATTCTTGATGGAGCTCCTTGACTTTACTCCAGACCTGTTGCAAGGTCCGGGGTGGGTATCTGTGCTCCACCAGGGACTCGGCTATTCAGCCAGAAATGTCTGCGTTGCAGCAATTAGCCCAGGGATCCTGTAAGGCCTCCTCCTCACCCCACAATTTGAGGAGGGACTGGATCTCCAGGCCAGACCAGGATGGGGTGCGCCTCTTGGTCCCCCTTGGTGGGTCCTGGGACCCCTGGGGCTGCTCCCTGCGAGGACCAGGGAGCTTGTGGGGGCTTGAGGCTGAGCTATGCCATGCAGGCCTGTGGCAGAGAGAGCCATGTGGTCAGGGTGCTGCTCTGAAGCCAGCTTCCTGCCACAAGGCTTGTCCGGGGTGCCTGCAGCTTTCAGAGGGGCCAGGAGACAGGAACCATACAGTTGTGATTACTTTGGATGGAATGGCCACCAGGGCATCTGTGCTATTTCCTGGAGGCCTCTTCTTCCGAAAAAACCCCTCACATGCCTTTTTCTGAAAGCGCTCTTTTGCCAAAAGGCTGTTTCCTCGTAGAACGGGGATTACCAACGTTGGAAAAGCGCTCTCTTCTTTCGATTTACTTTCAAAAGAACAGGATTGCAGCGTGGATGTTTTGTTGGAAAAATGGCCATTTTTCTGACAAAGCTCTGTCGTGTAGACATGCCCGAAGAGATGGTACCTTTTTTGTTTTTTCTGACTCGTGCAGCACTGCCGCTGTCTCCAGCACATTCAGCCTGCCTTCCCCAGCGCCCTAGCTCCCCACAACTCCCCCAGCCAGGCTCTGGGGCGCCACTTTGACAAGGCAGCAACGCACATAGAGAAGAGATGATATTTGGTCCTGTCAAATGTTGAGGCAACTCCTCTAGCCACTGGCCCTACCCCGCTCCGAATGGCGGCCCTCTGCCACCAGCAGAGGAAGAATGCACCGGCCTGCAGTGCAGCAACACTTCTGTCACTTACCGCTCCAGCCTGAGTGGCTGGCACCTTGAATCAATCTGCTGCTCTGAGGCTGCCAGCTGCCTTTGTGCTCTCTCATGAAATGCCAGGCCTTGAGCCCTGCACACACAGTGCATCTGTCTCCTCCTGCGCTTTCACTGTCTCTTTGTGGCCTGTCTGCTGGCACTACTGTGTCGGACATCCTCGGACCTGTGCTATAGCTGCCTCAGAGACCCTTAGGATCAGCTCCACTTCCTTGCAGCATGAACAAACTCCAGCAGCTTTACACAGCTCTATTCAGCATTTACCAAACACGGGTACAAATCTGACCAACCACACAGGAAGAGCATCTGAGCACATTTCTAATACGTCGGCAGCTCAGTAGAAAATTTCTGGAGAGAGAGCGAATTTAGGTATTTATGTGGCCTCCATTATTGTAATAACTGAATGCCTCTCAATCTTTAATATATTTATCCTTGCGGCACCTCTGTGGCATAGACGTGTTATTACTCCTATTCCACAGCTGTGGCACAGCGATGGTAAGTGACTTGCTCAAGGTTTCCCAGAAAGTTTTTAGCTCTGTCAAAGGCTGAGTCAGCAGCATCCAGTTTACCACTGGGCCATTCTTCCTCTTTATTCGTACCAATGTGCGAGGAAATAACAAGATTACATGCCTTCATATTTTGGAAAGTTTTATTCACAAACCAGAATAACAAATATATGTCTTGTGTTCTGATAGAAGCCATGTTCTTATCAGGTAGTCAATAAAAATCTGAGTATTTCTCCTAATACAAACGTAGGTACAGAAGTTAAAACAGCTCTGGTGTACCAATAATAAAATATCAATAATGCGTCAAATGTTTTGATAAGAAAAATATTTATTCATTCTTTCATCAGAGTATTGCATCCTTCTTCAGATTCCCAAAGAGCCATGCCTGCATTAAAAATATAGCTCTTCTGCCAAAGATGCAAATCCTGTAACTTCTGCAACCATTATAAAGGAGCACATTATTTACATTCTACTTTCGATATCAAGGGGAAACTCAAGGCCGTTGCACTAGTACAACTATATTTAAGATTCCAAATCATTAAGAGTGAAATTTACCTTGCCTCCTAGATGAGGACTATGCACCAAGTAACTCTTCTAGACCAGAGGTTTTCACACTTTTTTTTCTCGTGACCCAGCTGAAGAAAATTGTTGATGCCCGCAACCCAATCTAATCTGATGAGTGTGGGCTCTGGCGTGGGGCTGAGAATGAGAACTTTGAAGTGTAGGAGGGGGCTTCAGCTTTGGCAGCAGGAGGAGTGGGAAGAGTCTGGGCTGAGGCAGGAGGGGTTTACCTTGAGCAGCTCCCGATCAGTGGTGCTAAGACAGGCTTCCTGCCTCTCCTAGCTAGTAGCAAGTTCCCAGCCAATGAGAGTGCGGCACTAGTGCTCAGTGCAGGGGCAGTGCATGGAGCCCTATTCCGAACTACCGTTACTCCTCGTGAAAGGAAGCCTAGTCCAAACTACCTAGTCCGTGCCGCGTGTAGCCGCGCGCGGCACGGAGTCCGCACTAGCGGACATTTAAAAATGGCGGCGCCCGGCAAGATGCAAATGAAGCCCGGGAAATTCAAATCCCGGGCTTCATTTGCAACTCCGGTTGCCTACATTACCACCCTAGTTTGAACTAGGGTGGTAGTGTAGACATACCCTGAGGAATTGTCTTAAATAGGAAAAAAGACGTGTTTTTAATTTGAATTTGCTATCACTAGGCAAAATCCTAGTAAAAACAAGGTACTTGTAATTTTAACAAGAGTCAGAAAATCAAGATAAATCCTGGACACTCTATGGTCTTTAACCTCAACCGGCAAACATGTGCAAATGACAAATTACCTTGTATTCACTAGTGTTTTACGTTGTGTTTGATCATTTAGATTCAGAACATACTTTTTTTTATCTTTGTGATGATATAGCTTTACAGGTTAAGGATCACTATAGTCTTAGCCATGGTCTGAAGCAGTGATGCACATGAAGTAGCCTATTTTAAAAATCAGCTGCTTCAAACTGTGATCTGACATTTGGTTGCAAACACTCCGTCACTTTCCCTCTTAATCCTCCTAACCCTGTTTTCTCTTCCCTTCCTCTGTCTTTTCTAACCTCTCCTGTTCTTTACCTAGACTTCCTAGCTCTCCCTTTCAGTCATTCCGCCTCACTGCTTACTTCTCACTTGTGTACCATTGTGTCTCTTCCCAAACACTTTCCTTACTGCTTCCACTTTATAAGCTATTTCTTGGATAGTTCCACCTGATGCATGTGCTATGCATGTTTTAATCCCCACATAAAAGAAGATATGAAGCTATGACTCAAACTTGATTTTTTAATACTTTGCAAAATGTTCACAGTGAAACCTGAAGCCAGGCAAAATTAACCTACTGTTTGTTTCAACACTTGCAACACTACTCTTTTAAAATCTCAAGCTTGTGATGATTGATACAGAACCATTCAAATCAGGTGAAATTCTGCAGAACAGTTGATTCAACTGAGTTTGCTTTGTGGTTTTAGCTACATCCAACCCAAAATAATGGGTTGGCCTCTACATACTTTTGGTACAAATTTAATTAGATTGGCTTAGAAACCAGAATAATTAAAATGGTGCAACCCCCTAGTGCAGCTGCAGTTATACCAGTATTGGGCTTATTTTCACTGATTATAGAGGGTGTTCTCTAAGCTCAACTAGTCATTGGTCCAGACAGACAGATTGTGGGAATGACTCTACCTGGCTGAGGCACACATGGGAGGTGAAGACCCAAGATCAAATCCCTGCTCCTGTGACTATTTGGCTACGTCTACACTGGCATGATTTTCCGGAAATGCTTTTAACGGAAAACTTTTCCATTAAAAGCATTTTCGGAACAGAGCGTCTAGATTGGCAGGACGCTTTTCCGCAAAAGCACTTTTTGTGGAAAAGCGTCCGTGGCCAATCTAGACGTGCTTTTCCGCAAAAAAGCCCCGATCGCCATTTTTGCGATCGGGGCTTTTTTGCGGAAAAGAAATCTCTTCTGTCTACACTGGCCTTTTGCGCAAAAGTCTTCTGGAAAAAGACTTTTGCCCGAACGGGAGCATCATAGTATTTCCGCAAAAAGCACTGATTTCTTACAGTGAGAAGTCGGTGTTTTTGTGGAAATTCAAGCGGACAGTGTAGACAGCTGGCAAGTTTTTCTGGAAAAGCTGCTGATTTTCTGGAAAAACTGGCCAGTCTAGACACAGCCAACATGTATACACCTTGCTTCAAACAGGAGAGGCTGAGGCTATGTCTACACTAGAAAGTTAAATCAGAAAAAGAAACACAATTTTCAGTAAGCAAATTGTGTATCTTTTTCAGATTTACTTCTAAAAGTGGCTTTTCTGAAATTTGGCCCGTCTTCATGGGGCCAAATTTTGGAAAAAAACCATCTTTCAAAACATCCCTTCTTCCTCGTAAAACGAAGTTTACAGAGAACCCGACAAAATACCTCTGGTATCCTGGAAAAGCTCTGCAATGTAGACATAGCCTGAGAGTGCTCTGCATCAGCGTATCCCATTGCCTAGTGGGTAGAGCACTTTTCTGTACTGTGAGATTTCCCAAGTTCAAATCCCTTCTCCCTCTCTAGCAGAGGGGAGGAAGTGAAACTGGGTTTGCCCCAAAAGTGCCCTATTCCAAATCTTATAAGAAAGTCAGCAGTAGCAGCAGCACCACCTCCCAATGGCATTTGTAAAAATTGTATTTGCTGACACTATTCAGCTATTCGTGATGATTCTTGAATAGTTTCAGTTTGCTGAAAAATGCATATGGTTTGTTGCAAAAAAAATCGTTCAGGTCTACTCACACCATTTCTGTGCTATCAGACTAGCATATTTCATGATAAAATGGAAAAAATCCATTCTGAGACTTCACCTCAACAAGGATAGTGGTATTACTGTAGACACCTCTTAGAAATTTGTCATGGTATAGCTGTGTTACTAATAAGAACTATAAAATTATTCATAAAGGTTTCCTTAAGAAGCAATAACAGCTTCACTGGCTAGAGGCTGATCCTTTGGTGTAGATGCACACATTCTTAGATGTGGCTTAGAAAGTGAATTGTGCTACACTTAAGAGAATGTCAGTAAATCTTCATGTTCTGGATACAGGTGATATCACAGTTTCCAGATGAATTCTAAAAAGAATGAAAAGCTCTACAAGTAAAATTATTCTGATGGTGTGAATGATTCTGCTCTTCTCAGGGAATCCAGACTCCCCCTGTTTTATAAGTTTTCAGCTGATCCTGAATAATATTTTGTAGGTCCTCTGTGTAATTTGAAAACTGAGTAGCACATCATCACTGAATCTGACCATAAACAAGATGTGCTGTTAGGTTGCATTTTTAGCCAGGGTAAGGTTTTCCTCCTGTGTCTTGCTACTAGATACATTAAAATATGCTGCTTTTCCTCAGATGAGTGCCATTTGTTTGTGAAACATCTTCTTCCTGGTCGCTTTCACAGCTTCTCTGAAATAAAAAGGTTGTCATGTTTCAGGCTATTGAATGAGACATAGATATGTAATCAGCCATCTCTGGAGGGATAAGCAGGAGACCTAAGAGAGACATCACTGAGGTGTCAGGCACCTTGTGGATATTTTCCCATGAGCTGAAACATTTAGCAGGCCAGAGAGAGAGAGAGAGAGAGAGAGAGGATTCTATACTGATTTGTCCACTTTGAGGTAGCTGTTCCCAAGTGAGATTATGGAACCAAAACTAAAATAAGTGACTTTCCCAGCAAAGTACACCAGCAGGCCTGAATTGGGGTTGATGATCTGACACTAAAGTATGGTATCCTGGCTCCTATTTTTCTATATTGTCTAATGCTTCCTGTCAAAACAGCCTGACACAAACCTCCACTTTATCTTTGGCTAAATGGAGAGTAGGAAAGTCCATGTAAACAGCAAAGCAAAAAATAAGGCTCCTTAAAAAACCTATATGGTGTAAGAACCTGTACAGACCACTTTGACAAAATGCATCAGGAGTATATACACTTATTATACTTGAAACCAAACAGTTTTCGAATCACATTTCTGCAAACCTAAAGTTTAAGCAATACAAATATTCCAGTGATAGGCTCTCATAAGAAGTCATTGAACACAAAGGTTTCCCCATTTTTTATAAGATCTTTTACATTCAAGTGCTTCCCTAATTCATGCTTGCTCATATATGGAGCGTCTCCTGAAGGCTATGGCAAAATCTCACTGGCATCAGTAGTGCAAAACTGGCCACTAGCATCAAATTTCCATTCCCTATACGAAGCTGGTTTACTTTGACTTTTTATGAGGGAACAGTACATTATGGTGTAGGCTGAACTCTCTCTTCCCTGCCCAGAGCAACTGCACACCCTCACCTATCCCAGTTTTGGGTTTCATACTGTGCTCGTCACGAGGGTAGCCAAGTACCTGGTACAACTTTCATACTCCTCCCCCTGTTATAATTGTGGCCAGTGAATACAGTTTGCAAAGCCACTGGCCACTTCTTCTCCCTATTTATGTCACAGATAGCATCCTTGGAGCAATAGCTCAGAGTACCCAACAGGTACAGCATTGCATGGTCTGGTTCTCTGACCATGGCAGTTCTGATTTTTTTTGGACCTTGGGTGCCCATCCTAGAGGAGCAAGATTCACTTCACAGTAAAATAGCAACTTTTCCTTTCCCTCTTCCCCTCTTTTTTTTTTTCAATGTACCTACCACTGTCCCATCCTACATCAGTTGGTCCTTTCTCATCTGTGAGCGAGATAAGTGGTTGCACAGTGAGACAATACTGTAAGAGAGCTGGAGGGAATGAGATGAGAATTAACTGACACATACAATGTAGAAATCTTTAATATTCATAATACAATTAAATGCTTTACATCTTCAAAGCACTATGCAAATGCTAGCTTGCCTTTAAAATCCTTAAGGGTAAATATTACCACATCTACAGTAATGTTCCAGTGCCATACCTTCCATCGCCTTCTGGCATATTGCCTTTTGAAGTTTGCCAAGTTAATGAGAGATTCTCGCCTCACCAGGGCTTGCTGCTTGTCCATTGGCTAGAAGACAAGAGATGACAAGCTTATTGCTCAGCTTTCCCTATGGGCAGAAAGCAAACACAACACTGCTTGTGTCCATTACATATTGAACAGAGAGAGAAGATGACAGAGGTGCAGGTTCTTGAGTGTGCTAATTCCTCCTTGTCCTGCTAAGGGGGTGGGACTTGAAACCACCACCCTGCCCTCCTCAGGTGAATGCTCTATCTTTTAGGACACACCAGAACCCACCCCACCTCCTTAACTTCAGGGCATACCTTACTCTGCCTTCCACCAGGGCAGCCTGAGTGTTAGCTGTCCTGTCCCCTCTCCACTCCTCTCCACTCCACTCCAGGGGGAGAGGAAGCAGGACTTGAACCCACCACCTTGCCCTCCCCAGGCAAATACCCTATTCCCTCAAGGGCAAGCCAGAACCCTAGTCTATAGTGCCTCTATCTTATCTGGATTGAGCCTGAGCCTGCTGGCTTTTATCCAGGTCTCCTTCTGTGAAAGGCTTTGGGAGAGCATGAAATGGTTTCACCAGGAGCTACTGAGAAGGAGATGGAGAGCTATTTTAGCCTGCAGCTCCTCAGCCTTCTGCTGGGGTTTGACAATTGTTGTTTAGGAATGATGACAGAACAGAATCCTTTTGGTCTCCTTAGTCAAGATCCTTTAGGGAGGGAAAGAAGTTGCCCAGATCTATCTCTAACGCCTTTGGAAAGAATGAGCATTTAAAATTATGTCCATCAAATTTGTGAGCAGCCATAGTTAGGTGGAGAAGAAACCCTCACGAGCTGTGAGGATGCCAGACCAAGTAATATTAACTTGAACATCTGTCACAGGGAGCCAGGAACAGTCATACCAGCTTAGACATGTAGCCCATCTACTGCAGTGTCCTATCTCTGACACATAGTCTGTATGGCTGTGTCTACACTGCACCCCTTTCCGGAAAAGGGATGCAGATTAGACACTTTGGAATAGCAAAATCCGCGGGGGATTTAAATATCCCCCGCGGCATTTGCATTTACATGGCTGCCGCTTTTTTCCGGCTTGGGGATAAGCCGGAGAAAAGCGCCAGACTAGACGTGATTCTCCGGAAAATAAGCCCTTTTCCGGAGGATCTCTTATTCCTACTTGAAAAGGGCTTATTTTCTGGAGAATCACGTCTAGACTGGCGCTTTTCTCCAGCTTATCCCCAAGCCGGAAAAAAGCGACAACCATGTTAATGCAAATACCGCGGGGGATATTTAAATATCCCCCGCAGATTTTGCTATTCCAAAGTGTCTCATTAGCATCCCTTTTCCGGGAAGGGATGCCAATGTAGACACAGCCTATCTGTTTAGCTTTTTAAAGCCAAGCCCCTGTTTCAGCTCCTGTGAGGTTTTAAGGTCCCATCAAGGGAAAGATCTCAGCTCAGCCTTAACTCTACAGTTGCTACCACTTTCTCCAAAGTCAAGGGGAAACAGAGGAGTGTATTTTTTTCATTGTCCAATCTGAATGTGATTCTAAAAGTAAATAGCACTGACAGTGAAGGGAAAATGAGATTGATGATCAATGATTATTAAAGACACTACTAAGAAAAGCTGCTTTTTTTAAAAAAAAAATATGAATTTAAAAACCGAGAGTGTCCCTGTAAAAAGTAATACACCTTTCAGAGGTTTCATAGGGCTAAGTCCATATCCTAGCTACTAAGTCAGATCTTTCTCTATGCACAATGTGAGAAGGATAACACTGATCTCTTTACTAATACTTTAGAAACCAGGGAACCATATCAGTTATAATGTACCAATGAAATACTAACAATGGAGAAGCTGAGTACACCTCCAGAATGCCAAATCATTCCTTTTTTAAACCACTCAGAACCTTTTGCATTATGCTAGTTCAGAGGCTCTTAACCCATGGGCCATGACCCCAAAATAATTCAACCAGCTGTTTTATGAAGAAGAGGGAATCTGCTCCCATTCCCTTTCTCTGGTCTTCTGCGGAAACCAGTTTGTTCCGTTACTTGCAATGGGACCCCCATAAAGATGTACTGATCCTAGTGGAGCAACAGCCTGTTCATAGGATTCTGGGTGCATGAGAGGCAAATCAACAATGGGAGAGGTCCAGGTTGGATATTAGGAAAAACTATTTCACTAGGAGGGTAGTGAAGCACTGGAATGGGTTCCCTAGGGAAGTAGTGGAGTCTCCATCCCTAGAGGTGTTTAAGTCTCGGCTTGACAAAGCCCTGGCTGGGTTGATTTAATTGGGATTGGTCCTGCCTTGGGCAGGGGGCTGGACTTGATGGCCTTCTGAGGTCTTTTCCATCTTTATGGTTCTATGATTCTATGATTTTATATTTCTGTGAGGAGCAATTAAAGGAGCTGAAACTTTCAGCCAGCCCTCTACCTCTGTTAAAGGTAGATAACATCTGCACACAACTGACCTGGTATTTAAGCATGAGATGTCAGTTCCTCACATTATGGCTAGGCAGCATGCAACAAAAATGTACTGACTCAACAAGACTGGTGAGAAATCATGTTAGACATACAAAATGTCAGTGCCAAATGTCAATTTTATAATTGTCAAAAAACATTAAAGCGGGTGTTCCACAGCAGAGCCCTTAAAACTCAATCAAAATAATTAGTGTTAACGATCAGTTGCCCCATATAACTAAGTTACGGTGACCTTGTTATTCTCAGTTGGACATGATCCTTCCTCAGGAGTGGTACAGCCGTGACCTCCTTCAACTCATGAAATAATCACAAACCTTGAGGGCCAGAATTCGAGTAGCCTCAGCACGTGTTCTAATGGCCCTGCTACTCTGTGCTGGTGCAGCCATATGCAGAGATAACCCAAATGCTCAGAGATATAGGGAGGTGGGAGGGGGAAGATAAACGCTGTATAGAGAGAGGCTTTTCTCCAGATCTGGGATCTTCCTAGATTTTCATCTTCAATTTACCATGGAGCACTGGGCAGAACTATAGGCTTGGATTATCAAAGGAACCTGACACTCAATGGCAGTTGGGCACCTATCTCCTTTAGGCTCCCTTGAAAATAGCATGTGAGATATTTTCAGAGTTAACATGTATTAGGTCTTGGGTAAAATTTCCTCGTAAGCATTTATGTGAGTTTTGGGCCCGACTTCCCTTTTCACAGATATTTACATGCCTTACTTAGTGGAAGCTAGGCACTTAAATCCTGTTGAGGATCTGGGCTTCAGGCTCTTAACAGCCTCAGTCTCTTTGAAAGACAATGTTACCTATGTCCTTAAGTCACTTAGAAGCTGGTGAAAATTCTATTTCCTGTGTAAAGTAGAATGCAAGCACTTCACGCTGGGGTGAATGTCCATTCTCTGCCCCACACCAGATGCAGCTAGTGTGCAACAGAGAGGTGTGGAATATAAATATACACTTACGTGTGGTTTTTCACTAGTCTCCCAAAGTCACTATGAGAACATGGCACTTTCTGATTAACCATTCTCTGTGTTCTGAATGAGAGTGCATTATTATTTTTATCTACCATGCAACTAAAAGGATTATTCTTTTAACCTTATACACAGCAGTCAATTACACATTCGCTTCTCCAGAACAGAGGAGTGGGCTTTTTGGGAGAGGACAGGGGTGGACAAAGAGACAAATCTGACACACCATCTCTCCTTTTGTCTTCCGCTTTGTTCAGAGCTGACTGTCAGAAAAGGGGGAGTTTGTCTACCAGGGCTGGCGAGTTTGCTTGAAGCTTTACAGAGTGATTCTTGCTTTTACCCTTTCAGGGAAAGCAACTGCATCTGTTTCCAAACAGGCTGTTAGAAGCGGCCTGGAGAGCAAACAGTCTATTTGATTCTTCTCTCAGGGGCATGATATGGCCATCCCAGAATTTGAGAGCCCAGGGAGGAGGGATTCCTTTCTTGATCATGTTTTTTGTATTGTGGTAGTACACAAAGGTCCAGTCAACATCAGCTCCATTGCAATAGCTGGCCAAGAGACTTCCACTAGATGTGTCATAGAACTGGCCATGCACATGTTCCCTGACAGACAATCTGCAGTCTTTATAGCAGGTCAATAAACACATGGGCTTGATTCCTGTAATGAAGCCCTGCTATACCATGGTCAAGCTCCTTGATTCTCTAGGCCAACCCTGGCTCCGAAGCAAATATAGAGTTGCTTCCAGACAGGCCTAGGTTGCACTACTGCTTAAAGGACCCTATGCCAGTTGAGGACTGCCATGTGAAATGCAGCTCCACCACACTGCCTTCTAGCCCATTATGTTCCTCTATAGCAAGGGGTGGGCAGCAGAGGGAGAAAAAGGAGGAGTGTTTGTGTGTGTGGAGCATTACTGTGACAACTGTGGTACAGATGCCTCAGCAGGGAATTAATTTTCTTGCAGGTCATTTGCAACTGGATAACAGCTCCTTTGCAATACCTCAGCCTCACAAAGGCGCCATAGAGAATCTAGCCCTAAAATTATTTCATTAAGTAAATGTTTAAACATCCCATTTTCAGTCATGGACTTCCCCATCAGAGACTACAGCATCCAGAATAAGAAACTATTTATTATGTCCAAAATGTGAAATGGTTACATGTGTTCACATAAATACAGCCTGAACAATTAAGCTTTCCTTTGAAAGACAGGAAAATGGCGCATTATTCATTTTAAACACTGACTTTTTTCTTTCAGTTCCTTATAAGTTTCAAAAATGACCTTTGGAACCAAAACACCGATCTCAAGTTCCACCACATTGGGTCAATGAACTGTTGCTTTTGAGAGACTTTTCTTATTGTGCAATAAAGGTGAAAGGTCTTTTGATACTGCCTCATTGCTCATCTTCCTCATAAATAATCTAGGATTTGCACAGCAAAATATACACACACAGTTTTCCAGTCACGCCATCAAAGATTTATCTTTCTGACTTTTCAACAAAATATTTCTGCTACATGAAAAATATAGTACCGTATCTTCCGGCGTATAAGGCGACTGGGCGTATAAGACGACCCCCTAATTTTCTAGTTAAAACATAGGTTTTCGCCTATACTCCCCGTATAAGACTACCCCCCCTTAAGAGGCCAACTGGCAGCGCCCCAGCTGCTCTGCCCCAGGGTCCACAACAAAAGCCTGGTCTGCTGGGGGGGGCGCACTAGCTGCGCCCCCCCCCAGCAGACCAGGGACACGGGGAGCAAAGCCGCAGCGGCAGCGGGGTGCCGCGCCTCTGAGGCTTTGCTCTGGCAAAGCCTCAGAGGCGCGGGACCCCGCCGCTGCTGCGGCTTTGTTCCCGGTGCCCGTGGTCTGCTGGGGACCGTCTCCAGCAGACCAGTGACACCGGGAGCCAAGCCAGGGAGGCGGAGGGGTCCCGCGCCTCTGAGGCTTTGCTCTGGCAAAGCCTCAGAGGCGCGGCACCCCGCCGCCGCTTCGGCTTTGCTCCCGGTGCCCCTGGTCTGCTGGGGACCGTCTCCAGCAGACCAGGGACAGCGGGAGCAAAGCCTCTGAGGACGCCGGCAGCGGGACAGCCGCGGCGCGTCTGGGCTGTCCCGCTGCCAGCTTCCACCAAGGCTTTGCAAAGCCGTGGAGGGGCTCGGGCAGCAGGACAGCCCAGGCGCGCCTGGGCTGCCCCACTGCCAGAGCTCCTCCGTGGCTTTCCTCCACGTCTTCCTGGTCTGCAGACCAGGGAGAAGCGGAGCAGCTTTTCTCGCCCCGGAGTACACGGGCGGCGGGACCGCGAGGTCCCGCAGTCCGTGTCCTCCAGGGCGAGAAAAGCCCCATTCGTACCTGCAAGTCGGGGACTGCGTGTATGTTTATACCCGGCGTATAAGACGACCCCCGATTTTTGGGGGATGTTTTTTAGTATAAAAAGTCGTCTTTTACGCCGGAAAATACGGTACCTGTTTTTATGGCAAGAACACCACAATAAAAGACTAGTAAAACAGTGGGCCCCAAACTTTTTACCTTGTGTCACCCCTTAACCCTGTTCATTTCACCCCTCTTTGAGCCAGGGCTGGGGGGGGGCATAATTCTGGGAATGGGTTAAGCGCCAAGGCTGGAGCCACAGCTGAGGCCAGAGGCAGAATCTCAGCTCGGGGACAAGGCCAGCAGCCAGGGCCTGAACACTTGGCTGCTGGGACATGGGAGCGGATTGGGGGTGGCCCTCCTTTTCCATGGGGCTGGCCCAAGCCCCAGCTGCACCCACTGTACATGCTTCTGCGCCTTCCTAGGGGAACACTCCCCGCAGCTTTGGGACCTCTGTTCTAACATCTAATGACAGTGAGAGACTATACCCTGAATAACTAGCTCATAGAATAACTCTAACTCTTCTTCTTTAGCTATGAGTTTCATGGTGTGAAATGATAAATCACTGCATCTTTTGTTCCGTTTTAAAGGGCTGCAATAATCTTCATAAGTTTAATTATCTGCTCCCCCAGCAAGTCTGCAAGACTATTTCCCTCATCCGAACAAGAATGATGAGGTCACCTACCTATCAGGTGATTTTATAGACTTCAAAGCACATGTAGCTGGTAAATAAGAAGTGAAATAGTTTTTTAAAAAATTCAAGTGAATTATCTAATAATTTTTAGGACTTGTGTGTCTCCATATTGCACGCCCCCTAAAACAAAGTGCTTTCTAATTCTAAGGGTTAAAAAAAAATGGGCTGGTCACAACATCAGCACAAAAACCATGGAAGAGGATAGGCTACTGTCACTAGTTTGTGCATCATGCTTATTTCGCTGTTTTAATGCAGAGGTGGTAGTGTTGTGCTGAAGTTACACACTCAGATGATTTTTTACTGCTGCACATTGAGAGAGACAGACAGCAAGATAGACAAAAATCTACATTAGCACCTGTTATCCAACATCACTGACTTGATTCTGCAACATCAAGATTCAAGCCTGCAAGGAATTCTTCACAGCAAGATCTATTTAACAGCTCCATTAGTGATTCATTAATATCTTTGTTGAAAACAGAGCCAAAGTTTCCATTTACACATGCTTCATTTGCATTCTCCAGCTGAAAGCTACTCATTAAATCCTGTATCCACCTGAGTTCTTCAGAAAGATCCTGACTCAGAGATTCATACTGAGACTTTAGATCAATATATTTCCCTGTAACACTTGCAAGACTAGAACCTACAGTCTTGATGTCATCCTGCAGATGTTTCTTCAGAGATTCAATTTTACGGTGCTCATATTTCAGCTGTGAAAGCTTGTGTCTCACACTTTCATTTTCTTCTTTGTACCAAGTTTCTTTTTCATTATATATGGAAACTAACGCATCAATGTCCTCCTGCAGGGAGTCGTGGGACATAGCCAGAGTGCTGAAACCATGTTCCATCAGAGAAATATCTTCTACCACCTGGGCAAAGCGCTCACAGTCGATGTAGGTGTTATTTGGTGGCATACTTGAATGGCACTTGATGGTGTACTCTTTCAGACGTTTTGTCTTCAGTTGACTGTGCTCAGCCTTTTTGTTTTCTTGGACTTTTGTTTCTTCGATCAACTGATGAGTCTTCAGACAGAAGAACCAATATTACTGATTGTTTACCAAGATTGCAAGATATTGCACACATTCTACTCTACATAGCATACAAGGGATGATGCAAACTGTATTTCCACAATGCTAGGAGAAGCGGCGTTTCAGTCAATCTTCATGCATTTGATTAAAATAAAAGAGGTGATATGACAAGCACTGAGTGTGAGCTATTTGCATGCTATAATTTTTGCAGTTAAAGTCTTAAAACCATCAACATTGTGGAGAAAAAAAAAATCCTGAAAACACTCTGCTCTATGTTTCATACAATACATAAGAAAATGAGAATGAGCCGGTGTTAAAACATCCCTGTTTGCCATGCTGAGATTAGCCAAATTTATTTTGACTAAGATATTTATCTACAGGGGCAAGCTGTGCTTAGAACATCACAATGACACACAGAGACACACAAATCCAAGTACCAAGCAAATCCAGACAGCTACCAGCTCACTACACCAATGACATTTTGAAGGAGCTGATTTGCTTTCTCATTTGCTGTGGTGAGCTCTTAACACCCAAAAGCAGTAAACCAGAAGTATGGTTTGTGTTCATGCAAACAGGTTAGAAATGAAAACAACACAAATTGCATTCTGGATACAGAATACAGCATGCCCATTCATGTGTACTCCAGTCACCTTTTTTCTGGCATTTATTGTAATAACTGAAGTCATGATTAAGGCTTGCAGAGATCCAAGATTTTGTTAGGAATTAGTTTTTACTACTGTGTGTTTTGCCTCCAGGGAGTGGCTAATAGCCTTATAACTTATAACTTATCTGAGGAGAAAGGCAGTATTCTCCCTGCTTTGCTCATGAGTACAAGTGAGACACGGAGAGGCCAAGGGTCACTGTCTGGTTCAAACAGATTTCTGAAAGCCATAACTATGAGGAATTCTCTTGCTATTTAGGCACGTAGCTGTTAGCGTGGAACTATAAATTCCCATACAAATTCTGAACTCGTTTACCCTGAAGTAAACGACCAGCTGTTATAAAGCCACAGCCGTATTCTGTCACCATCCGTGGCCTTACCATTATCCAAGGATGAGTGAGAGCTTCTTGACTTGTTAGCCGCTTCCTGCAATGAAACACAGATTTAAATGAGAACCAAGCTGCTTACCATACATTACTTTCAGGAGGTTTATGAACCAGCATTTTAATATCAGTACTGCTTGGATTACTTACAGTGATGTACAAGAGCCATCCTGCCTCAAATCATGGACTCCACGAAGACAGTAAAGAGAAAATGGTGGCTTATAAATGTGGCTTGATAGGACGTCCCTCTGGAAGTTTGAGACTGATGAACCCAACCCTCCAAGGGTATGTCTAAACTACATGGCTCCATCGACAGAGCCATGTAGATAAGTTTATTCGAAAAAGGGAAATGAAGCGGCAATTTAAATAATCGCCACTTCATTTAAATCAAAATGGCCGCCACGCTCTGCCGATCAGCTGTTTGTCGGCACAGCATGGCAGTCTAGACGGGGATCTGCCGACCCCAGAACCCTTCGTTGGCAGATCCTGTAAGCCTCGTTTCACGAGGCATAAAGGATCTGCCAATGAAAGGTTCTGGGGTCAGCAGATCCCTGTCTAGATTGCTGCGCTGTACCCACAAACAGCTGATCGGCACAGCATGGCAGCCATTTTGATTTAAATGAAGCGGCGATTACTAAAATCGCCGCTTCATTTCCCTTTGTTGTCCTGCCTCATCTACATGGCTCCGTCGACGGAGCCATGTAGTCTAGATACACCCTAAGTGATGAACATATCAGAGCTAGTTTACTGACAATCTCTGCAAGCCAATCTGCAGGCTTCGGCATGTGATTAATACATTCCAAGGCCAGAAGGGATCATTGTGATCATCTAAGTCTGACCTCCTCTGTAGCACAGGCTGATAGAACTTCCCCCATATCATTCGTAGAGCATCTCTCTCAGAAAAACATCCAACATTGATTTAAACATCGTCAGTGATGGAGACTTCACTCTTGGGGTATGTCTACACTACCCTCCTAGTTCGAACTAGCGGGGTAATGTAGGCATACCGCACTTGCAAATGAAGCCCGGGATTTGAATTTCCCGGGCTTCATTTGCATAAGCGGGGAGCCGCCATTTTTAAATCCCCGCTTGTTCGAACCCCGTGTAGCGCGGCTACACGGGGCTCGAACTAGGTAGTTCGGACTAGGATTCCTATTCCGAACTACCGGTACACCTTGTTCCATGAGGTGTACCGGTAGTTCGGAATAGGAATCCTAGTCCGAACTACCTAGTTCGAGCCCCGTGTAGCCGCGCTACACGGGGTTCGAACAAGCGGGGATTTAAAAATGGCGGCTCCCCGCTTATGCAAATGAAGCCCGGGAAATTCAAATCCCGGGCTTCATTTGCAAGTGCGGTATGCCTACATTACCCCGCTAGTTCGAACTAGCGGGGTAGTGTAGACATACCCTTGGAGACTAGCCTCTTTTATTGTTCCAATGGCCAATTGTGCACCGTTAAACATTTGTCTTACTTCCAATCTGAATTTGTCCAGCTTCGACTTCGAAGGCTAGCACACCTTTAAAGGCATGTTGGCTCTAGCCCCTGGTTAGCCAGGGCCTGCACATTCAGATACCTCTTTAACCTTTGTTGGACCACCTAAATCTTCTCCCGCCCTCACTTTGGGGTGTATTTCGACTACAGGCTTTTTCCAAAAAAAGTGGCCTTTCTTTGAAAAAACTTCCCCTGCGTCTAGACTGCTGCCAAGTTTTTTCGAAATTAAATTGAAAGAACATGGTGTTTTTTTCAACTGCGGTAAACCTCATTTTATGAGGAAGAACGCCTTTTTTCGAAAGAGAGCATCCAGACTGCCTTGGTGCTCTCTTTCGAAAAAGCAGCTTGCTTCTTCAAAAGTATTGGTTGTAGTCTAGATACTTTTTTTCAAAAGTATCTTTTGAAACAGCCTCTTTCGAAAGAGGCTTGCAGTCTAGACGTAGCCTATATTAGCAGGTGGTTTGCAGTACATTCATAGTCTCTAAACACATCTCCTAACCTGTGCATTGCTTGCTCAACCCCACCTCTCCCAGAGTTACTATCTTATATCTTGCCAGTTTGTCTCCTTACCCTCTCTCACAAAATCCGTCAAACCAGATAAACTGGAAGATAATTCAGCCCTTCAGAAAAGCCTTCCAAGCACAGTTTTAATAGCTAATCATTTACTCAAATAATTATTAACAGCTAATCATTTGTTCAATTTTAATTTAGTCTTAGAAGAAGTCTCCTCCCAGTAACTTTTGAGACTCAATGCTGATTAAATTGAGGTTCTCCTCTAAGCAGCATCTCTACACAGAGCTAGATGACACACTGGCAGCTTGTCTGCATTAGCACCTCACTACCAAGACTGCAATTTTCAGCAGAGCATCTAGATTATTCTACAACACAAATCATTGTTAGCAACAAAAGTAACTAATGTGGCTATGTGCCCAAGCAAAAAAACATAGAACACAATCCATTTAGAGCCACTTTTTGAAACTTTGAGCATAAAATCAATTCTCTCTCACACACACAGACACATGGACTGTCAGATGCCTTTAGCAACCAATAAAAAACGCTCAAGAATGATCAGACACAAGAACAGCTTCGAAAACCCAATACACTCCAGTAATTTGAACTTCACAGAAAACCAAGCCAAACCAACCCTACTGGTAAAAGAAAATGCATGCCACATTTTGGCATATGTGGTGGCTTTTAACACAGAACATATTTTTTAGGTCCTCTGTATAGAGAAATTTACAAGGGACACACTTGTACCTAACGCCTCACTTTGGGACAGACCTATTCTTCAATGAAAGCTCTGAATTACTCCGTGTGCTCCTTTTTTGCCTGGATGGCATGCAGGCAGCCAGACATTTCTGTACATTCACTTACCGTGTGTCTTTTACCAGGAGTTTGCTAATAAAGTCTTTTGCCAGATCACTGGTGTGACTGAAAGATTCCTCATCAAATTCATAATTCACGGCTGTGATATTGGCGAGAGTTTCCTGCTTCGTTTCTCCAAGGAAAGGTGATGCGCCACTGAGCCTGAACAGACCAGACAGGAGAATCATATTTTGATTGGGGAAAAATAGAGTTACTTTGACGTGATTCTGACCGTGTGAAATGACAACATTGGAATGTGAGTTTTTTTCTCCAGGCAGCCAAGAAGCTTGGGAAAGAATAAGTCCAAATCTGGTCACCATATAGACAGCTACAAATTAGACTCACAAAGTCAGCATTACTATGTTTCCATGTGTGACAGCAACGACCCTATTAATGCTCCTGCCACCCCTGAAAGATATACAGGTTATTGCCACCAAATTTAAGAATAATCTGCACTGAACGAGTGGCCCAGTTGCTCTGAGGGGCCCGGTTGTTATGCATTGGGGTGCATGCACGCAAACCCAGAGGCTATGCCAGGGAATGTCCCTTCATAGTTCCCATTAAGGATGCTCTGTTCTCTTAGGCATTTGGGGGGAAATCCTGCACCATGATGTTTTTCTGCCAGCGATTCACTGGCAAGCATCTATGCACAGTGTGCTCATAGAACTGGGCCCAAAAGGTCCACACAAATAGAGAAAATTAATTGCTCTGATTATGTGGCATTGCCCAGAGTTTTGCAGGGTGGGAAGGTGACAAGGTGCCCCAGGACAAAACAAGCAACTTACAGCGCAATAAAATAGAACATAACAAGCTAATTCTGTCTCCTTTCTTAAAACTGCAAGAATACAATGCAATCAGAAACTTAACACACCATTCAGCAATCTTCTAGCTAGAAAGATCTGTGAGCCTGTCTGGCATCTCTCAAATACAACTGACATCCTTCATCTTAGACTGATATTTACCTTAGTCCCACAAAGAAGACAGTTACCTTTTCATAACTGGTGTCCTGGAGTGGCACCACCATGGCTCAGTATTAAGGGTGCTACATGCTCTCCCAACCCCTAGTGTCTTCTTGCCAGAAACTCTGACAGTGGGGAAGGAGGGCTGGCTGTGGAACGGACATGAGCAGCACATCTCAAAGAACACCAGTTTCTTGCCCATTCCACAGTAGGTGACTCCGAGCAGTACCCAAAGAGGGAGAATGAAGGGGTATTCACAATGCCTCTCTCTCAGAGTCCAAGACTTGATGGCATCTAACAGGAGAATGCTGACGTTCTAGCCCTGTAAGGGACAGGTGGTGCCGTAGGGGAGACATCTTGAAGGAGCCTGCCACACTCTTACTTCAAGGCTGGGGCTCCATAGACACTGGTGCCATCAGCACTGGCATAATCAGAATGGCCTACGGGGCTTCTGGTGTCCACTGTGCCTTTAGGAGCCAGAGACCACCATTGCTGCCCAGGGCTGATGACATGGGCCAGGCAGGGTTGGGCTGTTCCACATGAATCTAAGTTGACTTCCTGGTAGAGGCAATGAGCCACCTAAGGGGGTCTAAAATCCCCTCCCTCCTTCGCCTTTTGAGACAGAGGAATGGCCCTTAGCTGAAACCTTCGCCTTCCTCACTGGGGTCAGCAAGGGTGAGCAGAGCTGACTGGAGGCCAGCCCTGAGGGAGCACTCCACACCAGAAGCATGGTGCCCAAGGCTGGGGACTGTACCATTTCCACTAGGAATGCCTTCCAGTGAATGTCCCTCTCCATTTTGGTACAGAGCTTGAATGATATGCACATTTGGCACTTGTCACTGAGACCCCTGCAAACAACTAAGGGGCAGGTTGCTCATGGGCATGGGGCGCCTGCATGTTGCACAAGGTTTAAAGCCAAGAGCCTGGATCATGCCCATCCCTAGGCAAACATTTCATTTGGGATAATAAACTTATTAAACTATCCACAGAGCTGCTAAGTGGAGGAGAGCTAGCTACGAGGAGTTGAAGCCAGCAGTTCCAATACACTGTCACTAGCGGCGAGAAGGAACTGAGGATGGAGGAAGTGCACAATGCCCACTAGACCACACCAGGGTGGTGCCACGCTAGGGGCTGCCAGAGCCGCTCATGTACAGATGCTGGTAGGGGAAAAACTTTCAAGACTGATGCATGTGGCGAGCACACACATCTAATGAGGAACGGACATGAGCAAGCAGGCAAAGAAGGACCTGAGCTTAAAGCACTTCTGTTATGGTTCCTTTTTAAAAAAGTACCACAAATGCTGAGTCAGTAGAGTCAGATTTCCAGGAAGTTTTATTTATACCAAGGAAATTGGTACTAAAATCCCAGCCACTAAAGTCCCTGCGTTCCAGCTCTGCCTGACAGGAGGCGGGGACCAAAGGGCAGTATTTGAACGTGAGCGCAGGACATGGTGCAGAGCCACCTGCTCTCCCTGGAGCTTGCCACCAAAGGGGAGCTGCTCAGGTAAGTGCCCCACCCCCCAAAATCCCTGTCTCAGCCCTGAGCCTCCTCCCGCATCCTAACTCCCTCGTAGACTCTGCACCCCAACCTCCTGCCTTGAGCCCATTCCTCCTCTCCAAACTCCTTGGCCCCAGTCGGGAGCCTCCAGAGCCTTGGGGCCCCCACAAAATCTAATAGTCCTGGATCCCCAGAAGAGTTAATCTGACCCACTGACCCAGGATTTTTTGCATTACAGCTTACTGTCTCAGCAGTGAGGACACGAGAAAGATGGAGGCATTATGCACAAAGGCAGGGGGCTCCCAAACCCTTCCACAGCGTGCACTAAATCCGAACAGAAAAATTGTCACCCTTACTCCCACTCTGCAACCCTCTCACAACCCAGAACTGCCACAGCGGCTGATGCGGGGAGGTAACAGCGAGGGAGTACTTGTAGATGTCTTTGGTGCTCTCAGCACCCACCCTCTTCGACTCCAGCCAATTGTTCTGACTACTTCGCTCTACTCATCCCGCTTGCCCCTTTGTTCTATTTAACTCAGCTAGAAACAAGGAGGAGAGCAGGCAACACATGAGAAGCCAGCTCCCTGTGGCCCACCAGTGGTCACAAAACAGAGCTGGGGAATCTCTCCTCCAAAGTCTTTGGCCACATTTTTCCATTTCCTTAAAATCATGCTGCGTGGCACTTGGCTTCTCTCCTCCCACCCACTGCCCCCTCAATGCACCTGTGACCTTGGCAAGTCACTTCACCTCTCCATGCCTCAGTTTGCATCTATGTAGAATGGGGATGCTGCTCTCCCAGCTCCTAGAAAGGCACTGTGTGAATGCTACGGTAGTGCCTGGGCTCTGTGAGAGTCATCATGCTCATGTAGAGAAAGTAGAAAGGATCCAGAGGCAAGTGACAAAGGAGATGGAATGCGAGCCATCTGGGCAGAGGAAAAAGGCATCTGGTATGTGTAGTTTGGAAAAAAGGTGATTACGGGGAGATATGGTAAAAGTCCTCAAATACTTGAAAGGCTGCCATTAAAAAGATGGAGAATAGTTCTTCTCTTCCAGCAGAGGGTGGGACAAGAAGAAATGAGTTCAAACTACAGCACAGAAGATTTAGATTAAATCTCATGAAAAGCTTCCTGTTTGTAAGCACTATAGGGCAATGGAACTGCCTAGGGAGGCTGCAGAGGCTCTCATTGGAGGTTTTCAACAAGAGACAGGATAGCTGTCTGTCCTGAATGGTCGTTAGACTAGGGATGTTAAGAACTAGTTGATTAGTCGACTATCCGATAAGCAAATGCATTTGCTTATCGGATAGTTGACAGGATAGTTGACTAGTTGCTTCTCCCCAAGAGAGGCATAAGGATCTTGCACAAAAAGAAACAGCAGAAAACATGCTAATGATATTGCAACTTATGCTAATGAGGGACTCATTAGCATATTTTCTGCCACAAAAGTGTGTAGTGTAGACAAAGCCTCACAGGTCTAGTATATTGAAGGATTTCCTCCTAGAGACTGCTCCAAAGCCAGAGGCATAACACCAATCTTGTGAACTGTGACATGCCACAAATATGTTGCAATACCACAGAGTGAGGATTTGTGGGAATCTACAGGGACACATTGTTTGCATTTCTTTTTTTCCAAGAGAGGTTTTAATAAGTAGCTATAGGATCAGAATAAACTCCTGTTTTAAACACCCTCCAACATGGGGGAGAGTTTGGATCTGGAATTCCAGGGGAAAGCCCATCTTGAAATACAATGTTATTTTTGCACAAGGTTTCTAGGTCTTTTCAACCAGCTGGAGAAACACAAAAGCAAAATCAATGCTTCCATCTCTCTGCAGAGCAAAGGTATATAGAAGTAGAAAAGACCTGCCCTATTGGAAGAGTGCTCTGTTCCACCCTCTCCATTATTCTACCTCCAGCAAAGGCTTCAGAGGAAAGTGACGACCTCTCAAAGCACCTGGCTATCGGTGTCTTACTGTAATCACAGCACAAACATTCTCATCTCTTTCAATCTCCCTTTCCATTCATCTATAAACAGATGTAAATAGCAATGGGGTCTCAAACTCCCGGCCTGTGGGCCATCTGTGGGCTGAGCAGTTCCACAATCTGGCCCGTGCACAGCTGCTGGCATGTGAGTCCCTGCAACTCTGGGGGGTTTGTACCCTTCCCCCAAGTCCAGCCCCTGGTCTGCCCTCGCGCTGCCTCTTCCTGCCCCTGCTCTGCCCCCTGCACTGCACCACTTCCCTCAAGCTCCCTTTCCTGAGGGACACAGCATTGAGGCTTCCTGGGGGGCCTGGCATGGGGTGGCAGCAGGGGTCAGGCCCCACCACTCTCCCTGTGGGATCTGTGGAGAAGCAAAGTCATTCAGCAGCTGCCACCTCCCAGGCCATCCTGCGGAGCGGCGTGGGAGATGGCGGTAGAGTGGAGCAGGCCGCTGCGTCATTCCACTTCACTGCAGCTCCTGTCAACCTGACCAGGGTCCAGCGGGCTAACCTGAGTATGGGGTAGCTGCTGCAAGGCCCGGAGCAGCCTTGCCGAACTATCCTATGGAGGGGATGGCTCTGCACACGCCTCCCCCGGCCACAGCTCTAGCCACTCTTGCCCCTCTGCTCTACCGGTAGTGGTGCTGGGAACCCCTGCGTGAGTTAAATCCCCTTGGGGTGGCCGGTGGGGCTGGGGAATGCAAGGGGGAGCGCACCGGCCGGCAAGCAGGGCCAGGAAACATGGGAAGTGGGGTGCAAAGTCACCCCCCCACACACACACCCTCAGCCATGCCAGACAGCAGTGCCTGTTGGCTCATTAGAGGATTTGAGGAGTGGCACATTGAGTTTGAGACCCCCCGATGAAGACTCTGATGTACTACCAGGTTCAGATGTATCCTCTAATGACCAGAAAAGTGCAAACGAGGACCAAGGATCTGGACAATTGTCAGACTGTATCCATGTGCCCTTACTCTATCCCAGGGGTTAAGGGACTTCACAGCATCCAGGCTATGTTGTCAGCTTACAGCCATTGTATAGTGCACAGGATCTAAATTTAAGAAGCAATCCAAAAACTCTCAGCATGGCCTGTGCGTGTGTTGATTCTGCTCCACATGCTTTGCCTGTCAGAAAGACAGTCCTCTTTGAACTCTCTCTTTGTTGGGCTCAATGCTGCAAAGCTTGTAAATACAAAATTCCCTAGGAGGCAAAAGGGAGCTTTGAGTAAAGCCTGCAACCTTGATCCCTTTGATCCCATGCAAGAGAACACCAGGGCTGGAGAGGCTGAGATTTAAGTGGGATTTTAAAAAGTGCCTGGTGTTGGTCTAACTCTGTTCCCACTTAAGCTGATGGATGTTTGACATCAATGGCAGCAGATTTCAGTCAACATTTGGTGGCCACTTTTAAAAGTCCCACCCCCACCCCCCCAAAACAGAAGAGGCACAGATAGATGCTTCTGGTGTCACTTGGAGACATTTGCTGGATAATGGCCCCATCACTCTCCTTTAGTTTCACTTAATCTTTTGCTTTCTCTATTTTAAAAGGCCTCCGGATCCATCACTCCATGGCCCTATTTCTGCTGTGCAACTCCTTCCCTAGGGGCAGGGGTGGGCAATAATTTTTGACCAGGGGCCACTTCAAACATTTTTGAAGTGGCCCCAGGCCACCCAGGAAGTGGAAGAGGCAGGGCCAGGACTCTTCCATGCTTCACTACACACAGACTCTGATTGGTCTGGGGATGGGGGAACATGCAGTCTTTGCTCCCCCCCCCCCAGGAGAGCCATCAGCTGTTCTGAACCCGGTGGTGGGAGGAGACTTCACATGCTCTCCCCTGCTGCTCCCAGGTCAATCAGGGCCTGGGAAGGGGGAGCACATGCACGGGAGAGCGGTGCTTAAAGTCAACCACGAGCTGAGCAGTAGCTGGCAGTTGACTTTACGTGCTGAGCCCCTTGCTGGGCAGGAGGAGACTTTGCGTGCACTCCTGATTGGCCTGGGGCACGGGGAGTGGCAGGGCCTCTGAGAGCCAGATCAACTCGCTTGGCGGGCCGGATCTGGCCCATGGAGGCCTTTTTGCCCACCCCTGCCTAAGGGACTGATGGGAAGAGCTGCTTTCCACTAGCTTGCTACCACTTCTACAGATATCCATACAAGTAGATCCAATTCTGTACTTACAGTATGTAGGTCATGACTCCTATGCTCCTAGAAAACAAAAGAACAACTGATGGTAGGTTTTATACATGTGTGTGACATGAGTCAATTATTACTGCTAGAGCGGAGGATGACCCATGATAAAAGCAGTCAGACAAAATTTATGTAAAAGTCAGTGTTTCATAAAAAGGAATATGTATGTTGGATCTAGTATCTGGGGTTCCTTTATAAGGGTCTATAAAGTCATGGTGGGTTCATGGTAGTTAACTAGTCAGCAGCCCAGAGGAATATCTACAAGGATGTTCTAGCCATTATGACCGTTCTGGGCTGCCTTAACAAAACAGCTTCATTTTGAAGCTTTCTCTAGTCACAGCTCTTTTATAAACAAAGCTTTCAAGAGTCACAGCAAGGACAATCGTGTCTTTCAAAAGGCTCTCCACAAAAGGTGCCAGGTAATACAAATATAATTATATAATTAAAATGTTTAATAATCACGAGTAGAAGTTGACTGTAAGGGTATGTCTAAACTACACCCCTCTGTCGGCAGAGGGATGTAAATTAGACGTATCGAAAGTGCAAATGAAGCTGGGATTTAAATATCCTGCACTTCATTTGCATAATGGCGGCCGCTGCTTTTTTTCAAAATGGGGCTTTTCGAAAAAAAACCAGCAGTTTAAATGGGACATTTTTGACAGAAATGCCCCATTTTGAAAGATCCTGTACTCCTCAGGTATGAAGTGACACATGGGATATTTAAATCCCGGCTTCATTTGCACTTTTGATGTGTCTAATTTACATCCCTCTGCTGACAGAGGAGTGTAGTTTAGACGTACTCTAAGTAGCATGCAAAAATGAAAGGAGTGACAGAACAGCTATTTATCATAGGTCAGAATTTTCTGATATGTAGAGAAAGGAATTTACACAGAGCACCCTCAAGAAAAAGCAGTATAGCATCTTGGAAAAAAAGTTAGTGCCACACACTTACCACATATCTGCAGGTAGTCCAAGTGGTTCATAGTTCACTATTTCTGGAGCTATAAGAAACATTTAGTCAAACATCAGCAACAGATTAATTATACGACTGTATGTGCATGTGATGGTAGGAATGTAAGCTCCCCAACAGAGGGAGAGCTAATTTACAGTCAATAGAGAATGAAAAGGGATCAAAGGATAAAGCAGAGGAAGCTATTACAGTCCACCTACAGTATTCATTATAATGTCAACCACAAATTACTTCATCTCACAGGGTTCATCACATCTCTAAGTGGCTGTGTCTACACTGGCCACTTATTCCGGAAAAGCAGCCGCTTTTCCGGAATAACTGGCCAGCTGTCTACACTGACCACTTGCTTTTCCGGAAAAGCAATGACGATCTAATGTAAAATCGTCATTGTTTTTCCGGAAAAACTATGCTGCTCCCGTTCGGGCAAAAGTCCTTTTCCGGAAAAACTGTTCCAGAAAAGGGCCAGTGTAGACAGCCCAGTAGTCTTTTCTGCAAAAAAGCCCCGATCGCGAAAATGACGATCGGGGCTTTTTTGCGGAAAAGCGCATCTACATTGGCATGGACGCTTTTTCGGAAAAAGTGCTTTTCCGGAAAAGCATCCTGCCAATGTAGACGTGCTTTTTCTGGAAATACTTATAACGGAAAACTGTTCCGTTTTAAGCATTTCCGGAAAAGGGTGCCAATGTAGACGTAGCCAGTAGGTATACGAAAGCATTTTCTCCCATTATTTCAGAATGGCAATAAACTGATCCCATAAATTCACAGTCTTCGTGTGGTAATTGGCCAGTCAGAAACTAGGATATTCTAGCACCACTAGACTTTAGAGAACAGTAACTTCAACAGAGACCTACATTACCCCCACCTCACAGAGAGGCTGTGACTTGCACAGGGAGAGTAAGTACCAGAGCTGGGATTAGTGTTCAGGGGGTTGTAGGTTTAACTCTGTATTTATTTCACTAACACACTAATTTGACAGCAACCTGAATTCTTCAGCTCAGCAACTGCCACGGCAAGCGCCTTTCAGCTGTTCCTCCGAGAAGATTCAAGCAAGCCCTATCAATACAGAGCACCCAGAGGGAGAGGGGCAATTTTAGGGGACTGAAAAGGTGACTTCTCTCTGAATTTAGCAAGGATACCTCAACATAAGGGAACTGCTTGAACACTCACCTACAAATTCTGGTGTCCCAAAAATATTCTTAAATTCAACTCCATCTTCTATTTTATGGGCTAGTCCAAAGTCAATGACTTTTATGTGTGGAAGAGGAATATTCTTGTCTAAAAGCATAATGTTTTCAGGCTAAAAATAATGAAACAAACATTAGTTCTATTATTTATTGGGAAACTAACAGGTCAAGAGCCCAAACATTATCCCTTGAGTCCCCTTTTCATTCTGGTATGCTTGCAGCACTGAAGAACAAGTAAAAGACACAAACCTACTCCTATCATTGTTTTGTTAACTTGAACATATTTATGTAATGTGACATTCATTGTTAAATCAGAACTTGACAACAGCAAAATTAACACCCCTCAGTATCTGAAGCCTTCTACTTAAAAGCAGTAATTCGTTTCTGTATTATCTTTAGCCATTGCCTACACTGCTGGCTTTTGCAGGCAGAGTATGCAAATGAAGCGCTGATTTGCATTGCTTGTGGTTCATTTACATGGTCTATTCAAGCCGTTTTTGTGCAAAACCCCCTTGTGCAAAAATGGCTCAAATAGATTATTCAAATGAAGTGTGACAAAATGCTAATCAGCGCTTCATTTGCATACTCTCTGCCGACAAAAGCCGGCACTGTAGACAAAGCCTTATTCTTGTCTCTTAGGGTGTGTCTAGACTACCTAGTTTTGTCGATAAAAGTGGACTTTTGTCGACAAAACTATACCAGCGTCTACACTACCGCTGAGTTCTGTCGACATAACGTCGACAGAACTCAGCAGTTTTGTCGACGCTGGTATACCCCATTTTACGAGGCATAACGCCTTCTGTCGACAGAACTCTGTCGACAGAAGGTGTTATTGCCTGTAACATTGCGTCCAGACTATGGACTTCTGTCGACAAAGCAACTTGCTTTGTCGACAGAACTCAATGTGTCTGGACGTTCTTTGTCGACGGAAGTTTTGTCGTCAGTATCTGTCGACAAAACTTCCGTCGACAAAACGCGGTAGTCTAGACGTACCCTTAGAAAAGCAACAGTGTATCCTGGTTTCTAAGAAGTCACCTTCCTTGTTTTCCCCAGTCATTTTCTCTCTCTGTCTGCCTGTGTTTATTTTGATAATTATGGTTGTTATGGAAGGATAAAGATAAAACACACCTGATTTCCAGGGAAATGATAAGACATTGGAGTTATTCACATGACTGTAAATAATTGCATGGCTCAACTAGATGTGTTATGAAGCATGTCATACTGAGCATGGTAGTACAACACAGAGGGTGAGATTAACATGGTTCCTGCACCGATGCAAATCATAGCGCATAAAGATTTTGCCTGTCTATGCTAGTGGTTGTCCTGGGGTAACCTCACTACTAGGGTTTGGGTTTTGTTAGTACAAACCTCATAGAATGCAGCTGTTAAACTTTGTCCCCAAGTAGTAAATGCCTCAGGAGAATGGTTCTCCAGGGATTCTGGCCACAACTGAACCCACCCAGGGAAAAAGTGCCCCTTTGTTTTGAGATACAAGTTGTAATCACAACAATAGTCTTTGAAGTGCTACATAGTTTTTCCTTTTGTTTTAGCAAGATCAGACTAACACGGCTCCCTCTCTATTACTATTCAACAATAGGATCGATTCAGATCCTGGAATGAGGACCCACATAACCCTGAAATTGAAAGGGGCCAGAATTGGAGATTCTGGCCTGCTTCTTATAACATGCTATTTTAAGAACACATGGAACATTTCTGATTGTAATGCAACCAAAAGCAGCAGGCCAAACCTGGCAGAATTGTGAAAAGAAAACCATGAGCAGTTCCCTAAGCAGTTCGACTCCATACTCTGCACGGTAGCTACCGATTATTTTTCCACTAACTTTTTTAGCCTCATCTCCCCCAACTCCCTTCATTCCTCCCTTATTTTACAGTTTTTAGAGCAACATGGCTGACACAATTCATCACTAAAAAGAAATATGAGACTGGAAATTAGGAAAAGCTTTCTGATTGGCAGGGTTGCTAAACACTGGGAGGCTGTAGAATCTACATAATTGGAGGTTTTTAAGAGTAGGTTAGACAACACCTGTCAAGGATGCTCCAGATAATACTGAGTCCTGCCATGAGTGCAGGAGACTGAACTAGACGACCTCTCAAGGTCCCTCCCATTCTTATGATTCTAAGATCTTGGGAAATACCATTTTTGCTTACCACTGCATCCTGTCACATCCATCCAGCACAGCAGGTAGCAATAACCCTGGGTCCAAAAGGTTAAGTATTCTAACTCTTCCATTGTGTCTATTAGCAAGTATATTTTATATACAGGCAGTCCCCGGGTTACGTACAAGATAGGGACTGTAGGTTTGTTCTTAAGTTGAATCTGTATGTAAGTCGGAACTGGCATCCAGATTCAGCCGCTGCTGAAACTGATCAGCGGCTGACTACAGGAAGCCCGAGGCAGAGTTGCTCTGCCCCAGGCTTCCTGGAATCAGCCGCTGATCAGTTTCAACAGGCTGAATCTGGACGCCAGTTCTTACATACAAATTCAACTTAAGAACCCCAGGCGTCCCCAAGTCAGCTGCTGCTGAAACTGATCAGCGGCTGATTCCAGGAAGCCCGGGGCAGAGCAACTCTGCCTTGGGCTTCCTGTAGTCAGCGCTGGTCAGTTTCAGCAGTGGCTGACTTGGGGACGCCTGGGGCAGAGCAGCTTGGGTGCTGCTGGGTTGCTCCAGTAGCGCCACTCCTCGGCGCTACTGGACCAACCCAGCAGCACCCAAGCTGCTCTGCCCCAGGCGTCCTGATTCAGCCGCTGCTGAAACTGACCAGCAGTGGCTGAATCAGGACGCCTGGGGCAGAGCAGCTGGGGTGCTGCCAGGTTAGTCCAGTAGCGCCCAGAGCGGCGCTACGGGACCAACCGGCAGCGCCCCAGCTGCTGTACCACAGGCGTCCGGAGCAAAGCCGCGGAGCATGGGGGCAGCGGGACAGCCCAGACGCACCGCGGCTGTCCTGCTGCCCGCGTGCTCCGCGGCTTTGCTCCTGTCTCCCTGGTCTGCTAGTCTCCAGCAGACCAGGGAGACCGAGAGCAAAGCGGAGCAAAGCTGCGGAGCACACCGGCAGCGGGACAGCCGCGGCGCGTCTGGGCTGTCCCGCTGCCCCCATGCTCCGCGGCTTTGCTCCGCTTTGCTCCCCGTCTCCCTGGTCTGCTGGAGACTAGCAGACCAGGGAGACAGGAGCAAAGCCGCGGAGCACGCGGGCAGCAGGACAGCCGCGGCGCGTCTGGGCTGTCCCACTGCCCCCATGCTCCGCGGCTTTGCTCCGGACGCCTGTGGTACAGCAGGACAGCTGGCAGCAGGACAGCTGTGGCGCTTCTGGGCTGTCCGCTGCCCGCGTGCTCCGCCGCTTTGCTCCCTGTCTCCCTGGTCTGCTGGAGACCAGCAGACCAGGGAGACGGGGAGCAAAGCGAAGTAAAGCCGCGGAGCACGCGGGCAGCAGACAGCCCAGAAGCGCCACGGCTGTCCCTCTGCCGGCGTCCTCAGAGGCTTTGCTTCCCGTCTCCCTGGTGTGCTGGTCTCCAGCAGACCAGGGAGACGGGCAGCAAACCCTGTTCGTAACTGCGGATCCGACATAAGTCAGATCCGCGTAACTCGGGGACTGCCTGTACTACCACATGTAATGTACCACATATGTTGAATGATAGAATATAATAATTTCTTTTAACTAAATCAATGTTTTTTACCTTTAAATCAAAATGAGCAATTTTCCTGGCATGGAGGTAGTTAACACCATCTAATATCTGCTTAATGAATCTGGTTGCTTCCTCCTCACTCAGGGACTCTTTCTGTGCCAGGAAGTCAAAAAGTTCTCCTCCAGACACTCTGCAAGACATACAGAGGTTAGCTACAGCAGGGTAAGGCACACAAACATCAATATAGTGTAATGGCAAGCAAACAACATGCCACCCACTTGGAACAAGCCCTGTAAAGTGTGAACCAGGAGGTCTGGATTCTAGTACCAGTTCCCACAGAGAAGTCACTCACAACCTCTTGTGTGTCCCAGCTTCTCCTACTGTAAACGGGGGATAATAATCCCCTATGTCGCAGGTGCTGTAGGCGTCATTCTTAACATTTGTAATGCACTTTGAGTATCATCTGGATCAACTCGGCATTTTTGATATATAAACATATGTATGTACAAATACACTATAGTGCTGTTAAAAACAATGACTTTTCTACTGTCCACTTTAACAGTGATGGAGGAAATAAAACTAATATTTGTGGTCCTGATGAAAAATCTTATCTTTTACCATTAGTAAGTAACACACTGCAATGAGATCTGCCAACATAATCGGCTTCCTTTCCCAAGTCATGCATAAAGGACCTATTTGTGCTCTTATGAGAATACTTGTTTGACACATTAGTGACAGAGAAATCTTTATTTTGTGCCAGATCTATATATTTTAGAATTTGTCTGTCTGATCACAGTAAGAGCTAGGACCACCATATTTGGTATATAGCTTCCTCTTATCATAACTGAAAGCAATATAAGGTTTTGGTTGTGCCAGGAAAATGAGATGTGCTTCTCATCAAACCAAAGAGAAAAAAGAGACAGAATCATCAAATCAAGTACAATCCTCAACATAACTGAGTGAATGTTGAAAGAGAATGAACCAAAATGAGCCAGACTATAGGATGAACCTAGACTAGCATTGCTTTTCACTAAACCTTATAGAAAAGAGATAAAAATTAAGTGTAGTGCTCTGTTTTGGCACAGCTAAATCAATGCTGAAGATTTGAAAACTAGAAGAAAATGTTATTGGAAATCAAATTGACTATAGCTCTTTTTTTGTGAAAAGATAGCAAATAATAAGAGTTTATAGTGTTGAAGAAAAATACTTGATTGAATTCCCATTTCAAAAAATTGCTAAAAACATTAAAGAATTTTTTAAAAGAAACTGGAAATAAAGATAACTTCATAAAAAGATCACAATTTTTTGCAAAATACAGTCATTTAAATAAAGCATGTACATTTTTCTTTATTTAAAATAAACAAACAAAACAAAACCCAACCGAACAACTTAATTGAGTTAAGGAGCTGAGCAACGCCAGATAAATCTGCTACTTTTAAATAAGCATTTTAAATAAGCAAATTCACTAAGCCTAGCCTTAACCATTTTTACAATACAAGGAATGTGAAAATAATAATAATCTAGTTACTATTATGACCAACAGTAACAAAATATTTACTCCAGACAAGATTTCTGGTGCCATTTTTGTTTCTTTCCAGATTGTTTTCTATAGTTTACCAGGCTGTTACTTATGCTATGATCTTCCCCTTTCATCTCATCACTTGTACACAGAACAAATACTGAGTGCCTTTGGGCTCACCTGATCCTGTCATTACTGACTCCAGGACTCCTGCTGAGGATTTAGCACTGAGCAAAGATTTCAGAATTCAGCAGTTACTATGGAAAATAAGGCACTGGGATCACTGACAGACAACATGCCACTAAAAGAACGAAGGGCTGGAGGCTTCCGATACTTGAAGCTAAATAGTGCTGGAGTAGCAGACAAGTAGTTTGATTACTATATGATTTTATAGCTCTTCATGTCCATTGCTGAGGGTATTTGTTTAGCAGCAGGGACCTGTCTGCGCTGAGATTCTGATACAGTATTTTCTGTGACATGACTCCCATTCTGCATTCTTGCAGCTGAGTGAGTGAGCTCATGGACACAGCTACAAAAGCTGCTTCAGAAAGTCAAGTGCGCACAAGAACTCTTTGAAAGTGCTGCCAAAA
The DNA here is from genome assembly GCF_052426305.1 of Pelodiscus sinensis. NCBI lineage: Eukaryota > Metazoa > Chordata > Testudines > Trionychidae > Pelodiscus > Pelodiscus sinensis. Next base: position 6,360,151 of record NC_143065.1, read on the forward strand.
CACACAACAGGACTGTGCCATTGCTGTGGGCAATGAAGTGTACTCCACTCTTCCAAAGCCAATGTATTACAAGTGTTAACTGGCTCTGAGCAGGATGATTACTGGTTGTATTTTACAGAATCATAAGCCCTAGGAGGAAGAACATGGACCATTTGGATTGAGGTGGCATCACTCAATTTTGTGCTTTTATGAATAATTGGCTGGCAAACAAAAATAAACTTCACATAACCCCACAGTGTGACGTACCTATTGTCTCATGAGCTTCATGTGCTCCTCCTTCCTACTAGACTCAGTCTCCTCGGAATATAGTCTTTGATCTTCCATCTTCCTTTTAGATGATGTTTAACAAAGACATCCAAAGTGCTGACACCATGCCAGGTAGGTTCTATCCCAGTTTCTTGCGCAAAAAGAAACAGGGGTTTCTTGCGCAAAAAGAGCTACCGTATATTCCGGCGTACAAGACAACCTCTGATGTTAAAAAACATCCCCCAAAAATCGGGGGTCGTCTTGTACGCCGGGCATACATCCCAGGCGCGCCTGGGATGCCCGGCCGCCGGCTTCCCCCGAGGCTTTCAAAGCTGCTGCGGCTTTGCTCCCGGTGCCTCTGGTCTGCTGGGGACCATCTCCAGCAGACCAGGGACACCGGGAGCAAAGGAGGCGGAGGGGCGCTGGGGTATAAGATGAAACCCTATCTTTTAATTAAAAAGATAGGGGGTCGTCTTATACGCCCAGTCGCCCTATACGCCGGAAAATACGGTATCACAAAAAGCACAGGTGGTCTGATGGCCATTCTGTGAATGGCAATCAGAACTTTCTTGCGCAAGAGTGTCTATGCAGTGCGGATGCTCTCTTGCACAAAAGCACATCCACACCTTTTGCGGTGTGGATCTCTGCCACAAAAAGCTTCTTGCACAAAAACCCTGCAGTGTCGACAAAGCCAAAGACTACCAAAAAGGGGAAACTATCTTTGTTAGTCGAGTAAGAGAGATATCACCCAGTTCGGAGCTCAAAGAGACACAATGGCAGAAGAACCTCAGGTGTACCTGATTTCCAATCTTTTCTGAAAAGACAGCCACAGGTGAACCCACAGCAAAATGTTCTTGTCACTCTTACTCTTTTATAACGCAACACAAATATTCACTGCACATTACAACATTTGCAGATCTGTGTGATTGCATTTCTTAAACAGGTGCCACGCCCATTGGAGTGTGGGTTTCTTGTCTGTTCTACAAACACTAGCCAAAAACATCTCCAATCTTTCCTTCCACACAGCTGCTTCTCTCTTGCATTGGACATCTGGCATCTTATCCTTCTTGTGAAGGCTGAGACAATTCCAGCAAAAGCTAGTAAAAACAGAGTGATGCTATCCTCTTATCCATTGGAAACAGCTGATCACTTTGTTGTACGTACACAGACTTCAACACCCACTAGAAACACAGACTGTTGTTTCATGACTGACAGCTGCAAGACTGGAGAGGCCAAGAATGGAGGAAAGGGAACAAAGACCTGCAGCCCCGCAGTGATTCCCAGATGCAAGGGCAAGTTGTGGAACTGCTGAGCTGCACGTAAACAGGATTAGCTGCTGACTTAGCAATGTTCTTCCTGTCCCTGTGTCTTCGGAGGAATAGCAGCAGTTACATTTGCTGAAGGAGGCAGCCATGGCTGCAGCTAAGCCAGCAAGTTTTGGGTGGGGATAGGGTTACCTCTCTCCCCAGGTACCGGAGATCCTCTTGCAAATACCCTGTCAATCAGTTGGGGGGATGGGGTGAGATAGGGTAGAATTGGATTGGGGAGCAAAGGGAGCTACTAGCCAGCTTAAGGCTGAGAAGGGGCATTCCTATGGCTGTTCATGACCAGCTGGTGCCTCTCCCTACTGGCAGTAGTTGCCCTGTGCACAGAAGCCCATGCCAGCGCATTATCCCTCACCCCTCTCCAATGGCCTCTCCAGCCCTTTCCCTGCATCCTTTGTCTCCTCCAGCCTTGGTGCCCACACACGGAGCAGAGAGGGAACATAGCCAGGTCCTGCTCTTTGCTCCAGGGGATATGGCGGAGATGGAATACGGGGCAGAAGCATACATCAGATCCCAACATTTCCATTGTGGGGGGCTAGTCCCTTCCCCCAGCCACTGTCCCCCACAGACCTCTAATTAAAGATTCTGAAGTTAACTTTTGAAGCCAAAACTCCACAGTCTTTGGTCCCCCGAAAAGCTTATAATCTAGTGACACTTGGGCCATGGGGCCATTGTGTCTCAGTGACAATAAAACCGTAAATAAAAATAAATGAGCAAGTTTCAGTATTTTCTAAATATTCAATAACTACTCTTTAAGGGTGTCATGAACGGGAGGAGGGATAACCAGTGACTAAGGGGTTAACTCAGGTACCTACCAGAGGTGTTGGACAGGGGGCTGAGAGAACCAATTGAGTTAGAGGGTTGAAATTTGAATTGGATATAGGCCCCATACCTGCTCTCTTTGGGTATGTCTACACTACCCCCCTAGTTCGAACTGGGGGGGGGGGGGTAATGTAGTCATACGAGTTGCAAATGAAGCAAATTCATGAAATTTGAATTTCCCGGGCTTCATTTGCATAAAGCCGGCCGGCGCCATTTTTAAATGCCAGCTAGTTCGAACTAGGGGGGTAGTGTAGACATACCCTCTGAGTGGGAGAGTTAGACCAGGAGTTGAGAGACAGACAGAATGATTTAAACCCAGACAGGACTACCATTCCCCCCACAGAATTCAAGGCATGGGAGTAGACTGAACAAAGACAAAATTAGAAGGGAGTACCAGGGAATGTGAGTCCAGTCATATCCAGGGTAATTTTTCTTTATTTTGTGGTTTGGTTTGAACTGCTCTGTGTGAATCTATGTCTTCCCTCCCCATTTACTACTATCTAAGCATTGTGCCGAGACTTTTTTCCCCTAGTTTTTAATTTGTTTTCCTTAGTTGCTCTGTACATCTAGCAATCAAGTATGCTTTATTAAGTCTCTTTTGTTTTGTAATAAAAATCAATTCTTTTAAGGTGATGATTTGATTTTTATGTCCTGAAAGATCTGTCTGTGTGTATCTGCATGCCTCTGGCTGAGGGGTCAGCTACCAGAGACTGTAGCTTGTTTTTCTTGTTTTCCTTTTTTCAAGCTCTTTTGAGGCAAAAGAGCTTGGGGTACCCCTGGGGGTGGTTTCAAGTGTTTACTCCTGTTTTATTAGGGATCAAAAGCACTTGATGGTAGCAGCAAATTCCCCAAAATCTGTGTATTAGGATTTGGGGGGGGGGGGGGAGAGAGGTTTTTTTTTTTTAACCACTGCAGGTAGAGGAAAGGGTTTGAAGCTTTCTTGCGGGCCCCAACCTTCCGCATTCAGAGTGGGGAAACAGCCTTGACACAGGAGAAAAGGTGTTTGATGAGCCCCTACCTGGTACCCGCATTCTTAATGCCCCTGGCAATGTATCATTTCAGTTTATTTCAGAGACTGATGGGTAGGTGGGGGGATGGCAAACTTTGTTCCTTGTTAATTTTTGTTGCAGTGATTCATGTAGCTCAGAGATGGGAATGATACTAAGTCGTTCCCCTTGTTCATAGTGGCTCTCTGCTGCCATGGACCTGCGGAGCCTTTCTATCCATCCATTATTCCTCCAGGATTTCAAGCCAGGGCCTTGTACAGCAGGTAAAATTCACACCAGGGCAAAGGGCCAGCATAAGGCCTGTGCAATGAGCCTTAATTGGTGTTCTCTGAATTCCACCTATCAGCCACCCAGCCCACTGAGCCTTCACCGCTTAAAAGAGCTACTTCCACGCATAGCATTCTTAGGGGTCTTAGCACTGATCCACTGCTGAGATCAGGAGGTGACCAGATACTCAATACAGTCCCCACTTCCTTGTGGGGTAAGGATTCTGCTTCTGAAAAATAGCATCTTTTAGAATTGATTTAAGGGGCTGGCCTTTGCTATACTTCCTTGTTGCTCTATTGAATCCTGATAATTATGAGGGTTTGTCTACACATGCACACCAGCTCTGAAATAACTACATCTGTGCTACCAGCTTGAGTTACACTGTCACTCATGGACTTACACCCAAATAACCACAGGTGTGAACTCAAACTCATGGGCTGTGTCTAGACTAACAGCTGTCTACACTGGCAGCTTGAATTTCTGCAAGAACACGGACAATCTCATGTAAGAAATCAGTGCTTCTTACGGAAATACTATGCTGCTCCCATTCGGGCAAAAGTCCTTTTACGCAAAAGCTTTTGTGCAAAAGGGCCAGTGTAGACAGCTCAGATTTGTTTTGCGCAAAAAAGCCCCGATCGCAAAAATGGCAATCGGGGCTTTTTTGCGCAAAAGCACGTCTAGATTGGCCACAGATGCTTTTGTGCAAAAGTGCTTTTGCGGAAAAGCGTCCGTGCCAATCTAGATGCTCTTTTCCGCAAATGCTTTTAACGGAAAACTTTTCCGTTAAAAGCATTTGCGGAAAATCATGCCAGTCTAGACATAGCCATGTAGTTATTGTGTCACCAGTTATTTATACACAAACATCCCTGAGCTCCCATCCCTGTTGCAAAAAAACAACAACAAAACAGAATGATCTTGAGAGTCAGGTTTTTTTTTTTAATTGACAATGAACAATTGCAAAATTTTCTTGAAATGACATTGAAAACAACAAACTGATGGCAAATCACTTAAATTCAGCGAGACACGCTACATATCGTGTGGTGCTCAGATCCAACAAAGGCAGCACTGCATGGACCTGGTGTTTCTATGGATTTCTAAGCTGTGATGACTGGCTTGTTCCGAGTCAGTATTATACCCGTTACAGGTAGAGAATGGCTGACAAACAGCATTGAGATGGAACAGACACTCCTGGAAGCCACTAAAATCAGCAGCGTGTGACCACTTAATGTTGTCGACATCAGCCTGTGGTGAGTTTTACACCATTATGTGGGGAGCTTTTTGCAGTTACAGGATATATCTGAAAAAGGTTGCAGTGACACATTTAGGGCAGGATGATTTTCATTAGTACCAAACACTTACGCTTGGTCAGTGAAGTTGCTCATCAGCTACTCATTCCAATATCCTCCCCCAGCTTTGTGCAGCAAGACGATGCTGGACGTTGGGGGTGGTGCACGCATGTCTGTCTGTCTGTCTATGCTTCCTCAAAAGCACCACAAGACCAATGCTGCGCTCTGCTAGGATGTTATTGGTGGGCCTCACACCAAACCTAAGACTATACCCTGCTCCATAGCAAACTGTAGTGAGTTACTGCCGCTTAGATCATTTTGCATTACATGTTACATTGCCTAGACTGGGTCGCCAGGGGAGGAAGCTTGCTCACTGTACTGAATAGTGAATGCCCTTGCTACAAAACCTGAGCTCCTGTGGTGTGCCTGTGGAAGGTCATTTCTCCTCTGCATGGTCTTCCTCACCTCTTTCCACACCCACAGGGCCCTTCTGCTCTATTGGGTGCTATACAAAGGGAAGGAAGTCCCTTATGTTTACATTTATTCACATGCCTGTGGGGGTCACTCAGATTACTACCAGGTTCACAAACCAAATCACCCACCTACCCAGCCCAAGCATGTAACCCAGACAGGCTGCAGGTCTGCAGGATACAGGGGGGCCTTTGTAGGCTGCCCCCTCATGGAGCTTTGCCTGCTTCCCCACTGGGTGGGTTGGGGGTATGGAGCTGCAAGGGTCCAGGGCTGACCTCCAGAGTCTGCCCCCTCCCTGGGCAACCATCAGGCCATAGGGGCTGCTAGAGGCCAAAGCTGGCCAAGGAGAGCCTCGCCCCCCCTCCCCTGCCCCGCCCCAGGGGTGTGTGTGTGGGGGGGGGGGTCCCTGGAGGCCAGGGACAGTCACCAGAACCTAACCCCCTTGAGAGCCTGCAAGCCAGGGGGGTAGTGGAGTTGCTGGAGACTGGAACTGGCTTCCAGAGCCTCTTCCCCCACGCTGAAGGCCAGGGGGGCAGCTGGAGGGGGCTGGACTCTGCAGCCCCAACCCCCCAGAAGGAGTCGCTGGCTGGGGAGTGCAGCCCCAGCCCCTTAGAAGAGCTGCTGGCTAGGGAGCATAGCCTAAGCGGAAGAGACTCTCCTGGAGCAGCAGCACCTTTGCCACCCTGGCAGCCCTAGTGAGCTTCCTCTTCCCCCCCCAGGCCTCCCAGTCTCCTGTCCTGAGTCTTCCCCTCTCCCCCCCCCCCACAAGCTCCCTGCACACTGAGCACGGTGCCCTCAGCCCCCCAATCTTTGCCCTCACTCTAGAATCCTCCACCCCTTGCCCCAAGTCCCCCAATCCTCCCAGCCCTCCACCCTCACTCAATTAGGACACTTTTTTTTGGTGCTGGGGGGGGGGGAATAGTTGTGTTTATTAGATAAGGCCCCTAAGTGCCACTAAATCAAAAGATTTACTGCTAATTTATTGGTTACCATTGGAACTGGAAATTTTGATACTGCCCTGAACCCCACTAGACTGACAATTTTAAATAAGTTCTCACGAGGGGGATTTTCACGCTCCTCCTTTGTCGGCAGCACTAACCTTGCATTGCGAGGTCGCTGATGACACACAAAGGCCGACAACAAATTCAGTTTCTATCCAAGTCATGCCACATGAAGGTTTCTCACTCGAGATGTATTAACAGGCTTCCCAAGCACACCACCAGCTTGCTGGGGCACTACGCTTCTTTGGTGAAGCACAGACACACGCAAGGAAACATTTGTCGTCATCTAAGCCAAGCGTAGCAAACTGGCGGAGAGCAGTAGCCTCAGAGGCCCACCATGGCTGGGCACACAGCCTCTTTCTCTCTGCCAGCAGCAGGCGCCACAGCCCACTGAGTCACGCTCATCACAGGCTGGTTCATAAGTTTGGGGAAAATCCTGATCGCCCTTCAAGGCAGAGGTTGAGATGTTGTGGGGACCCAGGCCCACCCACGACTCCCGGCTCCAGCCCAGGGACCCTAAGGCAGCAGCAACAGGCAGGGTTCATGCCACTCACCATCTAGCAGCTTTTCCCTAGGCCACATCCCCCCAAAATCCCTCCAGCACCTCTCCTTTAGTACTCACACCTCCTGTCCTTTGTGCTTTTTCCTCCCTCTGCTCTTGCCTGGGGAGATCTTTTAAAGCATCAACACAGGCCTTAAATAGCTGCAGGTGTCTAATTAGTCTGTGGCTTCTAGCAAGTTCTGCTGCAGTTAGGCTTGGCTTTTATTTTTACACAGAGAAGAAACAGCTGTTTGCTTAAGTTCCAGCACGTGTCCTTCCGCCAGTGAGCGGCAGATGGCTGGCCTGGGTCTGTCGGCTGCACATCCTACTTTCCTCCTGCATCTCTCCTCTCTTCCTTTTTTTTTTTTTTGGGAGGGGGAAAGGGTAGAGAGGCTACTTCTGTTGTGGCAGGCTGGCCAGCCTTGGCTACACCCTTATTCTGGGCCAGGCATCCTCTTCTCCACTTGCAGGTGGCTTCCTCCCCCCACCCCTTCACCTCAGCTAGCTGTGAGGGTGGGGGGCTCTGCTGCCCTTCACTGAGGAGGGGGGAAGATTCCCCCCTTCCATCTTCTTGGGGGTCTACCTGGCCCCTTTCTTCTTCCCTACCACAGGCCTGGACTCCACCTTTCCTGCTGTTGTTGCTGATCCCCCTGGGGTGGAGGAGGTAAGGGGGCTGCTTTGGGGCAGCTCCTGGAGTCCTCTCTTCTGACAGCTTGCTCTGTGTGTGTGTGTGGGGGGGGGGGGAGTTTTTAAGGGCCCACTTTCAAGGGTTAGTAGGTGGGGGCTGGTGCAGCTCTTGTGGGGCACTGGGGGTGGGTGGTGGTTCACCCTCCTCTCCCAGTACTCCTGTATTTCTGCAGCTGCCCCTGCTCCCTCCCCAGCCTCAGTTGCTACGGGGGCCTGGTGCTTGCCTCCCCACCCCTCCTTTGCTCTGCTGGGTCCTACATCAAGTGCTGTGGGCCTGCCACTCAGGGGCCTGTGGGCACACTGGTTCCCTTCCCCCAGCTGTGTCTAGCTGCCCCTGCCTGCCTTCCCTCTCCACTGCCCCCCCCCACCTCGTATCTGGCGCCTGAGCTTCCCCTTTCTTTCTTAGTCACCCCCCCTTACTCCTCCCCATGTTCTTTCAATAATCTACCCCCTCATCTTCCCAGGGCAGCGGGAGGAGCTGGTCTTACCATTCAGTGCTGGGAGCTGTACCCCGTATTCCTTTATCCCCCTTCCTCCTATTTCCATTGCTGCCCTCCCACCCCGCTTCCAGCCCAGCAAGGGGAGTGGTGAACCTTCCTCCTTCCCTCCCTTGCTCCCTCCCGGCACTATTGTCCTCTCCAATTGCGTGTCCCTGTCCTTCCTTAGCTGTGGCCACAATGGAGGGACTGTCCTGTGACGCCCCTGCGGCCCCTTCCCTACCCCTCCTCACATCTACCTCTGCCAATGCTGACCCCTCTGGGGCTGCCGGGCTGCTCACTCGTACAGTGGAGATGGTGGACGTGGATGGGGATTCCGGGACCCTGACCGCTCCTGTCTCGGCATCTCCTGCTACCACTGTCACCATTAAGAATCCCCCCCTCCCCCAAAGGGTAAGAAGGGCCAGGGGACCAAACAAGGCAAGAATCCCGCTCGGCCAGAAGGCCAAACCTCTGTGGCAAAGGCTCACTCGCCTGGCTGTGGCCCTGGCGCCGGCCGCGGTTTCTCCTCTTTCCCGTCCCCGTGTTTCTTCCACCAGCTCTGGGGGGTGACAGTGTTCTGGCCCCTGTGGCGTATGCCCAGGTAGCCACCATCCCCTTGTCTACCACCTCCCAATCCACTCAGGCCGCCTCCCGGAATTCCATCTCCGACAGCTGCGGCCCCTTTCCCACCCTGACCAGGAAGCATGGGGCCTGTTGCCTCCTGGTGTTGCCCTCACCCCACCCTCACCCTGGTGTTGCCCTCACTGCCTGTCACAGTGTGGGAAGGGCACTGGTGCTTAACCAGCTGTTCCTGTCCATGCTCTGGCCCTGTCTCAACACCCTGGTCCTGACCCCAGGTTTCTTGGCCCACATCCAGCAGCTGATGCTGCAGTTCTTCTGGCCAGAACTACATTAGGTCTCTGCAGGGTTTCTCCATCTTCCCCTGGAGGAGGGAGGGCAGGGCTGACATGTTTGTGCATGCGGGTCCATGTCCTCTGCCTCCAGGCCCTGCAGAGCCGCCTATATGATGCAGGTAGTCTAGCGTGGAGCATGCTGGTGCATACTCTCCTTCGCCACTTCCGAGGGCTCCGATATGATCAGCAGCTCCTTTATCTGAGAGGTCTTCTGCAAGGCCTCTCCGAGCTCCCAGCCTTCTACCAGGACCTCCTCCGGACCTGGAACTTGCTTTTGGCAACCAGCTGCTTCGGAGCCACTGTGGGAGCAGACCTCCTTGCAGAGCCCCGCTACACAATCCTGATCCTTGTGTGCAGGTGGCAGAATCCTACTTGGTGCACCAGAAGTTGGTCCTGGCAGAAGTCATCAGAATCAGAGACCTCCTGTACCACAACCAGGAGATTGGATGGATCATCTGGTGCTCACTCAGCCCATGGGTTTTCCTCCCTATGTATTCCCTGTCGCGTACTTCAGGAGGTGAAGGACGCTTTGCTGCCTGCTGCTCAGGTTTATCTCGACAGAGTTCTGCAAGAGGGTGCACCCCGCCCACCCCTCATCCCTGGCTCTCCTGATCTCTCCATTGGCCCCCGGTCCCACTCACCTTCCCAACTGCTTCCCCCTCATCACCCGAGCCAGCTACACACATTGCAGCCGGTGCCTTTTCACACCGCGCCAAAGAGTCATCTGCACAAGCTCGTGCTTCACACTTTCCACTTCCCCACCCTCATGTCCCACCCAGATACCAAGTGGCAGGACCTCCTACCACCAATAGAGGGTGGGGAGCCCTGGTGGGCTAGTCCCTATTCCACCGTGGTTCCGTGGCCTGCCGGGGACATCAGGTGGAGAATCCTCCATGGCACTGTGAGCACGGGCATGTACTGGGCGTGGTTCACCCTTGTGGCACACTTGCCCCTTCTGTGGCGAGAGGGAGACTCTGACACCCATTTATCTCGAGTGCGCCAAGTTACAGCCCCTCTTTCAGTTCCTCCAGAACCACTTGTTGAGGTTCTGGCTTCACTTCTCCTTTCACCTATTAATTTACACAGCCCCCTGCCCATCTGTGGTCCCACAAAGTTGCGGGACCTCTTCGTCAACCTCCCCCTGGCTATCGCCAAGATGGCAATTTATAAAACCAGGGAGCAGAGGTTGGCTGAGGGAGGAGCCTGTGACTGTGGGGCCTATTTCCACTCCTGCATCTGTTCACACATCTGGGCAGAGTTCCAATGGGCAGCATCCGCTGGCTCTCTAGACCAGTGGTCCCCAACGTTTTGGGGCTGCCGGGCGCCTGGGGGCGGGACCGCTCACGCGCTGCGCGTATGGGGGCGGGGCTGCTCACAGGCCATGTGACTGGGGGCGGGGCCAAGCATGCGCCGTACGCCCGAGGTCGGCACCGGCATGTGCTGTGATCCCGGGCAGGGGCTGCCCAGGTTCCGCGCAGCGCCCCTGGGACTGGGGCTGGGCCTGGGGCCGGGGCTGGCGCGGCGCCCCCAGGGGCGGGGCCAAGGCCAGCACCAGGGCCAGCAAGGGCACGTGCAGCACCCCCAGGGGCGGGGCCAGGGCCGGCAAGGACACGCGCGGCGCCCCGGGGGTCAGGGTCAGCACCAGCACGCGTGGCGCACCCGGGCCGGGGCTGGCCATGCGCCCGGGGCTAGCACCTGCCACACGCCCAGGGGTGGGGCCAGCCCGGATTGCTCCGCGGGCGCATGTAAAGGGCCTGGCGGGCGCCATGGCGCCCGCGGGCACCGGGTTGGGGACCACGGCTCTTGACCTTCAACGAGCAGTGGCTGCTGTCTGGGTTTCTCTGCTTGGTGTCCCCATCTGGGTCCCTCATTTTAGCCGCTTGCCCCTCACACCCATCCCTGTTTTCTTTCTCTTTCTCACCTGGAATCTTCCTCTCTGGTGTCCAGGGCTCTTTGGATTCTCCCTATAGGCTGGGGGAAGGTCCTTTAGATGTGAGCAGGCTAATGCCCACCCACCTCCCGGACCCCAATAGGACCAGTAAGCAGAAGATGGTTGCTCTGGGTCTGTCACAAAAGGAACAGATGAAGTCCAGTGGTTTTCAGTTCTTTTTAAATAGCACAAACTGACCTGCCTTTAAAAAGCAAAGTCAGAGGCGAGATAATGCTTAGCTTTGTTTTGCAAAACATTCTTTCCTTTTTAAGGTGCACATCAGGTGCAGAGTACATTGTACACAATCTGTGCAATTAGTTCTTGGGGAGGAGAGTGTTTGTGTAAAGAAGCAGCTGAACAATAAGGATCGTATTTTCTCCCAACTATTCTGGACACTATCTTTCTGGCTAAGGACAGGAACAACCACAAAATCTTCTGCCCATTAGCTTCATCCTGTGCCTAATCAGACACAGGACAGAAGTTCCCATTCATTGGCCAAAGACACTGTCTCTGCAACACTCCCAGCTCTGGCTGACTCAGGGAGTGAAAATACATATACTTAGGTTTACCACATGGTGGGGTGGAGCACCACAAAAGGCTAATTAAACAGAGCTCATTGGTTGTTTTTCATTGAAAATGCAGCTTCTGTAAAATCTTTTTTTTTTTTCATAGAAAAATCTACACAAAATATTTTGGTTTGGGTCAGCTCAACATCAGTTGGTATTTGGTTGTTTCAGTGTATTATGGGAGCTTTAATAAAGGTGTCTTTGGCCACAGTGCATCATGGGAAACCAGCTTTACTTTTTAGAGAATTACAGAATATGAAATTGCTTTGAAATTCTATTAACAAATTAAACTTCAGATCCACTGCAGCAGCAAGGGTTTGACTCCAAAGACAAATGCATGTGACACATTGAAGGCAGAGCCTAAAATAGTTAGAGCATCTAATTCTCTCTTTGTAAAGAAGGACAGACATCTTGAACTTAGGAAGTGTCAGTGTAGAGTGGAGGACAGTTCTGAGGTGTTTGTGATAGCCTGAATTGCTTGAGGAGACATACCACAGCATTCTGTATTGCTGGTTTCCTATTGCTGATGGTTTCATGCCCAGATATATTGCATTGCTGTGATCCAGCCAAGGACTGATGAAGGCATGAATAACTGAGGCTAGGTTGTCAGTCCACAAGATGGGACAGAGTCTCTTAGGCAACTAGAGATGGTATCAAATATTACTCTCACATGCTGATATGTAAGGGTATGTCTATACTACCACCCTAGTTCAAACTAGGGTGGTTAATGTAGTCATTCGAAGTTGCAAATGAAGCCCGGGATTTAAATATCCTGGGCTTCATTTGCATCTTGCCGGGCGCCGCCATTTTTAAATCCCTGTTAGTGCGGACTCCGTGCCCACGGCTACACGCGGCACGGAGTAGGTCGTTCAAATTAGGCTTTCTAATTCGAACTACTATTACACCTCGTTCCACGAGTTACTGAAGTCCTCAAATCATGGTTTAAAAAGACTTCAAGTTACAAGAGAAAAAATGGTTCCATACCTTCCATAACTGTTCGAGATGTGTTGCTCATGTCCATTCCCATAGGTGTGTGTACATGATCGGCAGAGAACTTTTCCCTTAGCAGTATCCATTGGGTCAGCTGTGGAGCTCCCTGGTGTGGTGCCTTCATGGCACAATATATAGAGCATGCCAGTCCCTCCTTTCTCCTTGCCCAATTATTCTGACAGAGAGGAGGTGGGTGGGATTTGGAATGGAATGAATGAACAGCACATCTCGAAGAACAACATCTATGGAAGATATGCAACCATTTTTTCTTCTTTGAGTGATTGCTCAGGTGCATTCCAACCAACTGTGGTTGAAGATCACTTGGCTGCTGACTGCAGAACCACCCTGCCAAAGGCTGCATCATCTTGTAATGGTGACGTGAGACATGAAGGTGTGGGTCAACAACCATATGGCTGCCCTGCAGATGACCTGGACAGTGACCTGCACAAAGAACACTGCAGAAGAAACCTGCAGCCCTGTGAAATGGGCTGTTAGTGTCAGCATTGGACCTTGGCCAGATTGTAGCAGACCCTGATATAGGATATGGTCCGGGGTGAAAGAAGCTGGGCTGATATGGAAAGGCACTTTATCCTCTCTGCTATTGCAATAACGAGTTGCATTGATTTATGAAATAGTCTTGTAATGTCAATGTAAAATGCCAGGGCGTGCATGACATCCAGAAAATGGAAGGATCTTTCCCTATAGTTGGCATGGGCTTTTAGAAAGAACACCAGCAAAAAAATCTTCCATTTTTGGAAGGAGCTGTGATTTTGGAAGAAGCAGAACAGATAGCACTCGAGGTTGCTCCTGATTGCAAAGAGATCCACCTGGGGATGACCCCACCTACAGAAGATGGATAAGGTGATGTCTTCCCTGAAAGACCATTGTTGGGTGCTGAATGAGTGGCCTAATTGCTGTGCATTGCCAGTAGGTACAAAGGGTACAGCTGGACGTGATGGGATATTCAAAAGTCCCAAAGGACCAGGGCTTCACGGCACAAAGGAGAGGAGTGAGCGCCACCCTCTTTCTTTATACAGAACATCATTGCATGTTGTCTGTCAGTGCTGAGGCACACCGGCACTGCAGGTAGTTTGGAAGGCCTAGCCTGTGAGGTGCATCACCCGCAGTTCCCTGACACTGATGTGTAGGGAGAGCTCTGCCATGAACCACCTCCCCTGTACCCTGAGAGTGCCAAGGTACCCCCCCTTCCATTCTGCTTCTGAAGCAGACATGGTGAGGGTGAAGGTGGGCTGTGGCTTGTGGAAGGGAACCTCTGTTTGGACCACATGAGGCTGCAACCATCAGGACAGGGACTGGAGGAGCTGGTTCTGGAGGGTCACCAGTCTATCAGCCATAACTGCAGAGGGCATAAGTACTGCCTGGCATGCTGTATCAGAGCAAGTATCGAAGGGGTCGCCGTGTTAGTCTGGATCGGCAAAAGCAACAAGGAGACCTGTGGCACCTTATAGACTAACAGATTAATTGGAGCATAAGATTTCGTGGGCAAAGACCCACTTCGTCAGATGCAACGAAGTGCAGCCGCCATGCGCTCCTAGGTCTGTGTCGTGGTAGTGGGGAACTGCTGAATGGAGTGGATAAGGTCCTACGTGGCTCCTAAGTGGCACTCTGGCAGGGAGGCTGTTGCCATGATGGAGTCCAAGAGGTCCTGATAAACTCTATTCTTTGGGCTGGAACCAGGGTGGACTTGGGTTTGTTCAGAAGGAGGCCTAGGTTGGAGAAGATGTTGCAGTGGGGGAGGTCTAGGTTGGATATTAGGAAAACTATTTCCCTAGGAGGGTGGTGATGCACTGGAATGGGTTCCCTAGGGAGGTGCTGGAATTTCCATCCCTAGAGGATTTAAATCCCAGCTTGACACAGCTCTGGCTGGGATGAGTTAATTGGGGATTGGTCCTGCTTTGGGCAGGGGGTTGATGACATCCTGAGGTCCCTTCCAAGCCTATGAGTCTATGATTCTAAGATGGTCCTGGCCGGGGAAACGTGCCCCAGAACCTGCTTTCTGGACTCACCCCTGATAAGCCAGTTGTCTAGGTATGAGTAGACATGTACCCAGTGGCACACTTTGAACCCCTGAGCCTGCAGCAATGCCCCAGTTAGGGGAGCTGTAAAGTGGAGGGGGAGCAACCCCCCCCCAGCTAACTAATGATAACTTAGTAACAGAGCTAAACTGAAAAACTAGCCACTAGACTAACTATAACGGATTCTGAGAATGCACTTTCAAGGCAAGAGCACTGAGACACTCCAACAATCATTACTGGCAGTAAGAAGGTACTGGGAGGGTGGGCGGTGAGCAGTGCTCTATATATCGCACCATGATGGAGCCACAGCCAACCCAACAGGTACTGCTAAGGGAAAAATTCTCCAACACGTATGCGGCGCACGCACACATCTATTGGAATGCTTGTGAGCAATCACTTGAAGAATTCACCAGTTTACACTAGTTTAAATCTGCAGGCGACCTCTACCCCATGCTGCAGAGGAAGGTGAAAACCCCCACGAGTCTCTGCCAATGTGTTCCAGGGAAAAATCCTTCTTGACCCCCAAATATAGCAATCAGTTAGACGCTGAGCATGTGGGCAAGATCTCCCAGGCAGATACCGGGGAAAGAATTTTTTGTAGTAACTTCACCTAGTGTCCCAGTCATTGGGGATTTCTGCTACAGGTAGAAGCCAATAGAACTATTTTCCTGATACCTTTTGGTCCCCACTCTGGCTCTCTGGTACAATGCGTCCTTTTTCCTCCCCACTTTATTTCTTCTCTTTCCTATACAGGCAGTCCCCGACTTATGCGGATCCGACTTATGTCGGATCCGCACTTACGAACGGGGCTTTTTCGCCCCAGAGCTTGTGGGCAGCGGTCAGCCATCTCGACCTCCGGGGCGAGAAAAGCTGCTCCTGGTGCTCCTGGTCTGCTGGGGACCATCTCCAGCAGACCAGGGGCACCGGGAGCAAAGCCGCAGCCGCGGCGGGGTCCCGCGCCTCTGAGGCTTTGCCAGAGCAAAGCCTCAGAAGCGCGGGAACCTGCCGCCGCTGCGGCTTTGCTCCCCGTGTCCCTGGTCTGCTGGGGGGGGGGCGCAGCTAGTGTGCCCCCCCCCTCCAGCAGACCAGGCTTTTGTTGTGGACCCTGGGGCAGAGCAGCTGGGGCGCTGCCGGTTGGTCCCGCAGTGCCGCTCTGGACACTACTGGACCAACCCGGCAGCACCCCAGCTGCTCTGCCCCAGGCGTCCCCAAGTCAGCCGCTGCTGAAACTGACCAGCGCTGACTACAGGAAGCCTGAGGCAGAGTTGCTCTGCCCCGGGCTTCCTGGAATCAGCCGCTGATCAGTTTCAGCAGCAGCTGACTTGGGGACGCTTGGGGTTCTTAAGTTGAATCTGTATGTAAGTCAGAACTGGCTGCATGTAAGTCAGCAGCGGCTGAATCTGGACGCCAGTTCCGACTTACATACAGATTCAACTTAAGAACAAACCTACAGTCCCTATCTTGTACGTAACCCGGGGACTGCCTGTACTTCTCCTTTTTCTATCTGCCCAATGAGAGTCTAGTTTAGCTGGCCAACACTGCATATTTTGCAACATTACTGCAAGCCTGTGACCAAAAAGGCAGCTAAAACCCATACCCTAAACATTCAATACCAGCACAAGTCTGCTGGATTCAAAAAGTGCATAACAAGCTGGGGTGTTGTGTCCATGTATCTCAAACAGCAAGGTTGCAGATGAGAGTTAACACCAGAGATGGAGGATCCATTCTCTGCCTATGCTGTTCTTTTCTCTGTCCTTTTGTGTGTATTATCTTGTTTTGCCTTCCACAAAACTGGACTAGACTTTAACCGCAGCAGTAACAACCCCAGCCCAAGTCAATTACCTTCCTTTCTTTCTCCCAAAAGGACAGTCACACCTCCTTTAATACCACCAGCAAACCAGGGATTTTCCTGTCTAAAGACTCTCTACAGCTAGAGGCAAAGGGAAGAAGGGATGGCGTTAAAATGAAATCCTTATGTAATGCTTCACATTTGAAATGCTTTAACTGGTTTTCTCTTTCCTGTATCTTTAATAAAAGGTTTAAAAGTATTTTGTTTTTGCCATGGTACTAAGTGGGCTGAGGTCTCTGTACCAAACCCTAAACTTTGTTTAAAGCTCTTTAAATGTTGGATGTCTTTGACTATTTGGGCCCCTTTATTCCACCTAAATTAATACAACAGATCCCTGCGTTAGCTTGACTCTTGGGTTTTTTATGACCTTTGAGAGTATTTGTGTATTAGATATGTTTGAGAAATCTTTGAAGGAATCATCTAATTAAAAAGCCAGGTCAGGCAAATGACACTATGCCCAGCGCTACCCTAGGGCACTACAACCTGCTCAATCTAGCCAAACCAGTCGGCAATGGGATACAAACAGTACCACGTGTGCACTGCTGACAGGGCTGGGATTCTATTACTACAGTATAACACCTCAGTAAGGGATGGGCTAACATGTCTGCAGAGCATTACAAACTGGTCCAAACTTCTGCCAGTCTCCCTAATGAGTGTGACAGATTTGGAACATGAGCTTTCCTTCACGCTTCCACTCCCAACAAATCCACAACATCCTCCCTCCCAACTCTCTAGCCAAGTGAGAAGCAGAGACATTCTGTCTGTTATCAGATCCCCATCCCCGGCTCACCCATTACAGCAGAGCTAGTGCTTAGGGAGGAGAGAAGAGTGCCAGGCAATGCTTAGTGCCTCACAGCCATCAGAGCGTTAGGGCTTGAGGCACCAGCTGTAAACCAGAGTAAGAAAAATATGGGCCTGGTGAAAAGGCAGGAGCCTCAAGAGGACGCAGAGCATTTGACAGGTGGATGAACTTGAGGTGCGGGGGGGGGGGGGAGGGGAGAAGGGAAGAGGAAATGAGGAAACGGGGCCTTGTCGAGACACTTGCACTTCCTAAATGTACATGTTAGGCTAGCCACGAATGAACATTATGTAATCTCCGTGTTTACAAACCAACAGGACTCCCTGGTTTGGCAACAATGACCCCAGATGACTATCAGGGACACGTGTCTCTAGAGCGTGGGCTGATTTATTAAGGGGAGGCTGTTTACTGGTGACCTCCTTCTATTTCCCTGCCTATCTCTGCTGTTGGCTTCTCTAGCCCAGCGGCTCAGCAGTTCCATTTTAAGAGCACTTTTGTGCTCTGGAGGCCTCCCACAGTCTTTTCCTGTTCCCATTTGCCTCATCCTGCAGCAGAGGATAGGAAATCCCTCTACTCACAGCTCAAGGATGAGGACCACATCTGTCCTGTTCTCATAGACGTCATGCAGCTTGATGATGTTGGCATGCAGGATCTGCTGCAGAATGTTCACCTCCCTCTCAATTTCCTCACGTCTCACCCCACGGCGGCTGGCCCGGCTCTGACGCTTCTTGATGAATTTGGCAGCATATTCCACGCCACTGCTTTTCTCTCGGCATTTCTTCACTATCGCAAACTGGCCACTGTAGGGACAACATTATAACAGCAATTACAATAAAAGCTTTCATAAATCCCATGGGCAAGATGATGAATCTCTCAGAATTAGCTTGCATAACCGGAGTCTGCTCCTGCACATCCTTTGGTGAATAACACTGATTCTTACTGTAACAATGGGTTCATAAGCTACATGCTGTTCATTCACCATACTTTAATGCTGTGTTTTAGACCATGTGAAAAAAGGTAACCTGTCTGAACAGGCTGGAGAATCCCTAGATAGAATCCTCAAAGAATTTTTAAATGATTATTTTAAATGCAGTTCAGAATGGGTGAGCTATTGATGGGAATTTGATTATAGACAAAATGTCTCTGTTTCTTGCTTATACTTGATCATTTAAAAAATGCTGAAGCCCTCAAAAACTAGAACATTTAAAGTGAGTGCAATCTGCCCATTTGCTAAATGAAGTTCAGGTACTGAAGTACACAAAATGCAGAATGCAGTCTGATGCCAGGAGGGGTGGATAATACCTACTTCATATACTGGAGTCAGACCTGTAGGGTGTAATTTTTAGAAGAAGGCTGAAAGGGCACTTCAGGCTGTGCATGTACAAATGCAGGTTTGTGTTTGGAAGATGCTGGTCCATATACATTATTGGCATGAAAAACTTGGCTATCAAAGTTATTGAAAATATGTAAGTTTCTTAATGTCAGTTTAAACAAAGGAGAATATTTCCCTAGAACTTAGCAGGACAATGATTTAATTCATTGCATCAAACCTTTAAACAGCAGGCAATTGTTTAGAGTTGTAAGCAGACTTTTCCTGACAGCAGCTGCTAGATGTAGAGTTCATCATCCCCATCCCAATTTTAATATTTTCCCCATCTCATAAAAAAGAAACATTTGGAGATTAGATTACTAATACAGAGCACAATGTCCTACATGCTCTGTGATGGGAGCCCCTTGAAATGAGACATTTCCTTTAACAGGAAGGTGCAGGGGAATTCCTCGTTTTAAGCTGCGTAAGGTCATTGTGACTGTCCTCAGTTAGCTCCCCCAAGGCACATTGTTAGACCACAGAGTGGCCCATGTAGGAGCACAGCTGTTATTTGTTCCAGTTTGCTTTTCTTTTTAAGGGATTCTCATAACTGGACAAAGTGAAATACTATGTCTGAGGCAGGAATACTGCACAAGATGGAGTAGTTATTCACGTGACTCTCTGCTCTGTTCCTTTGGGTTCTAACAACTTATTCTGGACAAGAAAATCAATGTGTGGGTGTGTGAGAGAGTGCATATATCTGTATGCTTAGCCATGGAAAAAACATAATAGGTTAACAAAGCAGGTTAGGAAGGCAAGCGGTAGCCTGGACTATTTGCAGTTATTCTATACAGGACATGTACATGAACCACTTACGTTTATTCAAATTGTTTCAACAGAGAAACATGGAAGGATAGTCTTGTGGTTAACCAATGGAGACACTCAGGAAATCCATGTTCAGTTCTTGGCTATCCCACAGACTTCCTGTATAAAACTGGTCAAACCACTTAATCATTCCATGCCTCAGTTTTCCTATCAGTAAAATGGGAATTAGGCATATTTTCTCCTCCTGTCTTGTCTGTTTAGTTTTTATGCATTTAGGGCAGGAACTCTCTCAAACACTGTGGTGTTTTAGATGCTGCTTGTAATTATTAGAACTGGGAGCATTGGCTGTTGGGAATCTGGAAGCACAGGAAACAGGAAGGAGGCGGGGGGGGGGGGATGCAGCAGCTTTGTAAAGAAGTTCCACTTTTGGTAAATAAAGTCCTGTTGAAGTCTGTTAGTACCTTGCTTGCATGATACAACATTTTGGCAACAAGGATGGATCTTCTGCCTCTGAAACCACCTGCACCCTTTCTGCAAAGCCCAAGTAAGCCTCCAATTGCTTTTACTGCCTGGATCCATATGTTTGAGACTTATCTGCTTGCAATCAGTGCTACAGAGATTTCTGAAGTAAGAAAATGGGCTCTGCTAATCCACTGCCTTGGAGCAGAAGGGCAGCATATATTTTACACTTTTCTCCTTGCAGATGATAAATATGAGACTGCACTCACTGCATTGAAGAACTTTTTTGTGCCAAAAGTGAATGTAATAGCTAATCGCTACAGATTTCGCCAGCATGAGCAGAAATCAGGGGAGACTATAATGCAGTATGTTGCTTCTACGAGGAGTCTGATTGTAACTTGTGGCTTTGGGAATATGGCAGATGAGACGATTAGAGACCAGTTCATTGAGAAAACTATGCTTTGTGTAAGAGAATGCTTGCTCTTAGAACCACAACTTACACTGGAGAAAGCAATAACTATTGCTACCCCGATTGAGTCAGCTATAGCAGAAGTCAAAATAATGAGTATGGATACAAGAGGCCCAATCCAAGCTGTGACTCCTTTGCAGAAAAGTCCACTATCACTGCAGACAAATGATTATAAGGAGAAAGATAATGAAAAACCACAGAATCGGCAAATTCAAAGCACAGCAAAAGCACACTTTCACTGTGGCTCCTCACAACACCTCGCAAGCTACAAAAGATGTCCTGCAAAAGTAGCTCAGTGCAATCACTGCAAAAAGATTGGGCATTTTGCTAAGGTATGCCGCAGTAGCCAGTCCAATAAACAGGTGCATACAGTTACAATACCAGATGTTACTGTGTGAGTGTGGACGAAATCACTACTGCACATATTCCAGAACAGATAAGGTACACTGGAAATGTTTATGCCTCATCTTCAGGCAAATCACATCCTATTCAGCTAATGTTGGACACTGGCTCAGCAGTATCTATACTACCTGATTCCATCTATTTGCATTACTTTAAAGATGTGCTTCTGTAGAATCAGAGCCGGAAGAGCCTTCAGGAGGTCATCAAGTCCAGCCCCCTGCCCAAGGCAGGACCAATCCCAACTAAATCAACCCAGCCAGGGCTTTGTCGAGCCAAGACTTAAAAACTTCTAGAGATGGAGATTCCACCACTTGCCTAGGTAACCCATTCCAGGACTTCACCATCTTCCTAGTGAAACAGTTTTTCCTAATATCCAACCTAGACCTCCCACACTGTAACTTGAGACCATTGCTCCTTGTTCTGCCATCCGTCACTATGGAGAACAGCCTCTCCCCATCCTCTTTGGAACCTCCTTTCAGGAAGTTGAAGGCTGCTATCAAATCCCCCCTCACTCTTCTCTTCTGCAGACTAAACAATCCCAAATCCCTTAGTCTCTCCTCATAGGTCATGTGCTCCAGCCCCCTTATCATTGTAATGAAACCTTGCCTGACTTTAGGTTTCATTACAAACTTACAATACAAACCAAATTAATTAAAAAGATATCTGGAGTTCACAAACCTGGCCGAGTTTAAAGTTCCACACAGAATCTGTGCAAAATTGTTTTATTTGGATACTAATCTCTCACATTAAAGTTGTTTCACTCAAATTTTGTGAAACCAAAACGTTGGCTACATCTACATTGCATCCCTCTTGCACAAAAGCCTATGCAAATGAAGCACAGATTAGCATATTGCCACACTTCATTTGCATAATTAATTAGGGGCCGTTTTTGCGCAAAAAGGAGCCATCTACAAAGCTCCTTTTTGTGTAAAAGCCTCTTGCACAAAAATGGGCCCTAATTAATTATGCAAACAACGTGCAGCAATATGCTAATCCGCGCTTCCTTTCCATAGGCTTTTGCACAAGAGGGATGCAGTGTGGACATAGTCTTAGAGTGGAACCTGAGGCTGGGAGTGGGGGAGAAAGAACAGGACAAAATCAGATAATATGCTGGTACAAATCCTTGCCAACCAAAAGGACCAGGATTCACACAGCTCTTCTAGCTAGTACCAGCACCTCCTGTACTGAAATTATAGTGCCGAATTGGTGTGTTTTCACGAGATTCTAGTATGCCTCCATATTAGGCTGCAGTGAATTCAGCCACAATTACAAAGAGGAAGTGGTCAAGTCTGCTCCACTCAGTCAGCTTAATTTATTTACTGGTATCACTCAGTACAGCAGAGAGTTAAGTTTTCTCCTCTGGTGAAAATGTTGATCTTTTACACAATTGGACAACACCTAAACAAAGTTCTTTTTTAATCTAATTAAGAGGCCATTTCTGAGGCTTCTCCAATCTGAGTGTGCTTTCAGGATTATTTGGTATTTATGAGCAACAAATTGCTGTTATGTGAAGACCTAGTGAGACAGTACAATGATGTGGAAAATAGGGATGTAACAGTGTAACTGTTCCAACTATTAACCAATAAGCATGAGCTTATCAGTTACCAAAATGGTTACACACCAGCTGCTAGACCACATCAGATCCTGAGAAGGCAGCTGCAGCCCCATGCTGCTGCCTCTGATACAGAGGCAGCAGTGCAAGGCAGTAAGTAGGTGGGAGCTGGTGCACAACAGAGGCAGCAGCACAGGGCAGCAGTCGGCTCCCCGGGAGCAGGGTGGCAGTCAGGAGCAGGCGTAAAAGCTGGCTTCCAGCGCACACCATCTTGCGGGGAGATGGCTGCTACCCTATGCTGCAGGCTCTGCAGAATAAAACCTATATTGCAGAGCCTGCAGCGTAGCTGGCTCCCTGGAAGTGGGGCCAGCAGCTGGCAGAAAGCTTTCAGCATGCACTGGGTGCCAGCCCTGTTTCCAGGGAGCCGGCTGCACTGCAGACTCTGCAGTATAAACTTTATTCTGCAGAGCCCAGCATGTGTAATCGCTAAGGTTTTTAATGGTTACACCGTTGCCTAATTAACCACTTTTTAACATCTCTGGTGGAAAGGACAGGATGGAATTCACCTCCAAGTATTAGCAACTACTTTTTGTTACATAATTGCATCCCTGCACACAATATTTATATTGATATATGGCTGGGGAAAAATAGATCGAACCTTCAGAAAATGTGCTGTTGTATGTGCTGGGATAGTGACAAATGAGAACCTCATTATAGGAATACAAAATATTAAGCAATCCAAGGCTTGGATTTGTGGTTAACATCAGGAGTTTGGTGTTCCATCCAAGCACACAAGCTATCAAAAAGGTGACTTGTATGGAAAGCAGAGTGGGTTGGAACATTTTTGGCAACATTAAGTTTTGCCAAAATATGCTGTGTGTGAAAGCCAAAACGTTGTGGGGAGTTGTATTTGTTTAAATAAAGTTTTCAATGAGAAGGGGGAGTCTACAGCTACCCGATGAGAGTACTTGGCTGGGATGTAAGAGATCCAGACTCAAGTCACTATTCTGGCTGATTGCGTGTGATCCGGGACTAAAAATTCAGCTCTGAATCAGATAAGGTGGGTCTCTCACATCCCAGATAGTGCTCTCAATGCCAAGAGACAGACTCAAACTCGGGTTTCCAAAAGCTCAAGTTTTAATCTACAAATGGACATTCATCATGATCCCACTTTTATACTGAAAACAAATTTGAAACCTTGAAAGTTGCTGCAAAACAGAATTTTCACCTTCTGGTCAGCTCTAATAGAGCATGCAGGGAACCTCCTCCTTATTATTGAGAGCACGTCTGTGAAGATACAAACATTACTTGCCTATTAGCAGGAGTGAGGCCTACAGAAGAGTGCAGAGCTACAGTCTCATCAGTAAGAGGCAGATCACACTTAACCCTGTATTTCTTCAGAACCTCCCATGCTTGGCTTGTGCCAAGTCTCTTTTTCTTCTACTATATTGGAGAGAGTTATCCTGTCTGAGAGTGTCTCTGTCTGTTCAGGAATGGCGAGACTTAGGACCACAAAATTCAATATGCAGTTTCTCCTTATCAGAACAAGGGGAGGGTTTGGTTTAGGGATGTTAAAGACTAGTCGACTAGTTAACTATCCGATAAGCATTTGCTTATCAGATAGTCTTTTGACTTGGTGACTAATCAATACCCCCCTTGCTGCCTCTATGATATAGAGGTAGCAAAGGGGGGGAAGGAGTACTTCTAAGTGGCAGCGCTGCACAGGGGCTCTGCGCATTTCAAAGGGGCAGCTGCAGTGGAGCCCAGGGTCAGCTGGGGACTCACAGCTGACCCCGGGCTCCCCGCCACATTTCCCCAGAACCCGGGATCAGCTGGGGAGTTCCCAGCTGACCCCGGGCTCCACAGCCACCCCTTTGAATTGTGCAGAGGCAGCGTTTTAAAGGGGCAGCCTGCTACGGATCAGCTGTGTGGTGGGCTGCCCCTTTAAAATGCTGCTTCTGTGCATTTCAAAGGGGCAGCAGCTGTGGAGCCAGGGGTCAGCTGGGGGCTGTCAAAGGAGGAATGCGGAAGTGCCTATTGACTAGTCGACCAGTCAATTGGAATTTCCGTTGACTAGTGAATTAACCCCATTTCAATACCCTTAGTTTGGCTGTGCCAGGAAAATGGGATGTGCCTAGAATGGGATTGCTTCTCATAAAACCATATAGAAAATAGAATCACCAAGCAGATGAAAGGGGCTGACTGGGAGCACACATCACCCTCCCTATCCAGACTGCTGTATCCCTGAACCTTTCACCCTCACAGGCTCTCATTAGGGAGGGCAGGAAGGAGCTGATGCTACCCCTCCCCCCCCCCCCCCCCCACACACTGATCCATATGGGGACGCAAAACCATACAGAAAAGAGACAGAATTACCAGGCAAATGAAGGGGGCTGGCTGGGGGGCATGGCCCCCCCATTCAGGACTGCCCCAGCCCTGAACCCTCCACTCCCAGGCACCCTCTGGAGTGGGCAGGGGGGCTGAAGCTCTCTCTCCATCCCACTGATTTGTACAGGAACACTGCTGGCTGTTCCCCTTCAGAGAGCCAGGAGAAAGTGCACAGTTTGCTGCATTCCTCACTCTTGTCTGTGAGTGCAGGGGGTAAATGAACCTGGATCTGCCCCAGCCAGGGGACATACACCCTTCCCCCGGCTGTGCCCAAGCTGCTGTGGCCAGAGAGGGCTGGGATCATCCTCTCTCCCCGAGTGGGCCTGCATACTGAATCCCTCATTCCCAGCCTCACCCCAGAGCAATGATTTCAAGTGAGCATGAACACATTTTATTTTCCAAAATACAAACATTGATTGAGTTAAGGATCCGAGTAGCACTAGGTAAAACTTATAGTACTATACCTGCAATAGCAGGGTTGTGACAGTTTGTATTGCCCAGAATAAAAGACAATGCCCAGCACTTCACTGAAACTCGCTTCACTCATTTTTTGAGGAGTAACGTTAGTTTGAACCAAGGGGTTTGATTCAAACTAGCATGGCCCGGAGCGCACTTTCACTTTCGAATCAGCTGGTGTTCGGAATAGCACGTGGCCAAGATTATGCTAATGAAGCAGGGATATTTAAATCCCAGCTTCATTGACTATTTCAAGTGCCTACATTTGCATCCCTAGTTCAAACTAGGTTGCAAGTGTAGACATACCCCTAGGAACAGCTATTGGCAGTATGTCTTATTTCTATAAAAACCAAGGAAACCAAGAGTTAAAATTTTCCCTTGTCCCTAGCTTGCTCTGGAATACCTAGGTAGCATGTGGTAAAATCTCACTAATTTCAGATTCTTATAACAATATATTGCTATTTTTATGAACCTTAAAGCCATTCCAACCATTTCTGGTGTGGGCTGGGAAATTTATTATTCAAATTCCCTACACCAGAAATTAACAGAGAATGAGATTCCTGCTATAGAATCCCGTAAGTTACTTTAATAATTCTATTACAAGATTTGATCCCCCAATAAATCCTGTAGGATGTTTAGAGTGCTTTCCATAGAACTTGATTGTTCTAATTACTATTAAATCCTCTAGGAATCATCTACTGTGGTACTCTTTTCAAAGCCAGATTGTTTAATCACGTGTTTCTAAAGGCCTTTGGAACTAGTACTACTTTTGTTTCCCTCCTTATCTTAATGGCGGTGTCATCAGTTTTACTAGCACAATTCTGGGAAGAGAAATCACTACGTAGCCACCAATTCATGTGTGCATGCACCTCATACTCTTGTAGTTATCCTGAATAAAACAATGATGGGTAGCTTGGGGTTTCATTTAAAAAAAATATTTCAAGTTCTCAGTTACATAGCACATAACTGTTTCTGAAAGGCATTTATGATCCAAGGGAAAAGCATTTACAATACTGCCTATCATATGGCAAAAACAAAATTAAAAGAATGGCTCTCTCAAGGCATAGACTTTATTGAGTTCAGGAACAGTCCCAGAGCTTGAGATAGTTGGAAATATGGTGAAAATAACAAAAAGGGAGGACAAAGGATCCAATACACCATTGGTTAGCCAGGGATGTTTAGAAAAATTCCAATGTAATTAACAATAATGTTATGAACAATCCATATACATACACTGAAGCAGGAAACATTCCCAGGTTTTTTGCTTCCATTAACATCAAGTGTAACCCCTCTCCCACTCCCTGCTTCTTGCTCTACAGTGCAAATATATTTGCTTTATCTATACTTGTTGCTAAGATCAGATGTGTCTTCATTACAGTACCACTGAGCAATCAAAGTATTTTTGTATCATCCTTGAAGAATGATGGCACAAAGTAGTAATGCATGTTCAATGACTTTCTGCACCACCAGTTCATTTTTAAAGGGATGTCTTCATTATCTTAAGGCAAGGGCTAAAAGTTGGAGGGAGAGATGGGGAAGATGAGAGAAAAAAACTCCATCAGTGGTTATAAAAGACCACCTGTTGCTCTCCTTATACAATAGCAGAACCTGTATCAGTGACCCAACGTGCATATTTCTAGCAAAAGCCCATACCATTAACACAATCCCACACTTATCAGTGTACTAGTGAAATAAGGATGATTGAAGTTCTACATGGCAATATGAACAGCACCACATACATAACATAATACCAGAAGCAGACCCTTGCTCTTGTTTTTTTAAACCAATGAATTTCATTGTATTTGTCAAATATTTGGACAGCAGTACCAGTTTCATCCTGGAGTAAAAAAGTATGTTAAACAAAGAATAATTTTTCTGTCATTTTTTCTGACCCTTCCTCCACCTGAGTGGCACCACAGTGTGACCCTATTGGGCTTTTTTAGAGACAACAGGTGCAGAAAGTTGAATGTCCCAGTTTCCTTTGACATGCCTAAACAGGCTGTTCTTCCCTTTCACTGAGGATAAACAGAATGTGTCACACTATGAGACAAATGTATAATAAGCAGCAGTGTGTAGTTGTAAGTAATTTTGGTGTTTTCTCACTGCCAGATGCAGTGATATTCTACAGGGTGAAGTTCAATAAACTGTGTTGGAGACAGAAAAATGTGCCTTTTAGAGCGGCAGAGATGACCTTCTCCCACTTCCTTTTTGTGTGTGTTTTGCTTATTATGTTTATCAAGGTTACACTTAACTTCCTGCTGGGGTCCAGTTCCTGCTCAGAAGTGCACGTCACTAAAGATAGAAGCTGAGTTAAAGCAATCATGCTTGGTATGCCAGCCAGCTGGCTTTACCGTAGTTCAGTCACCAGGAAAATTAAAAAGCTAAACTGAAGATTGGAATGCAACAGAAAGCCTGAGAGGGGATACCACAAATATATACATCTTTTTACTTTGTGACTTCTTTATGCATTTATTCTCCAAGATAATATTCCCAAAAGATAAAGATGCCCAAATAATAACATTGAATGGGAACACTTGACCAAAGATCATCTGTAACCAATGAAAAGTCTCCCTGCTCCTATGGATCTCTGTGAAAATGCCAGGATAAATCTATTAAAACCAAATCACCTGTGCCAGAACACAGGGTTGTTTGTACATATGCTGTGTTATTCTGTTCAACACTTGCTACATTTTACCCCAGCAGTAGCTGCACATCAGCCGTGGGCAAAGGAATGACACCATGGTATAGATGCAGGTTTTGAAATGCATTCTAAAATCTACATGGATGAAGAGGCATTATATTAATTTTAATACATTATTAAATCTTTTAGGGAGAAAATACAAATTTTTATTTTAATAACAACCCCTGGCACAAATGAACTTCAAAAACTACTGGCCAGTGTTTTAGATCTTTGTACCCTTTAGGGGAACTTTTAACATTTTTTCTATTGGAATATTGTATACGTTTTAAAAAGACAACCACTAAAAGCACTGAAAAATTTAAAATATGGGCCTTCAGCTTCCAGATACCAGTACCGTAAGATCAATGCACGTTAGATTTTTTCCAAGAAGTAGCTTGATTATTGGCAGAGTATCCATGTGGACTTGGAAACAGAATGCTCTGATATTTCAATACTGTGCGTATTCCCAAGGATGTGTCAGGCAGAAGAGGCCACTGATGCAATCCACACACGTGCTTTGCCCAAAGCCTATGACAGGGCTAATTTTAGGGAGACTTTTCTGGATTTACCAGTTGTTCATTTTAAACTGTACACTATGAGGGAGATTTTCAGAATCAGTGGCAATCAGGCAATTAATACCTAATAGTATCTAGTATCACATACTGTTGAGAAGAATCCTATCAGGCTATGCAACATTGCTTATAGTGGAAGGGTCACAGTGCATAGTACAGGGTTGGGCAAGATACAGTCCGGGGGCTAGATCCATCCTGCCAAGCTTTTTCATTTACCCCATGGCCCATGCCTGTGGCACAGAGCAGCTCCACACCACTCAAAGCGGCTGGCTGCTCCCTACGGCTCTCTGCACTGTGCGCTAGGGTAAGGAGGAGGCTTCATGCACCGTCCCTGCCTTAG
This sequence comes from Pelodiscus sinensis, assembly GCF_052426305.1. Taxonomy (NCBI): domain Eukaryota; kingdom Metazoa; phylum Chordata; order Testudines; family Trionychidae; genus Pelodiscus; species Pelodiscus sinensis. The sequence continues at coordinate 6,388,819 of NC_143065.1, forward strand.
CACAATCTCTCAGCTCTCATTGGTCAGAAACTAGCCAATGAGACCCGAGAGATTGTGCTGGGGATGAGGAGCAGCACGCAAAGCCTCCCTCCAACCCCAGTGCAGAGAGTCACATGGAACAGCCAGCTGCTTTGAGTGGTCTGGGGCAGCTGGCAAACAGGGAAGCCTGCCTGAGTGTGCTGCTGCTGAGAGCTGCTTAGATGAATGTCTCCTGGCCACAGCCTGCCTCTGACACCCCACCCCCTCCAAGTCCCTGCACCCGTTCCTATGCCCCTCCCCCAGGCAAGAATCCTCTTTTGCACCCATACCTCCTCCTAGACGGTGCACCTCAATGCTCTGCCCCAGGTCACAACCCTTTCCTTTACCCAAATTCCCTCTCAGACCCCACATCCTCTCCTTCACCCCAGACCACTACTCGGAGCTCCCTTCTGCACCCAGCCTCCATTCCAGACCCCAGGCCTGCGCCAGAGAAAAATGTGGCTCTTGACCCCTTACCAATGTCTTGAAGTGGCCCCCCATCAAAAATCATTTCCCACACCTGGCACAGTACTTTCATGAATTGTATATAATGACTATCCTGTGTGTTGCTAGAATAATCTGCAGAGCTGCTGATAGCCTGGTAGACTTTCCAGTAAATATAAAATGGTCCACTCTGCATGTTTAACCTTTTCCTGTGCATTTAAAAAAATGCAGATGATAATTTAAGTGCATTTAATGCCAAGGAGCAGTGCCAGAGTGACCTAGAAGTAAGACTTCTTTATGTGACTTGAAAAGACCAACACTCTAGTGTTCCTCTCTAGAGGAAGCATAGTGTTGGCCCATGCGCTCCCTGTCAAGCTCAAATAAAGACCAGTTAGTATCAATTATGGTGGTAGTTCTGATGCCACAGATTTCAGATCTGGACTTTTTGTTACAGCTGATTCAATTTGAACCAGTGACCTGGAGTTGAGAAATTTCATATCCTACTATCATTTACTCAGTGTATCAGTCTTCATCTCTTTATTTCTCCTTTGCTTTTTTAGGACGTGGGCACATTTACATAGTTTATACCCCAGGAAATAACTATAATTGCCTGGCTTTCAAAGTTAAGGCCTTAAGAACCTTTGTTCAAAGCCTTTTTTTTTTAACCATTTAAAAGGCTGGTGTGCAGCGGGGGGGACCATGAGCGAGCTGGGACTCTGCTGATTCCTGGTTTGTGCTGGGTCCCTCCTGCTGCACTTTAGCCTTTTAAATGTATTAAGAGCTGACAGGCAGAGCTGCAACGGGTTAGCTCCTGGGCCAAGAGCTAACCCCGCTGCGGGTCCCCCATTTATCGACTAATCGATGGAAAATCCATTGACTAGTTGATTAAACTAAATGTAACATCCCTAGTTGCAGTGGCACTCAGATTTGACCTAGTGGTGTCTTGATGGGGAAGCTGCTGACCCAAACCTGAATGGTGCTGTGCCAGATTAGACACCCAGGGGAGAGAAACCAGGCATGAACATGGTTCAGTGGTGTGAACATGGTTCAGTGGTGAGGTGTGAGCATGGTTCAGTGGTGTGACCACTTGTTTAGTTGTGTACTTATGTATGCTGATGAGACAAAAATTACACCCTCTGATTAACTTTCTGTGACGTATCCCTTTTTCCCACACCTCTGCTATGAAATTTACTAAAAAAATTCAATGCCAAAACCAGAGCCTTGCTCATTTGTAATTTAAATCAGGACACTGGAGCTAACACCACCAATTCCTGAGAAATGCTTTGGGTTATTTACGGCAATGGATTAAGTGGTTGGGATATTGGCATTACAGCACTCAGTTAGACAACACCCAGCACCACTTTGCCTGAGTAGTGACTCGGAAGGAACGGTGCCACGTACCGAATCACCTGCAGCATTTTCTGTAGTAGCTGGGTAAGTCTCCCAATGTGGCAATGACCAAGCAGATTTGGCCCTTATCAATTTCTGAAGTTGCAGGAGTAGATCACAGGCTGCAGTGATATGCTCTAGCCCAGCAATTCTGCCCATTTCCCGAGAGTCTGACAAGAATTTTACATCATCTCAAGCACAAAAATAAAACATGCACATTCAACCATTTGTCACTTATCACAGTAATGAGGCAGAATGTCAGCAACTGGAGTGACAACAGATAGAGTCCAGAGAACTTTGAAAGGCTGACTCACTTTTACAAGTAATGGATGGACTGATAGGGGTAATCTCTCTGTGCGTTAGGCTGAGCAATGCCAGAGCGTGTGTAATATTCGTGGAGTGGTTCAGTATAATCTTTCTACCTTCAGTTTAAAGGTCAAATACTGTTTAACATGCACAGGCTGCTGCTGTGCTATGAAAAGGCATTCAGCTATCGGCAACTCCTTGGTTCACATGGGTCAAAGTTGGCTCAGATAGGAATGAATAGACACGAGAAAAAAAAAAACAATCTGGCTAACAATTTAAGCCTTTAGAAAAATCCACAAGGCCTAAGGGAGCATGTTTCTATAAGCCTCCAATTTCTTTGTTCATCGGCGATATTTCTATTCTTCAGTGTAACTTTCTAGTCTCCTGTTTAAAAACTCTGTAACCAGTCGCCAATGAGAATCCACCTTAGGCAACAGTACAACACAGTGTCTATGCTTTCTATTTCCTCTGCCACTCCAGTGCAGAGGCAAGGAATCTTAAGGGGGAAGGTGGGTGTAAATCTCTCATAATCATGGTTCTGAGCACATAGGCTGGAACATTCAGACCAATGGTGAGTTATCTGGTGTTAGGAGAGAACAGACAAACTCTTTAGCATCCCATTACAGAGCAACACTGAACCCTCATTGAAGGCTGCCTGCCATCCAGTGGCAAAGTATTAACAGGTAGGGTTGCCAGGTGTCTGGTTTTGAACTGGACAGTTCTGTATTTTAGCTGTCTGTTTGGGAAACAAATTGAGAAAATATAAATGTCTGGTATTTTCTAAATAAGATGTAATGTAGATGGTGATGTAATGTCAAGTGTGCTCGGTATTTTTGTTGAAACCATCTGGCAATCCTACTGACAGGCCTAGAAACAACTGTGAACAGAGAACAGTAGCCCTGAATGAATGTCCAACAGAGTTGAGAGGTGCATCCTTTAGTTAATGAATGCATGAGGACTCTGCTAAAAAGGCACGTACACTGTGTATCTTCCAATGTGGGAAGCCCTATGCCTAAAGATTCCTGAATGCCAGAATATGGCAAAAAGTTATTCCAAAAACATCTCTTGCAAAGTCCATAGATCGAGTGCTCTCTTTATATCTGCAGAAGAAGGAGATGGCTTTCAGTTGCATCAGGAACACAGCCTACTACTGAGCTCTTCCTGAACATGGGCTGGTTAGTCCAAGCAGCGGAGCTAGTCTATTTGTATTGTTTTAAACTTCTATCCCCTCTATAGTGGTTCCTGAGTCATGGTGTAGGTAAGGCATGGTGTATCAAGCTCTTGCCTTGGCTCAAAAGTATTGGTATGATGCAGTGACCATGATTAACAGACATTTCCCACAGTAGATGAATCCTTGAATGTCACAGATGAGTGTCTAAAAGAAAGATTTGCTAGACACACAAATAATCTATCCAGGGCTTTTAATACTATGTATTCAATGGGCCGCACTATTTTGATTTGCCCCATTACTAGTATTATCTTATTTAAGCTGGAAGGAACACGCAAAGTTGTATATTTCCCCAGAGGTTTCTGTCACCAGTAGTTGTGAAGTGATGCAAATAGCTTTTCAGGGAAAGCAAAAATAGGTTAGAGGTAGGCTTGTTTAATTTTCAATGATAACACAAATGTTTCAAAAGCACAGTGGAATTTGGGCTTTATTGAGGACTACTGTCTCAGAAATGACTTTTTGGCTATGACCATACTTTTGTTTTTAGTGACCCAACATGAATAGAGCTGGTATGTTTAGCACCAATATAAGACCTTCTTATTAAGCACTAGACAAAAGCCAATCTTTTCCTGTCACAGCCAGTCAGATTTGCAAGATATCATGAGGAGACACTGAAAACTAGCTGGGAAAATCTGTTAAAATGTTTTAAAAGCCCACGGCCCATACCGAGCTAATTAGAAACAAGAATGACTGAATGAAAATCCAGGAAGAATGACTGCTGTAGACTCCTGATCACAACCACATCTATGGTGGTAAAGACCAAAGTGTTATAAATGCTCCAGAACTAAATTCAAGCTACACCTGCACATTCCCTTCACTCATACAATACTTAGTATTTGTCTGGATTTAGTGTAAAATGTTGGAGAGGTGCAGATCCCTACTTAAGTACGTCAATGCTGCACAGAAAGCCCGGGCTACGACTACTAAGCCCCTTATTTCAAAATAATGAACTGGTTATTTAAAAATCCATACTCCTGTTTTCCATTAATTTGTTTTTGAATGAAGTTATGCAAAACATTTATCTTTGATAAATGCACTTTCATGATTAAGAAATCGCTCTACAGTAGTTGTATGCTATGAATTTAAAATATTATTTTATCTTTTTACAGTAATTAAAATAATATAAAGTGAACTCTGTACATTTTGCATTTTGTTGTAATTCTAATCAATATATTTGAAGATATAGAAAAAAATCCAAAATATTTATAGTAAATTTAAATTGGTATTCTATTATTGTTCAATAGTGCAATTAACACTGTGATTAATTGCAATTTTTTTTTAAATCTCATGATTAACTGCAACTATTTTTAAAACTTGTTTGACAGGGCTGAAAACATTATTGGCTTGTAACTCAAAACCAGCTTGCTGAATTCTTTTCAGACTTTGCAGAAACATTCTTCTTTCAGCCTTCAAAGTAAATCTAACTATTTTTAGGCCAACCCAATTTTCCAGGCCAAAGTTATAGGTGGGCTAAAATAAGATGTTATAGTGGAAGCTGGCTGCAATCTCAGACGCTCCCTAATACATAAACATACTCAAATATATTTTTCATATGTATATATGTACATGTGTATGTACACAGAAACACAAATTTTCTCTTTCTACTTCCTAAAACTCAATTGGCTGGACATCCAGAAAAGATCAAAGTTCAGAGAATTAAGCATTGCTTTGAAGGATTTTCACAGGTAGAAAAAATAAAAGCCCTTACCAGACACTAAAACCTGAATGTGCATTACTTTCTATTTCTCACAGCAGTAATCACATCTCTCTGTTTACTGGCTGGTGAGTATCTGTACATAATATGTGTTTAAACTATGACACCTTTTCTTATCATGGGCTGGCAAGTTCCTCCCATGTGTAGAATACCCCAGTTATCTCTGCTTTTTAGTTTCCCTACACTAAGTACATATTTACTAGTTATGTTACTAAAACACTGATTATACCCCAGCATCAGGGTCTTATTGCTGGTAGTTTGACATTGAGGGCATGTATAAACTACATCCCTCTTTCGAAAGAAGGATGTAAATTAGGCAGATCGAAAGTGCAAATGAAGCATGGATTTAAATATCCCATGCTTCATTTGCATAATCGCGTCACAGCATTCTTTCGAAAAAGGGTGTTTCAAAAGTGAAACTACAGTCTAGATCCCTTTTTCAAAAGATCCTGTACTCCTCATTTAAATCCCCACTTCATTTGCACTTTCGATCTGCCTAATTTACATCCCTCTTTTGAAAGAGGGATGTAGTTTAGACATGGCTTGAGTTTGATGTCCTTTGGTACATCTGCCCCTAGAGATGACCTTTGAACTTAATTAATGCACACACTTTCAGTTATACCAAAACATTATTAGTAGGGATGTAACAGTATAACCGTTGAAATGGTTAACCAATCAGCATGAGCTTCGGTTACCTTAAGAGTTATATGTCAACTCCTGGCCCTGTTCCTGGGGAGCTTGCTGCCAGCTTCTGCTGCTGGCTCTGTATCGGAGCCCACAACACAGGGTGGCAGCTGGCTCCTAGGGAGTGAGGCTGGAAGCCAGGAGCGGGGCCGGGAGCTCACTTAAAAGCTGGCTCCTGGAGCACAAGATGCCGCTGTGCACTGCTATCTCTGTATCAGAGGAAGCAGCGGGGCAGCAGCCCAGTCCCTGGGAGTAGGGCGGCAGGTGAGCTTGGTGTATGCCAGGAACTGGCTTTGCTCCCAGGGAACCAGCTGCCACCCTGTGCTGCAGGCTCTGAAGTATAAAACGTATGCTGCAAAATCCACAGTGCAGCCAGCTCCCCGGGAGTGGTGCTGGCAGCTGGGGGCCAGCTCCCAGCAAGCACTGGCTGCCAGCCCTGCTCCTGGGGAGCCAGCTGTGCTGCGGGCTCTGCAGTATAAACTTTGTACTGCAGAGCCCACTGCATGTAACTGCTGAGATTTTCAGTGGTTACATAGTTACCTAATTGATCACTTTTTAACACCCCTGATTCTTTCTAGAAAGTACAGAACTGCTTGTAATTACAAATCACAATAACTTATAACATTTATCACTTACATTAACAAACCCTGTAACACATGGTGATCATAATCAGTTCTGATTTGTTGCTGTCTTGGCATTAACAACAGTCACAGGCAGCCTGTCTGATGCATTTTTACTAACAGCTCTACGGCTGTTCCTTTATGAGAGTCAGAAAGGATGGCTGGCGGGGCACATTACATTGCATAAGAATGATTATTACTTTTTTTCACAAATACTAGAATACTACATTGCTACATGGATACAGATATTCACTTGAGTCATATTCTTTTTCTTATTATTAATAATTGTATTACAATAATGCCTAAAGATGAGGCTCCCATGGAGCAAGGTGCGTATATCAGCATATTAAGAGATGGTCCTAGCCCTGAAGAGTTTATAATCTCAATAGACAAGACATGCAAAGAGTGGAGAACAGAAGCATTGGCATCCTCAGATTACAAATGGAGAACTGAGATGCCAAGCAATCCTGAATTAAATCTGCAGAGAATAAAATACAAGACAACATACAGTGCCTTGTCATTTTAAAAGCAGGAATACTGTGCACTGATTACAGTACATTGGGGGCTTTATTATGGGGAGCAAACAGCCCATATAGAGCCCTCAAATACTGACTGATCTTGTGTAGCCCTGCATTGTATTCAATTCTTCTGTTGTTCAGACATTTGGGCTATGTCTAGACTGCAAGCCTCTTTCGAAAGAGAGCGTCTAGACTGCACGCGGAACTTTCGAAAGAGCAAGCCGCTTTTTCGAAAGAAAGCACCCAGTGAGTCTGGATGCTCTCTTTCGAAGAAGCCCTATTTACATTCAAGAACGCCTTCTTTCGAAAGAAGCACTTTCGAAAGAAGGCGTTCTTCCTCGTGAAATGAGGTTTACCGCCGTCGAAAGAAAAGCCGCGTTCTTTCGATTTAATTTCGAAAGAACGCGGCTGCAGTCTAGACGCAGGTGAAGTTTTTTCGGAAAAAGGCTACTTTTCCCGAAAAAACCCCTGAGTCTGGACACAGCCTTGGAGAACTGTATATTGGAATTTCTCTCTTGTCTCATTTCCCTCTTCATTCCGGAATGCCCAGAAGTGGGCGTACATTTAAACTGGTGAAGAATAAGGGAGCACACACTTCTCCAAGCTGCTTTGAAACCCTCCTAGAAATGCACAGTAATGTCAGGCACATGCAGCCAAATTGGATCCTCCTAAGAAAGTGATCTCCAACCTTATTTTGTTTATTTTTGAATGTAAGAGCAATCCAGGATCTACCTCAAACCCTAATACCCTTGCTGTGCCTCCTGCCCTGTCCCTTTTCTGAGGCCCCACCCTGGTCACTCCATCCCTCCTTCCCACTCCAACCTTACTCATTGTCACCAGGTGAGGCCGGGGCACAGGGGGATGCAGGCTCTAGTCTTGGGCCGAGGGACTCGGAGTGTGGGAGGGGCTCCAGATTAAGCCAGCCACTTCCAAGAGTGGCGCAGAGCCGGGGGAGCGAGGGGAGGTGAGGGGGTGATGGCCTGCCTTAATTCCACTGCACTACTGGACTGTTAGCAGATGATCTCTCAATTTGGCTACAGGAGCCTCCAGGAGATTTAAGCTTGATTCCCGCCCATGGATGGAAAAAAATTAACGGGACTGACCAATGTGCACCAATATTGAGGCCATGTGCAGATGTGAAACCAAAAACGTAGACAGAATACATATTTTTTAAAATTACCAGCCACAGCAAGGTGAGGCATTTTGGAACTCACTACTCAAATCATTACATTTAAGCATTAGAGAAATAAAAATTATGAGATGCACAGACTGGTCAAAAATCTAAAATAACACGCTTTGAAAGAAGTAACAACAAGCAAGTACTGGCTGGGTTGGGAGGTGAGCAGGAAAGACTCAGGGGCTGTGTCTACATTGGCAAGATTTTGCGCAAAAGCAATTGCAAAATCTTGCCACTTGTCTACACTGGCCGCGAGTGCTTGTGCAAGAACACTGACGTGCTAATGTAGGAAATCAGTATTTCTTGTACAAATACTCTGACGCTCCCGCTCAGGGATAAGCCCTCTTGTGCAACTGTTCTTGCGCAAGAGGCCAGTGTAGACAGGCAACATCAATTTCTTGTGCAAGAAAGATGTTTAAAATGGCCATCGGAGCTTTCTTGAGCAAGAGAGCGTCTACACTGGCACGGATGCTCTTGCGCAAAGGCACATGCCAGTGTAGACGCTCTCTTACTCAAATACTCTAATGCAAAAACTCTTGCGTTAGAGTATTTGCGCAAAACCTTGCCAATATAGATGTAGCCAGAGTGTTTGTGGGAGTGATAGACACATGCAGTGTGGGAGTGACAGATTCACACTACCCCTTTACGAATGCTGAGCACATTCAGACTTAGGAGCAGCTGCTAGCAAATTCCTGCCATCCTGAGCCATATTGTGTCTGTGGTGATGCGGGACAGACGTGGCAGGAGAGGGACACTCTGACATCAGCACCCCCTTTCTCTAACTCCTGCACCCTGCACAGCATGCAGGAGGATGCCGCAGCTCCAAGGCAAAGGACAGGAACAGCATGGAAGTGGGAGGAAGGCAGCAGAAATGTCAGCACTTGATAACCTCCCGGCCAAACCAGTCAGAGGCTTCTAGGATCCACCAGTTGATCCACTGGTTGGTGAGCATTGCTCTAAGCTCTGCAGTCTAAGCATAGAACTGACTGGTGATAACGCAGGAAAGACCCACTTGGATTAAGCACATCTTTTGTGACAAATGAGCATTGCTCTGACCAGAGGTGAAAAGGGGGGCGCTGCTCCCATTAGAGCCAGCTCGGGGGACACTGTTCAAAGAGCCCTCCTGGGGCACTTTTTCCCCCCCAGCAAAGCCATTTATTTCATCCTCCTGCTCCCCCAACTCTCCCTTTGCTAAGCCACAGCCCACCTTTCAGCACCCCACAAGGGCACAGCCTACTGTGGGTTACAGTGGATGAGAAGCTGCATATGAGTCAACAGTGTGCCCTTGTAGCCAAGAATGCTAATGGCATATTAGGTTGCATGAAGAGGAGCATTGTCAGCAGATCTAGAGAAGTCATTATTCCCCTTTATTCGGCACTAGTGAGGCCACATCTGGAGTATTGTGTCCAGTTCTGGGTCCCCCACTACAAAAAGGATGTGGATGCATTGGAGAGGGTCCAGCGGAGGGCAACCAAAATGATTAGGGGGCTGGAACATATGACCTATGAGGAGAGGCTGAGGGTGTTGGGTCTCTTTAGTCTGCAGAAGCGAAGAGTGAGGGGGGATTTGATAACAGCCTTCAACTTCCTGAAGGGAGGCTCCAAAGAGGATGGAGAGAGGCTGTTCTCAGTAGTGACAGATGGCAGAACAAGGAGCAATGGTCTCAAGTTGTGGTGGGAGAGGTCCAGGTTGGATATTAGGAAAAACTATTTCACTAGGAGAGTTGTGAAGCACTGGAATGGGTTACCTAGGGAAGTAGTGGAGTCTCCATGCCTAGAGGTGTTTAAGTCTCGGCTTGACAAAGGCCTGGCCGGGTTGATTTAGTTGGGACTGGTCCTGCCTAAAGCAGGGGGCTGGACTTGATGACCGTCTAAGGTCTCTTCCAGCTCTATGGTTCTATGATTCTATGATGCTAAGCCACCTAGGAGCCAACACGAGCCAGGTACGCTGCCACCTTAAACTCTTCTATGTGCCCAGAAGTAACCTGGGAACACTAGGAGCACTCCTAGACTGTTCCTGCAGAAGGCGGGTTTATTTCTGCATATGGCATGGAGCTAGAACTGGCAGACTTGTCTCTTTTCAGTTGAGTTTGTTTATTTCCACCTTCCCAACACAGCTGTAATTAGGTTCACAATACTGCAGCTGGGGGCTAAAACTCTCCTTGTATCAATTTAAAAAGTGACATTTCTGTTCACCACAAGGATACCTAGGCTGGGACCTTTAAAGAGCCAGCTGGGATGCGGTTAATGATGCAGAGCTCTACTGCTGCAGGCAGGTGCTGGTCCAGCGCAGGTAGCCAGGTGAGGCAGCAGCACTGCAGGCAGGTTAAAGGGGTCGGCTGGGGGGCGCTGTAGGGGAGCCATGCGCTGGGAACATACATGCTATTGCCAGTGACCCCTGGGGAAAAGCCAGGGTGTCTCTCACACTGCTGCTGGTGTCCCTGCAGCAGTGGCCCTACAGAGACAGCCCATAGCTCCCTTGTGGCCAGGTAAGGTTATCTAGCCCTAGAGTCCTCACAACCACTCCCCCAACCCTCAGCCCTGACTCCTGCACCTGCTTCCCCATACATACCCTGCCCTGAGCTTCCTGCATCCCCACCCTCTACCCTGAGGCCCCCCCCCAACCCTGACCCGCACACCCAACCCTCTGCCCTGAGCCTCTGGCACCCCCCACATCCTACCCTGAGCCTCCCCCCACTCAATCCCCAGCCCTGAGCCACCTGCGCCCCACCCCCTGCTCTGTACCCTCCACCCACCCTCACCTCCCTTCACACACCTCATGCCCTGACTCTGGTGCCCGAACCCCTCCCCCCCAGATCCCAACCTTAAGCTTCCCACACCTGTACATACTCCAATTGGAATGAACCCATTTTAATAACAGAAAATCAGAGTTATTGCTTTGATTACATATATTTTACATTCACAATATTTTACGTTACAAATCCTCTTCAGTTTTCAGTTTACTTCTTGTCAGGTGGAACATATTCACGTCTGGTCTTCTGTGAGCGCATTACATTTCCTACCCTTAGCAACACAGACAGCTCCATATATATAAAATACAAGCTGGAAAAATATTGTCAGGAGGACACAAATGAGAATATCAGCCTGTGGACAGGACTATGACATACTTAGGGGACAGTCTAATGACTGTATCAGATGCACCTTTTCATTGATGATCATGTTATTATTTTATATAAAGCCACATACTGGAAATCGTAAACACCATCACTCAGAAGAGCCATGGTCTTTAAAATGAAAAAACAAAAGACTTAACACAGCTACGGTTGCCTATACGCAAGCTTCTTTTAGCTGTTATTTTTGCTTTGGACACAAGAAGATTGGAGGACTAGAGCATTTAATACCTCAACTTTTCATGTATATCTTCAGGGGCAGAGCAGGGGAATGTGAGAAAAAGAGAGAACGCATATTTTGTGGTGTTACTGTGGCTTTAGGGGAATGAACAGGATTTTCAGGGTATGGGAGCTGACAGTTGGAGGAGGTTTTATTTCAGTCCGATAGAATGACCTGAGATAAGGTGTTCTGTATACAAGCTAATAATGTGTCTAATATAGACTGTTGTTAAATTACTAGCAATGAATTGTTATTAAGATTTGCGGATTACTGAATATAAAAGTGTGTGTGTCTGTACCCAAGTAACTGCTGGAATGATTTTACCAGGTAATTTGCTGGATTCTCCCTCATTGGATCCTTGTAATCAAAATGAGACATCTTTTATCTTAAAAATCGTGCTCTAGCTCAACCACAAGATATGATCTTAATATGGAGATTACTGGATAATATTCTCTGGCCTCTGCTATGCAGGAGGTCAGACTAGGTAATCATAACAATCTCTCCTGGCTTTACAATCAATTAATAAATATCGTATCCACTGTAGAAGGCTGTGCTGTTGATGCTATTAATACTCTTTGATATTGCACTGTGCTACCAATTTAAAAAGGACAACTGAGCCTGCACTGCTTCAGGGAGAAGAGTCTTGTCAAGCCCCATCTCATTTACGTGGGTTCTTTGTGGATGGAAAGATCTGTTCAAGGCTCACAGAAAGAAACAAACAAAAAAAAAATGGACAGGAAATGCTCACAGACACTCTGTAGTGGACTGTATAAAAGTCAGCAACCAAAATGACCACACAATTTGTCATTACCTGAATAATGGTGATATGTCGCTTTTATATATCCCAGTGTGTGCTTTAGGCAGTTTATCCTAAAAATCATTTTGATGAAAATACCCTGTGGCCTGGTTCTTGGCAACTGAGTGACTAGGTTTCTGAGTAAGTGGATGGTAGATGGGAAGGAGGGGCACTGGCCCCCTGTTCTCTGTTTTCCTGGCCCAGGAACTCCAAACCGCTCCCTGTCCAAGTCCTCAGGTTGGGGGTATGGCTCCAAGGGTATGTCTAGACTACATGCCTCTGCCGACAGAGGCATGTAAAATAGGCTACCCGACATAGTCAACGAAGCGGGGATCCCCGGCTTCATTTAAACAAAAATGGCCGCCGTGCTGTGCCGGTTCAGCTGTTTGACGGCACAGCGCGCGAGTCAAGACGCAGATCAGTCGACAGGGGAAGCCTTTGTCGACCGCTCCCTTATGCCTCGTGAAATGAGGTTTACAGGAGCTCGACAAAGGCTTCCCCTGTCGACCGATCTTCATCTTGACTCGCGTGCTGTGCTGATGATCAGCTGAGCTGGCACAGTGAGGCGTCCATTTTTATTTTAATGAAGCCGGGGATATTTAAATCCCCGCTTCATTGATTATGTCTAGACATACCCTAAGAGTCCAGCTTCCCCTTAGTTGGGGCTTCTCAGTAGGTCTCCCCCTTTTTTCAGAGGGTAGGGTGGGGTCTTACACTTGCTCCCCTGGCTGTCGGGCGGGCAGGCTCTGGTTCATGCCTTTAGACTGCTGCGCCAGGCTCCCTGCTAGTCAGTCCCAAACTGAGCCAGGCGCCTTCCTTTTCTCCTCCCTGTAGGTCTGGCATTGCAGATAAAACGGGTCAGGGATAGCTCTGCCCAGAGTTTTTGTTTCTTTAACCCCTTGGACGCCAGGTCCTCCTTTCTCCACTCCCTCACATTCCCTTTGGAATTTCCATTTTCTGGGACACAGGCAGTCACAGGCATACACAGGCACTGGCTCTTCTACTCTGGTTTCCTGTCTCCAAAAAGGGCAAGACCCAGATGTTTTAGAACAGGGGTGGGGAACTGAAAGCCCAGACACCAGATGTGGTCCCCAGCTTGCCTGGATTTGGCCCCCAGGGCTCTGGGTTCCTCCCCTCCAGCATTGGGGAGTCCGTACTGGCCCCCACTGGTCCCCAGCCAACTGATGTTTTCAGTGGGTCAGTGGCCCCTGACCCAAAAAATGTTCCCACCCGGCTTTAGAGGAATCTGTAAAATTCCAGGAACAGATAATTACATGGCTGGATACCTTCGGGGGAGGGGCAAAATGGGGAACCCCTGTTCCTAACCCAAGGTCAGGCAATAGTTATCTCATGCCTTGAGGTATGAGGGTTGATTCGCTCCCATACAATTCTACCTTAGCTAATAGAGCAGAATATTTTTATCATCCATATAAAAGTCAAGCCCCTTTCCCTATCAATAATAACAGTGGCACAAAACCCACTTCAAACTTGCTCATCACAAAGCCATCTGGTGGGACTACAGTGCCACAGCATAGCAAGGAAGGGCACCAGGTCCCCTCTTTCCACATCCCAGCCAGCAGAGCTCTTGGGAGCAGTCCACCAGCTAAGCAACCCAAAGTGTTTGAGGAAAACATCAGAGCTCAGCACCAGCCTCCACAAAGGATAGTTTTGCCCTTCCGAAGATGGAGGAGAAAGTGTGACAAGTCCCAGCATTTAGCCCATGAAAAATACAGTCATAGCTATCCACCAGCTGGTTTTCTGGTCACCCATTTGGGGATGAAGCTCTTTTCCGACCAGGAGAAGGAAGCAGGATGCCTTGGCTGAGTTTAGGTTTTGATAGCCAGTATATTTCTCGCATACTTTAATTGCTCTCAACTGGTTTTTATAGACCATAAGGGGGAGGGGTTCATGATGCAGCAAATGCAAAGTTTTTACTACATTTCTCATATCTGAACCTCTGGAGATAGGATTGGCATCATACCCATTTCCAATCTAGCACAGAAGACTTCTCCTCCTCTTCAGGAGAGCATAATGCTGTCTATAAAGCATGTCAAGTAAATAAACATAATTTTCGTAGACTTTGTTTTTAATACAACGTGTATGAACATGCAATGTTCTACTCTATCACTCCTGCCTGTGCAGGAAAGAGACTACATCATCGGCTGCATCAGTTTAGATCAAGCCTTGGTGTCCAATAATGGTGCAGTAGATACATATCCTGTTTCCATGCCTCATGTTTTTGTCAGTCCAGCGTTTATGCTGGTGGAGAATGGCTACTAGTTTTGAATCTGTGTGTCATATTTTGGAAAATTACTGCTGAATTTGAGGGGTTCAGTATTGCAATCTCAGATAGTGACTGGACATCGGCACAGCTCTTAAAAAGTTTGCAGTTGTTCTTGTCTTACAGCTGAGCTTACCAGACACATGTCCACGAGACAGAGCAGGGCAGGGCCTAAGCTCACTGGAAGTGATGGTTAAAAGATGGTTATTTCTTTATTTTGGACATTGCTTTCCTCTGACCACACTGCATCCCACTTGTAAGTGTCTCATAGCCAGAACACAGCTACTCCTGCAACTGGCTCAAATCTGCAATGCTTTCAAATACATAACTGTAAGGATACGTGAAATGAATCCTGACAGTGAAACTCTGATTCCTGGATGCTGAGGCAGGATTGAAAGGACACAGAGCATCTCAATTAACTGCTATTTGCAGCTTCATTTTCAGAGCTCGAAATAGAAGTGTGGGCTTGGCTTTGCATCTGACTGTGAGAACAACTGAAGGGTCAAAATGCTTGCTCTCGACTCTGCACAGGTAAAAACAGACACCTCAGTGTGCACTAAAAGTCACATTTCTAATCTCGAGAATAAGGAAATACCTATATACCTATACCTATCTCATAGAACTGGAAGGGACCTTGAGAGGTCATCGAGTCCAGTCCTCTGACTTCAGCGCAGGACCATGTACCATGTACTAAATTCATAGCTTGTATGTGGCACAAGGCTGTATCTCTCTGTGTTTGTATATATACACACAGATTTTAAATATATATTTAATGTAATATATATATTTAAAAGATGACTGAAAACTTAACAGTTGCTTTCACTGGGAGAGACTACAGGTAATTATACTGAAAGTTTCAAAGCTTAGAACTGAAGTCCCAAAACATCTCACTTGATTCAGAGATCTAGCATTAAACTGCAATGTACCCTCATTAAGCAACATCTATCATTTAGCTTTTTCCAAATGAGGGACGCATTGGTAGTGACAGTGTCTCTAGAGCTGAAAATATATTAAGTTTTGTTTAGAACATGACTCCGTTTAGCTTGTACTTTATACACACTAACTCTTCCTAGAAGAGCTGAATTTTCTACACATTCCTCTTCTGTGCCCCCAACAACCCCCCCGTATATTCGTTTTGAAAGAGGAACCATCTGAAGACTGCCCCCTTCCTAAAATTTGATCCTGAAACTCTCACTTTTCTAGGATCCCTTTTAGCTGAAGAGCCGCAATCACCACAAACTCCTGTCTTCACATGCACACTCTGATAATATATTGAAGGCAGACTCTTTGAAACTATTCATATCAAAATACATTATTCCCCTTATTCAGCATAATCTATTCTAATTTTGCTACTATCAAGTACCATCAGCTCCTTCATGTCTCCAGTGCTGCCTGACAGATCAACTGTGCTCTGCACCTTGCTCTAATTGGGCAACACAGGTGTGGCAGCTTCACAGGGATGAGCAAGAGGCCAAGGCAAAGAGAAGGAGAGAGCCTGAGCCCAGGAACTGGGGAGAGTAAGACATGCTCTGAAATTGGGAATGGGGGAAGCTAAGAGTTTTTACTGCTATTGCACAACCATATGAAGGGCTCCAGCTGATACTCCTGTGGCTGCTACTCCAGCAAATGAGGCAGCAGGGCTCCCACAGAGGCTGCTGTAATTTGAACATTGCAAATGGTTCCTCCACGTTAGAGCTGATTTCACGGTGGAATCAGTGAGGGTATTCAGGCAACAAGTTATTCTAGGTGAGGTTGCTGTGGCTGTGTATGTCCTCAGCGGCAGGGTCATGGCCAGTTGCTGCTGATGTGCTGATTGACAACTGTAGGGAGGGCTGGCCCGGATCACAAATGCATATTTAAAGCTTGTTGACGTGCCAAAACATGAAGATTACTTTACATAAAAGCCTATTTGTTTTGCCAGTTACTTACCCCTATTAATGAATCTTTTTATCCACCTACACCTGTCAGCACTGAAAGCTGCTGAAAATACAAGATAATAAAAAAGCAGCTGTTGGCAAAGAGCTCCATTTTATTGAAAGAAAACTTCTTAAATTGCTGGGACACATCTAGTATGTTACTTTACTTACAATAAGCAAGTAATCACTTGTCACAGACCTTGTAATTACTGTTCAGAGATAGAGAGGCATGATAACCAGCTCGAACTAGAGATTCAATGCACAGCTGGAAAATGAAGTCTGTGAAACTCTCCAAAGATCTGAAAAGGTGAAAACAAAGCTAGCATAGGAAGTCAGTGTGACATTATGTGTATTATAATTCCAAGGATACCTCCTGAAAATGTTAAGAATAAAAGAGTAATTCCAATGTGGAGCTCCCTTATGACGACTGTTTTCAGGATGAAATTGTTTACTTACACAGTCTGAATTTCCCTTAAAATCTTGAATTGAACACATTTTCCCTGTTGCAATCTTAGCTAAGTAGACTCAAATTTCTGTACAGAAAGAAGAACCCTTCCCCTGATAACTATTCATGATAATTCGGAACACTTGGAAACCAGATGTAAAAAATGTACTAAAATGTTAGCTAAAATATAGTTGTACAGTGTGAATTTCCTATCACCAGATGATGAAATCTTTTTACAATATGCTGAGAGTACTGTTCACATACAGAATTTCCTTCTTTTGGCTGATCTAATGGAGCATTTCCTGCAGCTTAATAGGAAAAAGCCATGATTTTGGACCCAAAGTCTAAACACTGCATATGGCTGTCAGATAATCACGGTGTTACTATGCAAAAAGTCAAGGATTGCTACCTACCAAAAAGGGATGAAGATATTTACCTATGTTGTGACAAATACAGCAGATAATACTCAGGTATAAAGAGACACTATATAAAAGGTACAGTCAAAAAATTCTGTACTGAGTAGAGAACTAGACAATATTAAGGAAAGGATGTTACTAGTGGCTACAGTTCAGGTTACCTATCAATTTTCATTATAAACACCCACCCACCCAAACATTTTCAGTCACATTTAATCTCAAAATTTCACTTTCCAAGCTGAAATGTCCCAGACCCAGTCTCTGCTTAAAGTTACAGAATGTTTGGGCATTTTTGAGGGAGAGGAGAATGGAAGCAAAGGGATGGCTGGGAGTGAAGATAAAGATTTGGCAGCTGTGAGGAAGTGGGAAATTTTTGAGTCTCTGTTTCTTCTATATGCTGCGTTGTTACCCCGTGGGGAGAAAAGGACTGTTTGCTTTTGGGACAGGCTAAGAGATAGAAGTGTGGATATTATCTGTTTCAGATTTTAATCCCCATATCAATGGACTCCTTGAGAATACAATGGCAGATCCTGCCCAGACGGTTAGAAAACAAAGATCCCAAGGGATATCAACTTCACTGCCTCTCAGCAAGGAGGCATTTTCCCACCTGTAGAACAGATGATTGGAGAGGTGTGAGGTGGGGGTTAATGTGGGTTGTGGGAAGCAGATGGAGCACACCTGGGGCCTGACAAAGGCGACCAGATGAACAGAGAGAAATGGAGCTTGAACAATGAGATACGCACACTTCGGCTTGGCTTGGCTCCATGTTAACCAGAATGAACTATTCGTTAACCTTCATTTTTCTACACTAGCCTAAGGATTTCCTGTGTTGTGTTCCAAATGACTAATAAACCCTATTCTTTTGATGATGCTATGTGGGTGTCAATGCAAATGCTTGCAGAGGTGCACTAATCCCTAAAAACTCTACAAGTCTCCATCGGGGCCTGTGTCAGCTGGAGTCACTGACTGTAGTGTAGCGTGTAAAGCAGAAGTGTTTCACATCCAGAGCACCAGTCGAAGGAGACAGTATGGATTACCCTGCAGGAAGAGCGAGTTCCATGGCACATTGAAGGGCTTCCTCCTAGAGCAGTGTTTCTTAAACTTTTTAAAACTGAGGAACACCAAGGATTTTTTGTTGAGAAAAAAAGAAAAAGTCGGGGGGAAAAGGGTCGGGGGGAAAGTTATTGAGGAATAAAAAGGGTCGGTGGAAAGTTATTGAGAAAAAAACGGTTGCCTGCCCCTTCAAGGGCGGCCATTTTGAATTCTGTTGTTCTCTGCGGCACACCTCCGACTGCCTCGTGGCACACCGGTGCACAGTTTAAGAAACACTGTCCTAGAGGCTACTCAAAAGCTGGGGCCATAGCACGGACACTGCGGATCAGTGACACCTGGGAAACAGCCCGTAGTGAGGAGTTGTAATCTTATGGGCCTTTGAAGAACACAGTATGCATATGCACTGCCATTTCTGAGGCAATTACCCGATGTCCAGAAAAGCCGGAAGCCAGATAGTGCAGAGAAATAATTTTGCAGCATGTTAGAAAACGACTGGAGATGTGATAATTTTGTGAGTATGCGCCTTCTGCATTCAATGCACTGTAAAATGCAAATTGACTAGAGGAGACTTGCCTCAACCAGGCCCCAAATCCAGCAGAGCACTTAAGCATCTGCTTAACTATTAGCATGGGAGAAGTCCCAGTCATTTCAATAGTAGTAGTACTTCAATGATATTAACTACCTGTAAAGCCCTTTGAAGATTGCAAGAGATGTGAATGTGCTAAATACAATAGATTAAAATTTGATTTTTACAATACTTTTAAACGTTAGAAAGCAAATAAGGGGATTTCATCAGAAACTTTCTAAAGACAGAAAATAAATGTATGTTAAATGTTATGTTAAAGACTATGTTTCCATTGTAATATATTAGGAGTAAGATCAATTATATGGGACCTGTGCTGTTCAACATATTCATAAATGATTTGGAAAAATGAGTGAACAAAAAGATGGCAACATTTACAGACAATACAAAATTATTCAAAACAATTGAGGCCAAAGTTGACTGCAAAGAGTTACAAAGGAATCCTACTAAATTAAGTGAGTGGGACAGACAATGGCAAAAGAAATTCAATGCTGATAAATGAAAATTGTAAATTGTAAAAAAATAGTCCCAACTTTACATATAATATGATGGAATCTAATCTAGCTGTTACCATTCAAAAAAGATTTTGGAGTCACTGTGGATAATTCTCTGAAAACATCTACTCAATGTGCAGCTAACAGTATGTTAGGAACCATTAAGAAAGGGATAAATAATAAACCAGAAATTATCATAATGCCACTATATAAATACATGGTATGCACACACCTTGAATACTGCATGCAGTTCTGATCACCCTATCTCAAAAAAGATATATTAAATTGGAAAAGGTACAGAGAAAAGCAACAAAAATTATTAGGGATATGTAACAGCTTCCATATGTGGAAAAATTAAAAAACTTGGGACTTAGTTGATTCAGGGGTATATGATTCAGGGGTATACGATAGTGGTCTATAAAATTTTGTCTGGTGTGGAGAAGCTCATATGAAAGCATTATTTATCCCTTCACATAACACTAGAACTAGGGGTCCATTGATTAAATAAATATGCAGGTTTAAAACAAACATAAGGAAATGTGATTTCATACAATGCAGTCAACCTGTGGAACTCATTTTCATAGGATGTGGAGAAATTAAAAGTATAACTGGGTTCAAAAAAGAATTTGGTAAGTTAATGGGGGATTGGTCCATCAGTGACTATTAGCCAAAGATAATCAGGGATACAACCCCATTCTCGGAGAGTCCCTCTAATTGCCAGAAGCGAGGATTGAACAACAGTGAGTGGCTCACTTGAAATTGACCAGTTCTGTTCATTCCTTCTGAAGCATCTTGCACTGGCTACTATCAGAGATTAGATACTGGGTTACGTGGACCATTAGCCTGATCCAGTATGGCTGTTCTTATGTTCTTAGCAAGCAGAACACCAGTAAAAGTCACTCACTCTTGTAATAATAGAGAGGTAGCTGTGTTAGTCTGATCTTGCTAACACAAAAGGAAAAACTATGTAGCACTTTAAAGACTAACAAGATGGTTTAATAGCTTTCGTGGGCCAGACCCACTTCCTCAGATCATACTCTGGAAGAGAATTGGCATCACCATATATAAGATATTGTATCATATAAGTGTCTCTCATAAGATACTGCAAACATCACTGCATCTGTCACCCTCTGAAGTGTGTTGGTACCATCTGTATGCACTTACCTTCCTAGCTCTTCCCCAATTTCATAAACGTCTTCCACCTTCTGTTGTTTGAACACAGCCATCCCTAGACTCCTCATTAATGCACCTAGATGATGTGACTGGAATATAAAATACAAAGTTCGTAAATTTATTGTACTGTTTATAAGTAGCACTAACTCAGTTATAGTAAACAAAGAATCATTAAACAAAGACTTCAAACTGATCATTATTGATCTTTTCCAGCTTGTTATGGCCAAAGTTACCATCCACTGATGGTTGTTCTGTGGACTATGTGAAATAAATTTGGTTTTCTTGGTCCAGCTGCCATGTCCTGGTCCTGGAATGTATTGAGTGCCCTTTACTCCTATGGGCTTCTGGCAGCATAAAGTACTGTGATGCTACACCCTCATACTTTTATGGAAACATGTTTTTGAATATGAATATGCATAAAACAAGTATCCTATCATGCAAGAGCCTGTGATCCCCTGAATGTGGATTCTATTTGTGTGCATGTATCATTCTTGTAATGAAGTTAGAAATATGAAGTGGAAACCCTGATTAATTTGGGGTTTTGGTCTCTTCCCCTTCGAAGGCTGTGCTCCTGGTAACTGTCAAGTCTCTGTCACTGAGCCCCCAGAGCTGAGTTGTTTTTAGTGTCTACATTGCTTTGCTGGGGACTGTTATACCAACCCTGTGCCTTTGCTGGGGGGAGATCAGAGCTTCTGCCTCAGTAGGACAGAGTGGTGGTGTGGCCCAGTGGGGCTTGGTGGTATGAACAGCATCCCAAGTGAAAGTCTCAAGGGGGTTGCTGTGATCCAACCCATCACACTGATGTAATCATGCAGGGTAGTGTGCGCAGCTGGGAGCTCTTGACGCTAGTGGTGATTTTAAGTGAGTTTTAAGTATGGTGTCTGCAGAATAAAATGGTTATTGGTTTGTTATTTTCTACTTATTTTGGGTAAGGGAAATAAAAGCAGGAAAATCAGCAAAATGAATGAGAGTGAGGCTCAAAAGAAACTGGAACTTTACAGCATCCAAGTGGTAGAGAGGGAGAGCAAATATAAAAGACACATGGAAATGTGGAGATTAGAAATGGAATTGCAAGATGCCAGAGAAAAGGCTGCCCCTGAGAGAGCTATGGAAACCCAGAGGTTAATACTGGAACTGAAGAAAAAAAAAGAGGAAGCCCAAAAAGTTGCCCATGAGAGAGCCATGGAAGCTCAGAGGAAAGCAGAAAAGCATGAACTAGTTGTATTGAACTGGAAGAGTCAGCACCCCAATGTAGCAGGATCCAACTCTCCAAAAATCCACAAGTGGGAACCACTGGGCCCATCTTATGATGAATCTGCAGACATCGCCAAATATTTCATCACATTTGAGAGAGAGGAATCCATTCAATTCCTGAGGCTCAGAAGATGACCACTATTGTTGTAAAACTGAGGAGGAGAGCCCTGGACATATTCAAGAAGATGCCAATTAGTGATCTTCAGACTATGGCAAATTCATGGAGTTGGTTTTAAAACAGTTTCAGATCACACCTGAAATGTACATGTAAAATTCAGATCCCTTAAAAGAGGGGCTGGGCTAAGTAATGTAGTTTATATTAGCCAAAAGTAAAATCTGTTAGATAAGGGGGTAAGAATGAATGAACTCACGAGCTCTGAAGCCATTTGTGACTTGGATGTTCAGGAACAGTTCCTGGACATGACTAATGATGATGTTATATGTCATTTGTAGGATAAAATGGTAGAAACAGATGAAGCTCTTGCCGTTTATCCTGATCAATTTGAGTAATCCCAATCTCCTGGTCGGGATACATCACAAACAGAGGGGTTTAAGTTTGGCTGGAAGACAAGGTCCCTGCTTTACCCCTGGGAAAAGGAGTATGAATGAGTGGCTGGGTGTTCGCCCCAAGTTCACTCCCCTGTCTCCTACACCGTAAGAGGAGCCCAAAAGGTGCTATCTTTGTAATTCCACTGAGCACCCAAGGGACAATTGCCCAGTGCCAACTGGGAACAAGCAGCAGGTAACTCATAGAAATGCTGCTTCCCAAGCAGTGATCACGTATCATACAGGATTTACATAACTTGCAGGAAAGTAGTAAACACATGAAGGCTCTCAGGGTAATTGGACGTGTCATCTCTGTGTGGAAGGATTCTGAGGTAGAAATGTCTGTCTGGGGGGACTTAAAATATTATCCTTGGGAAAATAGCTGAATTAAAATTGGTCAAGGGCCATAAGATCCATGCCCCTTTGGCCAGAGTACGGGTTTAGACAGGGCGGAAACAAGCCGAGCTAACTGGTGCTGCTGTATCACAGAATTTTGCACTATTTATTTTGGGGACTGGCTTTTTTGATGTGGCTGAATCCATTCCAAGGGTTGTAAGCAGTGAGAAGGATTCTTGTGCTGAAATTCAAAGCAGGGAGGGCAAAGCCACAGGGGCTGTTGAGGAAATAAGAGAGTGTCTTTTTAATTCTTCCCCAAGAGTGCGAGGCAATTTGCAAACAGAGAAAGGAATAGAGGAAGCCAGGCCTGGCCCTGTGTCTCTTTCCATGGGGGAGGGTGAATTATTGCTTCCCAAGCTGTAAAATGTGCAAGAGGGGCAGAGGAGCAGGTTCACCCCTGGGATGCATGGGTCATGGAGGACAGCCTTCAGGAAGTGGTGGGGGTCCAAGAAGCCAGTGCGGGGGTTGAGGAACATTGGGCCAACCCAATTCAAAGGGTTTACCCCTTTGATTCATGGTTTACCAGGGAAGGATCTGTCCTGGCTGGAAGCTGTGTGATTATAGCGAACAGGGGATAGATGGCCCAGAGTGGGAAGCGCAGAATGTCTCCCCACCTTTTGCAGGGGTACCTTGGAGAATGGTGCTGGATCTCATCTGTTATCCCAAGCTGCCCAGATGTCATTCAAGTTTTAAATGGAGGAGAGGGAGGCTCTGAGCTCCTGGATGAGGGAGGCTCCACGACTGATTTGATGGAAACAGAATCTGGGGGAACAATGGGAACCCCATTGTCCAAAACACTGGTGTCAGACATTGGGCCGGCAGTACCTATCAAAGCTGACATCATCTCTGAGACAGGAAGGCAAAATCCCACAAAGGCTACCAGTGTTTGTACGTGTACTGACAGACCACCCAAGGGAGGTGGTGGAAGATACCTCAAAACAAGGAAAGAGGATTACAGATTACATTGCCTGGGGTCCAGGTACATTCTTTGCAAGTGTTTAATCTGGTGGAGAAGGGGCTTCTCCATTGGAAACTCTTTGCTCGAGTGTCAGACAAAAGCACAGACTGCAAAAAAAGGGAACCCTGTAGCTAAATTCATACTTCGATATATGGAAGGGTTGAAAGGGGTGATAAATACCACATGACCCAAACGGTTTAAACAGAGGGCATGGTATGGTAACCATACTTTTCCTACACCGCCTATGGATCGACACAAAAGAATCTGGGCATAGTTGCAAAGGCATAACAAACTAGGGATGTTAAATGTCATAAACTGATCAACTAGTTGATGGATTTTCCATCTACTAGTTGATTAGACGATAAGAAGGGGAGCTGCAGCGGGGGTAGCTCCCGGCCTGGGAGCTAACCCTGCTGTGGCTCTGCCTTTTCAATGTATTAAGAGCCGGTCAGGAATCAGCTGTCCTGGCTCCCTCCTGCTCTGCCTTAGCCTCTTAAATGTATTAAAAGCCAACAGGCTTGTAATACATTTAAAAGGCTGGTGCACAGAGGGAGCAGGAATCCACGTGAGCCAGGAATCAACTGTCCCAGCTTGCGCGGGTCCCCCCCGTGGCACTTCTGATTTTTAAATGAATTAAGAGCCGCAGGCGCAGCACAAATAACTGTTGTCGGAGGTGAATCAGTAGCTGTTCATCTCTCTCTTTCACTGATAGAGAAAGCAAACTCTATGCGCTTTCTCTGTGTATACAGAGTAAGATGGATTTGGTGGGGGCGGGGGTTGGTCCCTTTGGAAGACTGTGCTCCTGGGTGCTGGAACTGAGTTCTCCCAAAGCTGAGCTGCTCTCAGTGTGTTTGCTTTGCGTGGAGGCTGTTACCCCAACCCTGTGCCTTTGCTGGGGAATACCAGAGCTTGTGGTCCAGCAGGACAGGATGGTCAGGTGCCCTGAGGGGCAGGTAGGCAGGCTCAGGGGTATGAACAGCACATCAGGTGACAGTCTCAGGGGATCTCAGTGATCCAACCCATCACAAGCACCATGCCAAATCAGCTCCTGGGCCTTCACCCAGAAAGTGCTTAAAACATGGATGTGCAGCCCTATTGACTTAAATGGGATTAGTCACATATTTCCCGGTGCTGAATATGGGGCCCCTGGTAAAATGACTCATATTCAAGTGAGTTCATTGTCAATCAATCAGAACTATGCAGTACAAATGTTCAAATGAACATTAAATTGACTGAGCCCCTGTTTAAAAGAAACACTGCGCAGCTAGAGTCTTTTTTGTTTACTTTCTTGTTTGCATAGAGAGAGGTGACACACACACATTCCCGTACATCTCTTACCCTACTGACCCAGCCCTCGCTACCCAGTGCTCTCCACCTTCCATGCCTGGCTGGGCCTCCACGACAGACCTGCTTCTCCTGGTACCTGGCACCATGTGGGGGGCACCCAGGGTCACAAGCTCCCCTCCCCAGATTTCTGTGAGGGTTCAAACCAGAAAGTGGCAAGCAGCAGCCACTGTCCGGGAGGGAAGGGATGGGAGCTGCTTCCAGCTGAAAGGGGCTGGGGGTGGAGGTTGGGATGACCTGGCTCATGTTTTTCCAGAGGGCTTTGGCACACGCAGAACTTGGCTCCTCCTGGCCTGTGCCCTGGGCCAGAGCGTCTTGAGCTTTTCCTGGGTGCCAGCCCAGTCAGAGGCAGTGGGAAAAGGAGCCTGCCAGCCAAGCTGTTGGTGAGCTGAATCATCCAACCAGTCACTGGTTCTTTGCACAGTGCTGGAAGCAGGAGGTATCCCAATGGAGCGGATTTGGAGGAGCAGCAGGCCTGGGGTGTCACCTCAGTCCCCAGAAAAATCATGGAAGGGATCCACAAGGAATCCATTTTGAAGCACTTGGAAGAGGGGAAAGTGATCAGGAATAGTCAACATGGATTCACCAAGGGCAAGTCATGCTTGATCAACCTGATTGCCTTCTATGGCAAGGTAACTGATTCTGTAGACATGGGGAATGTAGTGGATGTGATATACCTTGACTTTACAAAGGTTTTGATATGGTCTCCCAGGGTATTCTTGCCAGCAAGTTAAGGAAGTATGGATGGGATAAACAGACTGGACTGTAAGGTGGACAGAAAACTGGCTAGACTGTCGGGCTCAACGGGCAGTGATCAACGTCTCAATGTTTGAAACATGAGCCAGATCATCCCTACCTCCACCCCCAAGCTCCCAGCCATTTCCTTGTCACATGCCAAAAAGGCTGCTGCTCGCCACTTTCTGGTTTGAACCATGACAGAAATCTGAGGGGGGGGGGCTGTGACTCTCTGTGCCCCCATATGTTGCTTTGAGATGACGTGGCACCAAGTACCAGGAGAAGTGGCTGTCTCAGGGCCCAGCCAGGCATGGAGGGTGGAGAGCACTGGGTAGTGAGGGTTGGGCAGGTCAGTCAGTAAGGCAAGAGATGTACGGGATCATGTGTGCATCACCTCTCTCCATGCAAACCTTCAAGATAAAAAGGTAAATAAAAAGACTCCAGCTACACAGTATTTTTTTTTTAAACAGAGGTTTGGTCAACGTGATGTTAATCTGAATGTCTGTACTGCAGTTGTGTGTGATTGCCATTGGACTTGCTTGATTATGAGTAATTTTACCAAGTGTCCTGCATTCAGCACAGGGAAATATGGTCACCTTTGGCTTTCGTCACCAGAGCCTTCAGACTAGCACCTCTCAAACATGAGCCATTTCACACCCAGGCAGGAATGTTATGGCAATCACAGGGCCTTGACAGGATGGTGAGCAAGAGAAGTAAGTGTTGGGTGGTCTAGGAGGAATAGCCCTTACTTTCCGTGCTAGTGATATGGGTTTCAAATCTCCGGGCTGCTGTGGTGACTGGGAATTCCATTTTAGTCTCTCAAATTTTCTGGGTGGAGGTTGACACAAAGAAGAAACCCAAAGTGACAGTTGCTAGTAACATCCCTTAACATGAGATCAGATGCTACAGGGTAGTGCAAGAACGTGGAAAGAACAGAATTCTCCAATGCAGAGGTTGTAGGCTAGGGGTAGGCAATATGAAGAGAGGTTAAAGCGACTGGGACTTTTCAGTTTAGAAAAGAGGAGACTGAAGGGGGATATGATAGAGGTCTATAAAATCATGATTGGTGTGGAGAGGGCGGATAAAGAAAAGTTATTTATTAGTTCCCATAATAGAAGAACTAGAGGACACCAAATGAAATTAATGGGTAGCAGGTTTAAAACTAATAAAAGAAAGTTCTTCTTCACATAGCGTGTAGTCAACCTGTGGAACTCCTTGCCAGAGGAGGCTGTGAAGGCTAGGACTATAACAGAGTTTAAAGAGAAGCTAGATAATTTCATGGAGGTTAGGTCCATAAAAGGCTATTAGCCAGGGGATAGAAATGGTGTCCCTGGCTTTTGTTCGTCAGAGGCTGGAGAGGGATGGCAGGAGACAAATCGTTTGATCATTGTCTTCGGTCCACTCTCTCTGGGACACCTGGTGCTGGCCACTGTCGGCAGACAGGCTACTGGGCTAGATGGACCTTTGGTCTGACCCAGTACGGCCGTTCTTATGTTCTAATAAGCAGCTACCGCTTCCTGCAGCTCCTGGTGGCTGAGGACAGCAAACCGCAGCCAACAGTCCTAATATCCAGGACTTTGACCTTACACAGGCATTGATTACACACCTAATCCTGATTTTTCACATGTGCAATCTGGTCACCCTAGGTCCAAAGTGTGACCCTGGAGTTGTTAGACACTGCTCAGAATGTCCTTTGGAGTCTATTTGCTTTTAATATCCCCCCAAAACTGACCCCTCTATCAGATTTATTTTATGCACAATGTTGCTTTTCATTCCTATCCACTTTGTTCAGAGATTGCTCTCTCCCAAATGGAAGTATAAGATCGTGGGACTTGTTCCTTAGGGCAGCAGGTCTCAACCAGGGATTTGCTTCCCCTGTAGGGTATACAGAGGCATTCTGGTGGGAACATTGACTTTTACATATTGACCTAGGTTTACAACAGGCTACATGAAAAGCACTAACAACGACCGTAGAAAAAAAAATTCCATACAGACAAATGACCTGTTTATACTGCTCCCTAGAGCTTGTGTTTCGCTGTGATCATCTGGGATTTGATCCTCCTCTTCCTCCGACTCAACAGTAGATGGGAGGGTTTTGGATGGGGAGGCTGGTGGAAGACTCTTTGCCAGAACAGATGGAACTGTGGAGCAGCATCTAAGGGATCCCCAGTGCTCCCAAGGGCCCAACAAGTTGGATAATGAGGAGAAGGGTATGGCCACTCTGGGTACCATAGTGGGTGGTAGGGCTTTTCAAGGTACTGATGATATTGACGAGATGTAGTAGGAGAGGAGTGCTGCGAGGAAAAAACACTCCTCTGATCGTATTCAGTAAATCTGGTGAGTTCATGCAGCAGCGGAGATCGAATGTAGCCTGGAGATGCGCAAGGCAAAGACAGCACCGGAGAGGGTTCCCTTGACGGGGGGAGGGAAACAAGGTGCCTGTCGTTAGTATCAGGTGCCAGTGAGGAATAAGTAGCTCTGGCTAGCTCGGTGTGGTCAGCATGCGCTGACTGAATTGCCTGTGCTATAGCCTCTGAGGGAGGAGGCATCTGCGATGATGTCAGCATGCTGGGAGGCGGCACTGAGGACTTGCAGGGCTGTTTGGCTGCCGGTTCCGAGTCTGTGACCATCAGAAATGGGCATGGGGTTATTACTTTGCTGGCACTTTTTCAACCCTGGATAGCCCGGCATAATAATATGGGGTGGCCGCTCGCTGAGGGTGAGGGCAGCTGATAAGGCTTCCTCTTAAGATTTCTTTTTGTGTGTCTTTCTTTCTGTTCTTTCTTTTTCTTTCAACAGGAAAAATGAAGAGAGGGAGGGCGAGATTAACTGTGGCAGGGGCATGGGGAGAGCGGGGCCACCCCCACTGAGCCGGTCCCTCAGGAAAGAGGATAAAGAAAAATTGTATTTTTTTTAATAGAACAAGCAACAGGCAACAAGTAACTCAGGGTATGTCTACACTTGCATCTTCTTTTGATAGAGGGATGCAAATGAAGACAGACATTCAAAATTGAAAATGAAACCAGGATTTAAATATCCCATGCTTCATTTGCATAATCGTGTTATGGCTCTATTTCGAAATAGCACTATTTTGAAATAAAAGACGCTGTTAAGATGCAGTTATTTCGAGACGAAACCCTTCTCTCGGAATAGCCCTTATTCCTCATGCAGTGAGGTTTACCAGTTATTTTGAGAGAAGAGTTTTTTCTCAAAATAACCATGTCTTAACAGCATCTGTTATTTCGAAATAGCGCTATTTTGAAAGCGCCATAACGCAATTATGCAAATGAAGCATGGGATATTTAAATCCTGGCTTCATTTGCAATTTCGAATGTCTTCATTTGCATCCCTCTCTCGAAAGAGGGTGCAAGTGTAGACATACCCTGACTGAGAAAAACACTAGAATTGATAAAGGAGGCA
The DNA here is from genome assembly GCF_052426305.1 of Pelodiscus sinensis. NCBI lineage: Eukaryota > Metazoa > Chordata > Testudines > Trionychidae > Pelodiscus > Pelodiscus sinensis. The sequence continues at coordinate 6,418,077 of NC_143065.1, forward strand.
GGAAAAACTGTAAGGCCGTGTGAGGAAAATAGACGCCTGAGATGAGAGAGAAACTCCGTCCATGGCTGAGAGCAGAAAGCGAGGAACTGAAGGGGGGAGGGGTCAGGCCATGTGTGTGAGGTACCAAACTGCCCATAGCATGAGACACCTTCTGCGAATGTGTGGCCCGATTGACAACTGCAAAGAAAAAGCTCCGAACTGTAGCTCCGGGGATGACTCACCACCAACAGTGGAGCACCCATGGAGACATCACCTGCAGAAGTACTTCCAGTTTCTGTATCTCTGTACAACTCTTAAGAGGTTTTTGAAGAGTGCCATTCACTCTACAATACCTTTCCATGCAGGAGAACTAAGGGTACGTCTAGACTACATGCCTCCGTCGACGGAGGCATGTAGATTAGACAGATCGGCAGAGGGAAATGAAGCCGCGATTAAAATAATCGCGGCTTCATTTAAATTTAAATGGCTGCCCTGCTCTGCCGATCAGCTGTTTGTCGGCAGATCGGGGCAGTCTGGACGCGCCGCGTCGACAAAGAAGCCTTTCTTGATCGGCACAGGTAAACCTGGTTTCACGAGGCATACCTGTGCCGATCAAGAAAGGCTTCTTTGTCGACGCGGCGCGTCCAGACTGCCCCGATCTGCCGACAAACAGCTGATCGGCAGAGCGGGGCAGCCATTTAAATTTAAATGAAGCCGCGATTATTTTAATCGCGGCTTCATTTCCCTCTGCCGATCTGTCTAATCTACATGCCTCCGTCGACGGAGGCATGTAGTCTAGACACACCCTAAGAGCACAAGTACATTAAAACCTGTACTGATCCTTTAACAATATGCTCAGTCTAAATGTTGCAATAAGACATAACTGTTTAAATAAATTAGTAGACTTGTAATTTCTTTAGCCTTTCATTAATAGCTTTGAACTATTGAAAGGAATTCTGTCAAGTTGAAACTCATATTCCTTTAAAAGCTTTTCCTGTGATCCCAACACTATCTTAAACCACAGCAGGGAAACCAGTTGTACAAATCTAACTGCCTTGTAGGGTTGCCAGATGGTTTCAACAAAAATACCGGACACACTTGACATTACATCACAATCTACATTACATCTTATTTAGAAAATACTGGACAGTTCTATTTTCTCAATTTTTTCCTGAACAGAAAGCTCAAATACTGGATTGTACGGTTCAAAACCAGACACTTGACAACCCTCCTGCCTTGTCAAAGTTCATGCTGTTAGTTTGTTTTTGCCACTGTATAGATTATCCAGTTTATTCTCATTTGCTATATCTACACTGCAAAGTTAATTCGGAATAATGGCTGTTATTCCAAATTCACTTCCATAGCGTCTACAAAAGCAAACCGCTATTTTGAATTAAATTCAAAATAGTGGGGCGCTTAATTCAAGTTGGTAAACCTCATTCTATGAGGAGTAACGCCAAACTCGAATTAGCTAATTCGAAATAAGTGCTGTGTACCCGCTTATTGAGAATTAGCTGGCCTCCAGCCTTCCCAGTTTCCCCTGGTCGCTACTCAGGGCCAAAGCAGGAAAACTCTTCTCCCTCCCCACAGCCCCAGAGCCCTTAAAGGGGCAGACTCTGGCCACAGTGCCTGTGCCAGCTCCAAGCCTGCTGGCCCAGAGCCAGCAGTCACTGCCCCGACCCAGTGGCCCCAAAACATGAGCCAGCAAGCCACAGGCAGCCAGCCCTCTACCGCTCCCCAGGAGCAGTCTGCCAGCTCCCAGGAGCCTGCCAGGGCCCAGAGCAGGCAAGCACCTTCCTGGTCCAGGGCGGAGATCACGGTGGACCTTACTCAGGTTTGTGGGTATGCCCCCAATGTTCATGATCTCCTCACTAGACAGAGGAACGCAGCCGTCTATGGCAGGAAAGCTGCCAGCCTGGCCACCAAAGAACACATGCGAACCCAGGAGCAGGTTTGCATGAAAATCAAGTTGGTCCAGAAAGACCCCCAACCCTGAACTTCTCCTCCCTCTTCCGCCCCTTGCCTCCCCCTGCCAGCTACCTCCTCCCAAGTTTCCCCTTCCCCTCGCCCACCCTCATTCCCACCCCAGTTTCAGTCAATAAAGAGAGTTTATTTTTGGCAAGAAATGTGTTTTTATTTGACATCAGGAAGCGGGGTTAGGGAGGGGTAAGTGGAAGGAGGGAGGAATGAGGCACAAGCCTCCAGTGGGGCACACCAAGGAGGCTCTTAGTGCTCCTCAGGGTGGAAGCTCTCCTGCAGGGCCTCCTGGATATTGACAGCCCCCCGATGGACCTCCAGGATGGCAGCCTGCAGAAAGTGCAGCCAGGCTCACAGCAACACATCCACAAGAAGCACCAGAGTGCCCAGGGGCAGCTCCGGCTCCATGTTGCAGAGTGCTGTGGTGTCCCGAGTGAGGGCAACCAGAGCACGCAAAGACACAAATGCTTTGCTGTCCATCATCAAGGCAGGCAAGGAAGCAGGGGCACCTGAGAACCAGCTGCCCGGGGGATGGGGGAGTGTCCCTTTAAGCACAGGCATCAGATAGCCTCAGGCAGCAGCCCACACACAGACACTCCTGACCTGATGCCCTGCCTGACCTGGTTCTGGCTGGCCTTAAATCCGAGTCTGTGTCCAGTAAGTGTGAATGCAGTATTTTGAATTAGCAAAATGCTAATTCGAACTGCATTTTTGTGTAGACGCGTTAATTCAAATGAGCTTAATTCAAATTAACTATTTCGAATTAAGATAACTCGAATTAATGCTGTAGTGTAGACATACCCACTCTTATTTTGTGGGGAGGCAGGTAAACACCTTGGAAACAAATATTGCAGGTTAGTGGAATTCCTTTACAAGTATACTGTTTTCATTTAAACTAAGAAAGAAATTCATTGAAACATTCCCCCACTGCCCTGTACAGCTTTCAGAAAGCCTGTTTTAACAAAGCTTATAGGTTAGGCCTACAATGACTTCTTAATGACCCCAGTTTCAAGAGGAAAGATTCCTGAGGACTGATCTATACACCTGGGAACTCAAATTAAGATATGCAACTCCAGCTACATTCATTGTGTAGCTGGAGTCAACAAACCTTAATTTGACCTTTGGTGTCATCTCCACAGTGGGATATCAACAGGAGAAATGCTCCCACTAACTTTGGAGTTCTGGCATGAACAGAGGTGCCATTAGAGTTCAATTTAGTGCATCTTTACTAGACCCGCTAAATCAAACTCTGGAAGATTGACTCTTCCAAGAAGCAAGTATTGCTCTTCCAAGAAGTGAAAAGTGAACTATGACTAATATTTACATTCTCATAAAACCTTATCAGTACAGGCAGTCCCCGAGTTACGCGGATCCGACCTACGTCGGATCCGCAGTTACGAACGGGGCCCTCCCTCTCCCTGGTCTCCAGCAGACCAGGGAGAGGAAGCAAAGCGGCGGAACACGCGGGCAGCGGACAGCCCAGACGCGTCTGGGCTGTCCGCTGCCCGCGTGCTTCCACGGCTTTGCTCTGCTTTGCTCTGCTTTGCTCCCTGTCCCCCTGCAGACCAAGGGGACAGGGAGCAAAGCAGAGCAAAGCCGCGGAGCACGCGGGCAGCTGACAGCCCAGACGCGTCTGGGCTGTCAGCTGCCTGCGTGCTTCCGCGGCTTTGCTCAGCTTTGCTCTACTTTGCTCCCCGTCCCCCTGGTCTGCAGACCAGGTGGACGGGGAGCAAAGCAGAGCAAAGCCGCGGAGCACGCGGGCAGCTGACAGCCCAGATGCGTCTGGGCTGTCCACTGCCCGCGTGTTCCGCCGCTTTGCTCCCCGTCTCCCTGGTCTGCAGACCAGGGGGACAGGGAGCAAAGCAGAGCAAAGCCATGGAGCCGGAGGGCAGCAGGACAGCCACGGCGCGTCTGGGCTGTCCCGCTGCCCCCGTGCTCCGCGGCTTTGCTCCGGACGCCTGTGGTACAGCAGCTGGGGCGCTGCCGGTTGGTCCCGTAGCGCCGCTCTGGGCGCTACTGGACCAACCCGGCAGCACCCCAGCTGCTCTGCCCCAGGAGTCCTGATTCAGCCACTGCTGGTCAGTTTCAGCAGCGGCTGAATCAGGACGCCTGGGGCAGAGCAGCTGGAGTGCTGCTGGGTTGCTCCAGTAGCGCCGAGGAGCGGCAGCGCTACTGGACCAACCCAGCAGCACCCCAGCTGCTCTGCCCCAGGCGTCCCCAAGTCAGCCGCTGCTGAAACTGACCAGTGGATGACTACAGGAAGCCCCCGCCCCGGGCTTCCTGGAATCAGCCGCTGATCAGTTTCAGCAGCAGCTGACTTGGGGATGCCTGGGGTTCTTAAGTTGAATCTGTATGTAAGTCAGAACTGGCGTCCAGATTCAGCCGCTGTTGAAACTGATCAGTTTCAGCAGCGGCTGAATCTGGACGCCAGTTCCGACTTACATACAGATTCAACTTAAGAACAAACCTACAGTCCCTATCTTGTACATAACCCGGGGACTGCCTGTAAATGAAAGGACACAAATAAGATTATAAATCTCTCTTTTTTTTTTAAAGTCCAACTCAGTGTGTCCTTTAAACGGATTTAAGAGAACCACTATCTGGTGCCCTCCTCTTCTATTCCAGCCTTTTCATAGCCATTTAATACATTCCAATAGTTCTCACTAGACACTACATTTAATGACTTTGTTTCGCATGCTTTTGTGAAATGCTGTTTTCTGAGCATTTTCAAATCAAGAAGAATTTTCTGATCATTCATTTTCCTTTGCTTACTGTTTCAATAACATATGATATGTAGTCCAACTGTCTAAATGAGCATGACTGCTCTGTTATTTGCCCATGCCAAAGAACTACAGTAAATTTCCGATAATCCGGCACCTTTAGGACCCAGGGGGTGCCGGATTATCAGATATGCCAGACTATCGGAAGGGGGGGATGCCACCCCAGACCCCTCATAGACTCCCTTTCCAATAGTCCAGCTCTGCCCCGGGCATCCCCGATTCAGCCACTGCTGGTCAGTTTCAGCAGCGGCTGAATCCGGGACACCTGGGGCAGAGCAGCTGGGGTACGGCCAGGTTTGTCCAGTAACGCCGCCCTTCGGCGCTGCGAGACCAACCCGGCAGCACCCCAGCTGCTCTTGGGGATGCCTGAGACAGAGCAGCTGGGGTGCTGCCAGATTGGTCCCACAGCCCCGAGGGGCAGCACTAAGGGACCAACCCGGCAGCACCCCAGCTGCTCTGCCCCCGGCTTCCCCGATTCAGCTGCTGGTCAGTTTGAGCAGCGGCTGAATCGGGGAAGCCAGGCACAGAGCAGCTCCAATTGTCCGGCAGCCAGAGCACTTCTGGGTTCCTGATGGTGCCGGACCATCAGGAATGCCGGAGCATTGGATGCCGGACCAATGGAGTTTTACTGTATTATCCATTCCTGTTTTATTCAATACTCTACAGAACTGCCTTTCCTCACTTCCCAAGTTTGAGATATTGAAAGGTATTATCATTTGTTCCCTAAATCCTCTTTTGACTTTTTCCCAAATAGTGATAGGTTCTATAACACTATCAAATAGTGACCCAAGGGAAACCTGATCACCAAAGATATTTAAAACTAGAATGGATAAAGTGCTAGAAAAATATACAGTAGGGAGTCCTATGCTGCCGACAAGGGTGGTAGATGAGCTAAAAGGGCTTCTAGCTCTGATTTCCCCTCTCTATCTTCCTTTCATTTCACCCTCCAAAATTTTCTTGACAATCTCACTTGTTGATTATGTTTGCTATGTGCTGAGCATTCAGAAAGGTACAGTAATCTAGCTGAATATGTAATATGAATATTATATACTATTTTGCTTTCTCTTCCCCGAATCTAATCCCATTACTGGCATAAAAACCTCTCTCTTCTAGCTGAAAATAAAGAACTCACTAGCCACTTTGTCCACAGTCCTCTCATCTATTCAAAAAAAATTCTAAAACCAACTCTTAGGGCTTGAGAAAACAACTTTACCACCTAATGTTGAGTATTACAAAACAAGATTGTAAGGCACGTAGTGCCATACAGTCCATATGTCCATTCAGAGAAAATACGTTATTCATAGACATGAAGTGGGACTGTGAGACGTGCTCAGTGCTTACCTAACCCAGGCCTTCTTGACTTTAATAGGAGCAGATTAAAGGCAACCTGAGGAATTCTGAAAATTCAACCCTTATATGGTGCTCAAATCACTTTGTAGGAGAAAGTTCTAGGTGTGTGCAGCTCTAGGCAACTAATGACAGGGAATTCCTTGGAAGAGGCTTATCTATTACTGTACTAGAAACTGCTGAGACTAGTCAAAAGAATGTAATTCCCTTAGGATGATTACTCCCTTTATCTCAATCCAAGATATATGCATAAAAATAACATTACTGCAAACACCCCTAAAAGAATATCATTGTCCTAAAAGAGATGCTAAACTGCCCCATGGAGGGACAAGCTGAACATACTGCCCTAAGGAGAACCTGCCCAAAATACATCTGCGGAAACAGTCAACTGACCATTTACTCATTTCCCCCGAGGTTATCAAGGGGAAGTTTTGCTCAGTCTGAACACATCATAGTGGTGGTCAGATACAAAAAATCCCACATTCCCTATTTAGAGACTTTTTGTTTCTATAGCTTTATAATTTGCTCAACTTTTTCTGAAGTGACTCAAGAGACCAGAAGGCCAAAACAGTAAGCCTTCCCACAAGTATCATATACAGGTTGAACTTCAGTAGTCCAGCACTCTCTGGTCCAGAAACATCCATCGTACAGAATGAATTTAGTTAGCTGGATATCCACTTTTCATGGGTGTGGTCAAGTTTCCACTAGGTCCCATACAGTTTGTTTACATCCACCAGTCCTAGCTCTCAATGTTCTATGCTGTTATTTAGCTCTGTGTTACGACTAAGGGTACGTCTAAACTACATGCCTCCGTCGACAGAGGCATGTAGATTAGACAGATCGGCAGAGGGAAATGAAGCCGCGATTAAAATAATCGCGGCTTCATTTAAATTTAAATGGCTGCCCCGCTCTGCCGATCAGCTGTTTGTCGGCAGATCGGGGCAGTCTGGACGAGCCGCGTCGACAAAGAAGCCTTTCTTGATCGGCACAGGTAAACCTGGTTTCACGAGGCTTACCTGTGCCGATCAAGAAAGGCTTCTTTGTCGACGCGGCGCGTCCAGACTGCCCCGATCTGCCGACAAACAGCTGATCGGCAGAGCGGGGCAGCCATTTAAATTTAAATGAAGCTGCGATTATTTTAATCGCGGCTTCATTTCCCTCTGCCAATCTGTCTAATCTACATGCCTCCGTTGACGGAGGCATGTAGTTTAGACGTACCCTAAATGTCCTCTAACAGCCCAGTAAGTAACAGAATGTTGGTAATGCTGCAAGACAATATTGACCTTCTGTGTCCGGAAACTTCTCTTGTTTGGAACTGATCAGGTCCTGAGGGTGCCGGACTAGAGAGGTTCGATCTATACTGTCATAGCGTCCAAATGTCTCAGTCAGGATTGAAGCCCCATTTTATAACCTGCCCCAAAGAGTTTATAATCTCAACTCTACAAAGTCGACATGTTGGCATTTACCATTCTGTCACGACAGCTTAATCCTCCACTTCCCATTACTTCTGCAGATGGGCCTCACTGGCTCTCACCCAGCTGTAACTGTAGTAGAAGCCCAAAATAAATCACACACTTGGGGAACCAAATTGCCTGTCATTAGCTACTATAAAGGGGTGGGGGTGAACTAGCATAAAATTATGTTCATGGTTTTAAAATTCTTCTGGAATGAAATATTCCATTCATGAATGGTAGTTACTGTTTATGAACAGAACAATTTCCAGACACTGTAGTAATTCTAAGAAATTATGAAGATCTCTTCCATAGTCAGAGAATTAGATTATGCCACATTTGTTAAAATACATTTAGAGATTTGGAGTACAGTCAAATTAAAGAAGAGGTGAGAAATTTTTTTTTTAAATCAGGAGGTGAATTTTTCCTTAGGTCCATTAGTGAATTAGATCATATGATTTAGAGTCGGGTGCTCAGATTTGGTTGATTTAAACACCCAAGGATACACAGAGTCCTAGAAAAGCAGATCTATGGTATTTTCTGCCAATCTATTTTTATTCCAATATTCCTCAGGCACTTCTACACAAAAATATTTATGATACATTGGGCTATGATCATTGTATTCATTTTGGGTCTAATCCATTGCACACTTAAAGTCGATAGGAATCTATTGACACACAGTGGGCTTTGGATCATTAACTAAGATTCAACTACTGATGTTTGAAAAGATTTTACTGTGAGGAAAAAAGTTATCCAGATACCTCCGCAGCATATAATGTGCAGAAGGGCCCCCTCCTCAGCAGAAGATGTAGCTTTCTTTATTCTTGTACACTGGTTTTGTTAGACACTGTACATAAGTGAGTTCTCTTTCTGATTTTCATTATTTCAGATTTTCTTTTCTCTGCAAGTAGCACAACACGTTCTGATATTTAGGTAAAAGGCGTTAAATAAAAATAAATATTATGAGTACTTTAAAAATAGGTTTTAATCTGCAGATTAGTCTATATTCAGTAGCATAAATATTGGTAAGAGAGCTTAATGCTAGTTCAGAGAATAAGAGTGATTTTCACCTCAGGAATTCAAAATACTTACAAACAAATAACTCTCCATAGCCCAGTGAGTCAGGATAGTATTATTATTCTAATTTTACAGATGAGAAAACCAAAGGAGAAAATTTAAGTGATTGCCCTGTGTGTCATGGGGACTCCCCCATGCTTTATGAAAATTGGCTTATGATGCAGCTTGAAGATGCTTTAGTAAGTATGTTAAATAGCATTTAATCAGCTAATCGAGCAGTCGACAGAATTTCCATTGACTACTCGATTAGTCAATAAGGGAGGAAACTGCAGTGCCGCAGCGGGGTCAGTTCCCAATCCGAGAGCTAACCCCACTATGGCTCTGCCTTTTAAATGTATTAAGAGCTGCCCGGGAATCAGCTATCCTGGCTTGCGCCCAGTTTCAGATGCTGCTCCTCGGCTTTTTTAATGTATTAAGAACCGCCCGATTCCTGGCACATCCTTGGTCCCCCCGTGCCTCTGCCTTTTAAATGTATTAAGAGCCTGGTAGCTGTTAATAAATGTAAAAAGCAGAGGTGCAGAGTCTGGGACCAGGTGCGATCCGGGGATTAGCTGATTTCCAGCTTGCAACCGGTCCCCCCGCTATGCCTCTGCATCCCCTGCCCACTCCCATGGAGACGGTGCTGGGTGGAACTGACTTTTAAGCTGGCTCCCCCCAGCACCAGCTCCTGCTCCCCCACACTTGCTACCTCTCTTTGATAAAGGCAGCAAGGGGGAGAGAGACTAGTCAAGTCACTACTTGACTACCTGATAAGCATATGCTTTCATTTTAATGTAACTATCTGCTGACTGTGTATAACTTATTTTTGTGCATGTATCATTCTTGTATGTGTAGTCAGAAATATGAAGTGCGGATCTGTTTATAATTCTAAATGTACCAATGAGGGCCATTAGTGATACTTCAGGTACTTAATTATTCAGTACAGTGCATATCTCTCTTTCATTAATAAAGTGGACAGACCTTATGAGCTTTCATTGTATAAAACTTTTACACAGGGTAAGATGGATTTGTCTGGGGTTTTGGTTCCTTTTGGGGGGTTTGTTTCTTGTATGCTGATCCCTTAGAGCTGAGTCCTCCCAGAGCTGAACTGGTTCAGTGTCTCTGTTGCTTTGTAGGGTGGGGTGGTAACCCCAACTCTGTGCTTTGTCTTGGAGACACAAGAGGATCTGGCCCAGCAGACAGGATGGTGGGGAGTCCCAGAGAGCAGGAAGGCAGATGTCAGTGGCATGATCAGCACACCAGGGGACAACACTAAGGGAAAGTCATGATTCATCCCATCACATTATGGCTAGCAAGTTAGTGGCTAAGTCAAAACAGAGCACAAAGGTACTGACTCCCAGATTCTTGCTCTAACCACTAGGATACTGCTCTTTTTATTTTATATTCATGAGTTCTATTAGCTTCAAATTCAAGGCCTAAATTATGATGTTTCTCTATGTAACATGAGGCGTTAATTCAAACAGATATCATTATAGGAATATTATCCCTGTACTATTACTCTATTATAGACTCATTTTCTAGTTTATCCAGTTCCTTGGAAAAGGGTTTAAACTAAACTGAATAATATACTCAGGAGGACGTTATACCAGAAGACTATGCCTGTGTAACTGGGGAAAATTTCCCATATAGACAAGACTTCTTTCTGTAATCACTTAATTATTCTAGGAATATGACAGGTAATGACTGGTCTGCACATGATAAATCCATTACAGGCAGTCCCCGGGTTACGTACAAGATAAGAACAAACCTACAGTCCCTAAGTTGAATCTGTATGTAAGTCGGAACTGGCGTCAGCCACTGCTGAAACTGATCAGTTTCAACCGCGGCTGAATCTGGATGCCAGTTCTGACTTACATACAGATTCAACTTAAGAAACCCAGGCGTCCCCAAGTCAGCTGCTGCTGAAACTGATCAGCGGCTGATTCCAGGAAGCCCGGGGCAGAGCAACTCTGCCTCTGGCTTCCTGTCGTCAGCCGCTGGTCAGTTTCAGCAGCGGCTGACTTGGGGACGCCTGGGGCAGAGATCTGGAAAATGTCTAAACTCTATGAGATCATTTGACTTGACCCCAGGTGGTTCAAGATCCTTTCCTTGGATATCTTCTCTACTTATTTGCCAAGTCAGTCTAAACAGACTCAGGTAACAGATAAACAATTTCACTTTCTCAAGTACACATGACATGAAGTCTCTCTCTGAATCTAGTGCTGAACTCAGATAAACTACGTCTGTGGCCTCATTTTACATAATTTATGGTAAATAGCCACAACTATTAGAATTACTTTTTTTCAAGCATGGAATTTTTAACAAAGATATGAAAATGTTTGGGCGGAACACTATTGATATAAACATAACATTTCATTTACATTTCAAATGCCATCTACCTCAGATTTTTTAAACTTCAAAAAATAGGGTTGTAACATTTGAGATTTTGGTGTTCACTTACTGCTCCCACGTTCATTTAATTTTCCTCTTTTTTTTTAATTGGAAAAGGTTGGAAGACAGTAAAAAAGTGAGGGGAAATGTGGAAAATCTATGTAATTGCCACAGTTAAAAGAAAGTAGTTTCTATTTAAGACTTGTTAGAAAATTGTCAAAAATATTTCCCACGAATAATCTAGTTTTCAACAAAACCCTTTTTAAAAAAAACCAAAACACACCCTTTGTCAGGAAATGTTCAGCCACCTCTACTATTATCATCCAGACATCTCTGAATGGCACATTGCAGATGTGCCAGGACTTCAATTTAACCACCAAATTTTGTTTTGGAATCACCATTACTGTTGCCACTAGCTCTCAAAGAACCCTCCCCCCTTTCTATTACTTTGTGATACTCAAGTTGGAAGGGTATAACAAGTGGGGTTCCGCAGGGGTCTGTTTAGGGATCGATTCTGTTCAATATCTTCATCAACGATTTAGATGATGTCATAGGGTATGTCTACACTTGCTCCCTAGTTTGAGCTAGGCATGCAAATGTAGGCGACCGAAATTGCTAATGAAGCGGGGATTTAAATATCCTGTGCTTCATTAGCATGATCTCGCTGGCACATTACTCCAAAAAATGAGGAGTAACATTAGTTCGAACCAAGGGGTTTTGTGCGAACTAACACATCCCGGTGCGCACTTCCTGGTTCGAATCAGCTGTTGAGAGGAGTAACACGCCGATGAGATCATGCTAATGAAGTGCGGGATATTTAAATCCCTGCTTCATTAGCAATTTTGGTCACCTACATTTGCATCCCTAGCTCGAACTAGGGAGCAAATGTAGACATACCAACAGAGAGTATGATTATTGAGTTTGCAGATGATACCAAACTGGGAGAGGCTGCAAGTGCTGTGGAGGACAGGGTCAAAATTAAAAATGATCTGGACAAACGAGAAATGGTTTGAAGTAAACAGGATGACGTTTAATAAGGGCAAATGCAAAGTACTCCGCTTAGGAAGGAACAATCAGTTTTGCACATACAGAATGGGAAGCAACTGTCTGGGAAGGAGTAAGGCAGAAAATGATCTAGGGGTCATAGCAGACCACAAGCTAAATATGAGTCAACAGTGTGACACTGTTGCAAAAATGGGATACATTAACAGGAATGTTGTGAGGAAGACATTAGAAGTCAATCTTCGGCTCTACTCTGCACTGATTAAGCCTCAGTTGGAGTATTGTGTCCAGTTCTGGGCACCACGTTTCAAGAAAGATGTGAGAAAATTGGAGAAGGTTCAGAGATGAGCAACAAAAATGATTAAAGGTCTAGAAAACTTGAGCCAAAAGGGAAGACTGAAAGAATTGGACTTGTTCAGTTTTGAAAAAAGAAGACTAAGAGGGAACATGCTATCAGTTTTGAAGTATCTAAAAGAGTGATAGGAGGAGCATGGAGAAAAATTCTCCTTGGCCTCTGATGATAGGACAAGAAGCAATGTCCTTAATTTGCAGCAAGCAAGTTTTAGATTGGACATTAGGAAAACCTTCTGTCAGGGCAGTTAAACACTAGAATAAACTGCCTAGGGAGGTTATGGAATTTCCATCAATGGAGATATTTAAGAGCAGGTTGGATAGACATCTATCAGTGATGATCTACACCAGAGCTACTCAACTTTGGAAGCTCCGGGGGCCACAATGATACTCACAGCACACACCGAGGGCTGCAACTTAAGTGCGGTTGCTTGTCCATGCAAATATATATGCAAATATATGCAAATAGCTTCTTTCACACAATGCCCCAGCACCCCTGGCACCTCCTCCCTGGAGGCTAGAAACACCGATACCTTGTACCTGTCTGTTCCAGCCAGCCTATCCGCTTGCATCTTTAAGTGCTCATCCCACCTGGAAGATGCCTCACTGTTGTGGAGCGTATTCCCAGTGGAGGTCATGTTCAAAAGATCCCACCCGCGGGCCACGTCTTGAGCCCTGTGTAAACCCAAACCACACCATGGGCCACAAACAAACAGACCACGAGCCACATGTTGAGTAGCCCTGATCTACACGGTGCTTGGTCCTGCCATGAGGGCAGGGGACTGGACTTGATGATCTTTCAGAGGTCCCTTCCAGTTCTAGCATTCTGTGATTTAGCCCTGGGATGGCTAACTACAGACTACAGTTCTAACCTCTTCTGCTTTTGCAATGGGGGGCCAAGTCATCTGTGCAACTATATGGGACAACAGACAAACTAAATGTCAAATTGCCACTCTAACTGATCCTGAGGAGTTCATATTACGGGTGTTAAAATGCCATTACTTGACTGGTCAGCTAGTCGACAGGCATTTCTGCATTCCTCCTTTGAAATGTACAAGAGCCCCCAACTAGGAGCCCGGGGTCAGCTGGAGACTCCCCAGTGGATCCTGGGCTCCCCGCAGCATTTCCCACGGATCAACTTTTCGGCAGCTGTCCCTTTAAACCGTGTATCCACACAATTCAAAGGAGCAGCTGCGGGGAGCCCAGGGTCAGATGGGGACTCCCCAGCTGATCCCAGGCTCCTGGCATTTTCCCAGAACCCAGCTGATCCCAGCTTCTGGGGAAATGCTACGGGAGCCCAGGTTAAACTGGGGAGTCCCCAGCTGAACCTGGGCTCCTAGAAGCATGCAGCGTAGCATGGAGCCTGGGATCAGCTGGGCGGCTCTTGTACATTTCAAAGCAAGAATACAGACATGCCTATAGACTAGTCCATTAGTCAAAAACTATCCGATAAGCATTTGCAAGTCGACTAGTCTTTAACATCCTTAGCTCAGATAATGCCTACAGCAATGCCTAGAGCAAACCGACAGCAGCACTAAACTTGATGCATAATGGATCTTGGAACGGACAAACGTGCAATTGCAGCCCACAACTGAAAAGGCTGCCTACAAACATTTTGTTATCAGAAACGATAAACATCATAGGACTTTGACTATTAAATTTTTCTACCCTGAAGTCAAACAAGATTTGGCTTGCACACTATATGTATTTTGGCCACGTGGACCGATGAAGGCTAGATGAAATCTGGACACATCAACATTTCAGAACTCATCCCTCTGGAGGAGTGTCAGGGCACCTCAGAAAGCCTCTTCACCTGTGAGCTTATGAACCCATTGCTGAATATATGTTACGGGTCTCCCATTATGCCCAGTCTGTATAGGAACCTGCTATACTTACAATTACCAAGCTAAAGTACTTTGGCTCTTTATCTGTCCCCAATTTAATCCCTGATGTATAAACCAGGCTGGTAGCCATCACAACCCTAGATGGGAAATCTCATTCCTTTGGTCTTGTTCTTCTTGTATAGCCAGACAGCCCAGGTGTCCAGGCAAATGTGTACTGGGCTGCATCATGTTACTCTGTTTCTGACTCACTGTGCCAGATACCAATGACTCTATGACGATTGCCCCTTTCTGTATGGAAGAATGAAGGGATCCATCCACCTTCTGTTAAGTCCACAATCAGCAAGGGTTCGGACACGAGCAGAATGTGGGAAGAGGTCTCAGAGTAGATTTGTGCCTCAGTTTACCCCCCCCCCCCAATGGATTAGAAACAAAGCCAGTGTATGAAACCAAGCTAATCCACAACAGGCTTTTGAAACACGGTTCTAGCCCCCAACTCACACTCGCTGGCCAGATCCCCAGCCTGTGCCACAGCAACTGGAACACACACACTAACGTCAACGACTCGGCTCAGCAGCAAGTCCCGCAGCTGCTTCGTCAGGGGCTCAGGGCTCCGCGCACGGAGCTGCCTGGCTGGGTCCTCAGCGAGGAGCTGCTGCGGTAGCTGAGGGAGAAGAGCCCCTCCCCGCCAGGCAGCTCCAGGCGCAGAGCCCGAGCCCCGGGCGCGGGGGAGATGAAGCGAGGCCGGGCTGCGGCGCAGCTTCGAGGGGACCAGCGCGGTGCGAGGTCTGACGCAGATGAGACCAGGGAGCGAAACTGTCACGAACCCGTGCGGAAGGGGCTTTTCTACGATGGCTGCGGGAGGAAAATTCAGCAGCGAAAACCCTCTGAGCTGGGAGAAAACAGCGGGGAGGGGGGAAGGCAAGTGGGCGGAGGCCGGAGCAGCAAGGACGGAGCAGCCCCGGCTTTGGACTGGCCCAGAAGCTGCGAACCATTTTCACCACGCGCTGGGCGCGCAGCATTTGGCGCAGTGCACGGCCCCCGCGCACGTCTGAGCCCTGCGCTGGGCGCGCAGCATTTGGCGCAGTGCATGGCCCCCGCGCACGTCTGAGCCCTGCGCTAGGCGCGCAGCATTTGGCGCAGTGCATGGCCCCCGCGCACGTCTGAGCCCTGCGCTGGGCGCGCAGCATTTGGCGCAGTGCACGGCCCCCGCGCACGTCTGAGCCCTGCGCTGGGCGGTCAGGACAATGAACGAGCCCGAACCTGGGCAGTCTCAGTTGGGGAGCCCACGGGAGGCGGGCGCGATGAATCTCCCACCTCTGGGGGAGGGGGGGGGTTGGAGACCCAGCCCGGCACCGCGCCAGCTTTTCCAGCTCCGGCGTTGTCCGGTGCTGGCCATTCCCGGCGCGCCCAGGCGGCAGGGGGTCGGTCCTCTGCGTCCTCCCCCCTCCCTGTCCGCTCTCAACGGCAGGGGCAGGAGCAGGCTCCACTCCCCCGCCCCGGGAAGGTATCGCGGCGAGCCCGGCAGGGCAGGGGGCGAGCCCGGGGCAGAACCGCCAGCGAGCTGCCCGCCGAGCCCGGCCGCCACTGCGGAGCCGCCCGCCGAGAAAGCCCAGCGGCAGGTGCCGAGCCGGGCCGGAGGGGCAGCCCGCCCCGCCGCTCTCCCCTCCCGGGGAGCAGAGCGCCCGAGGGCGCAGGCTGGACGCCCCCCGCCCAGGGAGCTGCTCCACGGAGACCCAGGGACGGTCCCGCGCTCCTGCGGCGGGGGGCAGGGAGCCTCCCCCGGGCATGGGCCGCCCCCCACTGGGCAGAGCGCGGCGGGGCCGGGGGCGCGCTACTCACCGCGGGAGCCGAGTGCCCGGGCGCTGCGGGTTGCTCTTCGCCGGCTGCAGCTGGGAGGAGCCGCTCGGGCCAGTGTCAGGGCTGCAGATGCGCTCGGCGGGATCGGGAACTGAGGGCGCCACCTACCGGGTTGCAGCAGCCTAGGCGCGATGCGGGGAGCAGCTCTTGACGTGCAGCTGAGAGGCCCTGGAGAGCCCAGGGGAGCGGGGAAAGGCAGTGCCTGGAGATCTGGGGCCTTGTGCGCTATGGAAATTGGGCCCTCACCTTTCTGCACTGGTCTAGGAGCTTCGGTTGGTGCGGGATATTGGTAGCAGAGGCAGGGCCATGTGCGGGGTTAGCCAGGCCTTGTCAAGGCCGGGATGTGGCACAGCAGGTCTCCAGGGCTGTGTCTACACTGGGCCACTTATTCCCAAAAAGCAGCCGCTTTTCCGGAATAAGCTGCGCGCTGTCTACACTGGCCGCTTGCTTTTCCAGAAAAGCAATGACAATCTACTGTAAAATTGTCAGTGTTTTTCCGGAAAAACTATGCTGCTCCTGTTTGGGCAAAAGTCCTTTTCCAGAAAAACTGTTCCGGAAAAAGGCTAGTGTAGACAGCCCAGTAGTCTTTTCTGCAAAAAAGCCCCGATTGTGAAAATGACGATCGGGACTTTTTTCCGGAAAAGCACATTTACATTTGCCACGGACGCTTTTCCGGAAAAAGTGCTTTTCTGGAAAAGCATCCTGCCAATGTAGACATGCTTTTTCCAGAAATACTTATAACGGAAAACTGTTCTGTTTTAAGCATTTCCGGAAAAGGGTGCCCGTGTAGCCAAGTTGTTGTTTAGGGTTTTTTTTCCCTTGTCGTCAAGGGCCACCTGAGCATGTGACTCAAGTGCACACTGGTCAATCCATGCCTGCTGCCATAGAAGGGGTAGTTAAAAGGTTGGCACCATGCTTTGGTCAGTCAAGGGGTTTTTAAACAAGTAGCTGATTAATGTTAAAACAACCTATCTTGTGAGTTCTGAACAACTGAGCAGAGGAAGAAGTTGAAATCCCATTAGCTGCAACTGTGAAGTCAGTGTTGTAGAGTAGAGAGACAAGATCATCTTTTATTGAACCAACTTGTGTTTGGCAAGAAGCAAACTTTGGAGAGCTTTCTCCCAGGCAAGGATTTTCTCACAATGTATGCTTTGTGCAGCACAGAGCACATTGTAAGTGCTCAGCAAATGCCAGTTGAGAATAAAGCCAATACAACTTCTGTTTATGTCAATGGGTGTGTGCAGAACTGCTAGGCACCCTAGATTATCATCTGCTGTCCCTGGTAGGTCTTTCAGCATATCTTCGACAGGTTACTTTTGAACGACAAAATGTTTGTTCGTGTAAGCTGGGGGATGGTGGCAACTATTGATGGGAACGTTCTAATGGGCTAGCAAACGGATCTGAGTCCCCGCTCCCACTTCTTTTACCCAAAGAACCTCAAGGGCTCCCCCTCCATTCTCCTCATCAGAGTCCTCATCACCCCAGCAAAGCTTGGCCCAGCATTCCTAGGGGCTTGACCCCTGACCTTGTGGTTAGCCAGCGCAGGAGGTAGGTTATCCTCTCTCCAGGGTGCTGTCTTCTCACGGGGATGTTCACTGCAAATACCATTAAAAGCTACAAATTTAAAAAGAAGAGAATAAGGAAAAATGGAAAAAGTGAATAGAAAATCCATCGCTCTCCTCTATGGCACAGAGCCCTCACAAACAGTGTCTCTGGAATGTAAAGACAGTTCAGTCTGTTCATTGTAGGTCCCAGAACTCCTTCTCAAGCTCTGGCTA
This sequence comes from Pelodiscus sinensis, assembly GCF_052426305.1. Classification (NCBI taxonomy): domain Eukaryota; kingdom Metazoa; phylum Chordata; order Testudines; family Trionychidae; genus Pelodiscus; species Pelodiscus sinensis. The sequence continues at coordinate 6,435,890 of NC_143065.1, forward strand.
TGCTGCTGGTTTGCTTGCTCTGGGTGGCAGGACCCTTATCCCCAGCATCAGCCCCTAGTCTGGCCTGCAAGGCCTCTTGGCTGATGGAATCACCCGGTGCTGGGCCTCTACCCAAAATCCTCCCTGCTTTCCCCTGCTGCTCACCATGCCCGCCTCCTTCATGCTGCAGCCCCTCCTCTGCAGCTCTGCCTCCAAGTCCCAGGTGGCTTCTCTGGCCTTTCTGGCTCCTTGGCTGAAGCCTGCTCCTAGCATAGATCTGCTGTCTGCACCATGTCTCAGGATCTGTGGCTGCACCTCTCCTAGCATGGACCTTCTCTCTGGGCTCCCTCAGGCTGCCATGGCTTTACTCCCCAGCCCAGTTTAGGGCCCTGCTCTCTCCTTAGTTTGACCCCACTCAGTCTGACCCAGGCAAATCCAGTTCACACCCAGGACAGGACTCTCCCCAGCCTCCTCACTCCCTCATTAGCCTCGTCACTCTTGTGAATAGGACCAAAGGAAGAAAGGGGAGCAGCAAAATACAGACCCTGGACTTCAGAAAAGCAGACTTTGAGTCCCGCAGAGTCCCAATTGTGTTCTGTCAAAAGAAAATGGAAAAAGAGGGATTTTTCCAACAGCAGTAATCCTCTTTCTACGAGGAAGAAGCCTTTTTCTGAAAGAGCTTTTGGAAAAATAGGTGTATGGACGGGGAAGAGAGGAGGCCTCCAGGAAATAAAATAGATGCCCTGGTGGCCATTCCATCCAAAGTAATCACAACTCTATAGTTCCTGTCTCCTGGCCCCTCTTAAAGATGCTGGCACCCTGGACAAACCTTTTGGCAGGAAGCCAGCCTTGGAGCAGCACCCTGACTCTCCCTGCCACAGGGCTGCTCACTCATGGTGGAGCCACAAGCCCCCTGTGCCTCTCCTGGTCCTGCAGTTCTGCAGAAAAGGACCTGGAGGTTACAGTGGATGAGAAGCTGGATATGAGTCAACAGTTTGCCCTTGTAGCCAAGAAGGCTAATGGCATATTGGAGTGCATTAGTAGGAGTATTGCCAGCATATCTAAAGAAATGATTATTCCCATTTATTTGGCACTGGTGAGGCCACATCTGGAATATTGCATCCAATTCTGCTCCCCCATCCTGGAATTCCAAAGCGGATGTGGATGCATTGGAGAAAGCCTAGTGGAGGGCACCTAAAATGATTAGGGGGCTGGAGCACGAGACTGATGAGGAGAGGCTAAGGAATTTAGGCTTATTTAGTCTACGGATAAGTGAGGGGGAATTTGATTGCAGCCTTTAACTACCCGAAGGGAGGTTCCAAAGAGGATGGAGAGAGTCTGTTCTCAGTGGTGACAGATGACAGAACAAGGAGCAATGGTCTCAATTTGCAGTGTGGGAGGTCTAGGTTGGATATTAGGAAAAACTATTTCACTAGGAGGGTGGTGAAGTACTGGAATGGTGGAATCTCCATAGAATCATAGAACACTAGAACTGGAAGGGACCTCAAGAGATTGAGTCCAGTCCCCTGCCCTCATGGCAGGACCCAGTACCATCGAGACCATCTCTGATAGATGACTATCTAATCTGCTCTTAAATATCTCCAGAGATGGAGATTCTACAACCTCTCTAGGCAATTTATTCCAGTATTTAATTACTCTGACAGGAAGGTTTTCCTAATGTCCAACCTAAACCTCCCTTGCTGCAGTTTAAGCCCATTGCTTCTTGTCCTATCCTCAGAGGCCAAGGAGAACAATTTTTCTCCCTCCTCCTTGTGATACCCTTATAGATACCTAAAGACCGCTATCATGTTCCCTCTGTCTTCTCCTTTCCAGACTAAACAAGCCCGATTCTTTCAGTCTTCCTTAATAGCTCATGTTCTCTAGACCTTTAATCATTCTTGTTGCTCTTCTCTGGACTGTCTTCAGTTTCTTCACATCTTTCTTGAAATATGGTGCTCAGAACTGGACATAACACTCCAACTGAGGCCTAATCAGCGCAGAGGAAAGCAGAAGAATGACTTCTTGTGTCTTGCTCACAACACTCGTGATTCTGGGATGCATTAACAGGTTTGCTTTTTTGCTCATATTTAGCTTGTGGTCCGCTTTGAAACTTAGATCTCTTTCTGCAGTATTCCTTCCTAGACAATCGCTTCCCATTCTGTATGTGTGAAACGGATTGTTCCTTCCTAAGTGGAGTAGTTTGCATTTGTCCTTATTAAACTTCATCCTATTTACCTCAGACCATTTCTCCAGTTTGTCTAGATCATTTTGAATTATGACCCTACCCTCCAAAGCAGTGGCAACCCCCCTAGCTTGGTATCATTTGCAGACTTAATAAGCATACTCTCCATGCCCATATCTAAATCGTTGAAAATATTGAACAGAACTGGTCCCAAAACAGACCCCTGCGGAACCCCACTTGTTATGCCTTTCCAGCAGGATTGTGAACCGATAATTACTACTCCGTGAGAACGGTTATCCAGCCAGTTATGCGCCCACTTTATAGTAGCCCCATCTAAGTTGTATTTGCCTAGTTTATTGATAAGATCATGTGAGACCATATCGAATGCCTTACTAAAGTCTAGATATACCACATCCACTGCTTCTCCTGGATCCACAAGATTTGTTATCCTATCAAAGAAAGCTATCAGATTGGTTTGACATGATTTGTTCTTTAGAAATCCATGTTGGCTGTTTCCTATCACCTTATCATCTTACAGGTGTTTGCAGATGAATTTTTTAATTACTTGCTCCATTATCTTTCCTGGCACAGAAGTTAAACTGACTGGTCTGCAGTTTCCTGGGTTATTCTTATTTCCCTTTTTATAGATGGGCACTATATTTGCCCTTTTCCAGTTTTCTGGAATCTCTCCCAACTTCCATGATTTTTCGAAGATAATAGCTAAAGGCTCAGATACCCCCTCTATCAGCTCCGTAAGTATTCTAAGATGCATTTCATCGGGCCCTGGTGACTTGCAGACATTTAGCTTTTCTAAGTGATTTTTAACTTTTTTAAATTTATCGTCTAAACCTACCCCCTTCCCACTAGTATTCACTCTGTTAGGCATTCCCTCATCAGACTTCTTGGTGAAGACCAAAACAAAAGTCATTAAGCATCTCTGCCATTTCCAAGTTTCCTGTTATTGTTTCTCCCTCCTCACTGAGCAACTAGCCTACCCTATCCTTGGTCTTCCTCTTACTTCTAATATATTTATAGAAAGTTTTCTTGTTTTCCTTTATGTCTGTACCTAGTTTGAGCTTGTTTTGTGCCTTTGCCTTTCTAATCTTGCCCCTGCATACCTGTATTGTTTGCTTCTATTCTTCCTTTGTAATTTGTCCTAGTTTCCACTTTTGATAGGACTCCTTTTTCATTTTTAGATCATGCAAGATCTTCTGATTAAGTCAAGGCAGTCTTTTGCCATACCTTCTATCTCTCCTACGCAGAGGAATAGTTTGCTTTTGGGCCCTTAATGTCCCTTTGAAAAACTGCTAACTCTCTTCTGTTGTTTTTCCCCTTAGTCTTGCTTCCCATAGAACCTCACCTATCAGCTCTCTGATCTTACAAAAATCTGCCTTCCTGAAATCCATTGTCTCTGTTTTGCTGTTTTCCCTTCTACCATTCCAAAGAATCATGAACTCCGATTTCATGATTACGTTCACCCAAGCTGCCTTTCACTTTCAAATTCTCAACCAGTTCCTCCCTATTTATTAAAAATCAAATCAGATCCCCCCCCAGTAGCTTTTTCAACCTTCTGAAATAAAAAGTTGTCTTCAATGCAATCCAAAAACTTATTGGATAGTCTGTGCCCCACTGTTAGTGTCCCAACATATGTCTGGATAGTTGAAGTCCCCCATCACCACCAAATCCTGCGCTGTGGATGATTTTGTTAGTTGTTTAAAAAAAGCCGCATCCGCCTCTTCCACCTGGATAGGTGGCCTGTAGTAGACCCTTAGCATGACATCACTCTTGTTTTTCACCCCTTTTAACCTAACCCAGAAACTCTTAACACATCTGTCTCCTATGTCCATCTCCACCTCAGTACAAGTGTATACATTTTTAATATATTAGGCAACACCTCCTCCCTTTCTTCCCTGCCTGTCCTTACTGATTAAGATGTACCCTTCTATACCAATATTCCAATCATATGCATTATCCCACCAAGTCTCTGTGATACCAATGATGTCATAGTTGTGGTTATTTATTAGCACTTCAAGTTCACCCTGCTTATTACCCATACTTCTTGCATTTGTATATAGCTATCTAAAATACTGATTTGATCTTGCCTCCCAGTTTTGCCTTGTCCCTCCTTTTTCTCTGCCTCCTGTACTTCTGGCATAGCTTGACTACTTTCAAAATTACATCAAGGTCCTGTTTTGATTAACTCAGACAAGAGAAATGTCATTAAGGAGAATGAATGTAATATGAGTCTCACGGACTCATTCCCTTGTTCTATTTGCTTTTTTTTCTTCATTTTAGAACTGTAATCAAATAATACTTGCTCCTGTACTAGACAAAAGTTTTCCACTGAAACTCAAAATTGATGATCTGACTTTTAAAAGAACTAGTATCAAAATGTAGTTCTTCGCTGGATGTTTTAATGATTCCTGCATTTCTGTTAAAAATGACACATACCAAATTATAATACAAAGTAATAAATGGTTTATTTTTCTTTTCTTTCAATCTTACAACAATCTTTAGCAAAAGAAGACCAGTTAAGTTTTGTGATTGAAAGTGATTTATTATACTATGCACTATTGAATTTGTTTAAAAAATATGGTTCTTAAGGTTTATTTAAACATCTGTATATAGCTCCAGAGTAGAAAAATGACTAGTTGAATTTCTCAACAGTTTAACATAACAAACTAGCATGGATTGTGAACATGACTTATTTGTAAAATGAAGGAATGCTCTTACTCTAGCTATTTCAAATTACAAAATCCTTTTATTGCTCAGACACCCTACTATGTGTACATACCTGTATGCCTACAGAAGAACAATGGAAAAGCAAATTCTTTCTACTTAACCACAGATATACTTTTAACTGATAAAAGAAATTTGCTAATAATACTGGATTATAATACTGTGGGCAGAGGTGGAGCTGGAATACTGTGCATTACTACTACTAGCTAAGAGGGATAGTGTGTGTATATATGGAGACATACCAATCTCATAGCACTGGAAGGGACCTTAAGGAGTCTGAGTCCAGTCCCCTGCCCTCACAGCAGGACCAAGTACCATCCCTAACAGATTTCTCTGTAACAAGATAACAAGATTTCTCTGTAACAAGATAAAACATTTTTTACAAGACAGTGGAAAGTTACTTTATTTAGAATCATGCATAATGGGTGAGTGGATTTTAATCTAGTGTTTTGGTTTACATAAACACACGTAATGGGAGCCATGCATAACAAATATTTTTCACATATGTACATAAAATTGAAATTTTCTATTTTTTAAAAGACTGTAAAAGTATTGTAGTGAAGAGTAATGAAAGTATCAAACAAGACCTTAAACAGAAAAAGACATTTTGACATCAATTTTAACTTGATCTGTATTATTTTCATTAAGGGATTCATTTCTAAATCAACAGCAGGGATGCACACTTAAGTCCTTCTGCACTTTTTCAAGTTTTCCCCTAAATGTTAACATTTTTTTCCTCAACACATTCCAGCTTTTGCAGTTCACCGGGTCACATTGTATTTGTCCGGTGTCACCTGCTGAATATTACTGAATGCTTGCAACCTTGTATGTTCATTTAAAAAAATGAACATTAGCATAAATTAAGCAGCACTCACAATCCTTTATTTGCCTGCAGAACAGGATGGACAACAGTAAAGCAAGCTCACTCCCATTCCGTAGGGACTTTGATGATGAGAGTACAATTTAGTCTTTATTGCCCATTTAAATTTTGGCCATTATGCCTACTGAAATGTAAGCACCAGGCTATGGGGAACCTGATTGAAGCAACCAACTCATTTCACTGTGCCCAACAAAATAATCTGAACAAATGGTATCTTTGAGCATTCCACTTCTTGTGTATCAGATTTTGAACTTACAGTTCAAAACATGAAAACATCATTTAATGTTACTGCACAAATTTTAGACATCAGTAATAACATTTAATACAAATAGCAGGAACACAAGAAATTAAATTTAACCACCAGCATATCATTTCTTATGAGGAATGGGCCTTCAATATTGCAAATCAACTCTACTCTTCCATACACTTGCCATCTATGGGGAAATTCTTGTACAGTGGTTCAAAAGTTAACAGCGTTCTCTGCATCACCTGAGGGCTTCTGTGCATTGTTTGAAAATGTTTATAATGTCACAAAACTGGTCTATAGTTAAGGCTCAAAATAGCAAGATCTCCACAAGTGGTAGACTAGTAAATGTTCAAACATAGTATTTTAAATGTTGCTATACAAAGGAAAAACTTAAGTTTATAAATGGATGGATTTCATTTAATGCTTGAAAACATTTTTTAAAGAAGAAACATAGATCTGGTTAGAGACCAGCTCCTTCAAAACACTGACAGCATACAATCAGAAAATTTAAAAAGTTGGTCTGATTTGTGTATTTAAATATTCACTATAGTAATAAGTATAACAGGAATACAGAATGTGCAATAGCATGAAAACCTGCCTAGTAAATTCAAGTATAAGGCAAGAGGTGTAAGTAAGAAAGATACTGCTTGTACTATGCATGCTATGAATATTTTAAAACACAACTGAAATAATTCTGAAGATCATTCCAAGTTTCTCTAATAAGCATAAGGGCTTGTTGCATATTTGAAATTACATGTTTTGCTAGTTAAACAGCATTTCAATATCTATCTAACCAAGATTTTCAAGTTACAAGATATGGGCTGATCTTCTATTTAGGCATAACACTAGGCAATTTCTCTATAAAGGATGTGTTTATTTAAAGGCAAAATATTTAACCACTCATCAATTAAGCCAACAGAAAAAAAAAGTTGTGAAACTCCAGCTCAATCTTCCCTTCCCTTTCCCACCAGTATTTTTTATCTTTTTTAACATGAATAGGACTGAAACAGAAGAGACCTACTAAATAACTATATTCACAGCTGAATGGAAAGTTATTGTAAGCTGAAACGTCAAACAACTATTGCAATTCTCACTTCTTTACTGGCATAGAAATGAAAAAAAAAACCTTTCGAGGGAGACAGATTTTAATGACTTTTGTTGGAATTCTAATTTTATGTTTCTCTCACAAAAGTGATGCTTAGCTCAGACATTCTGATGATTGAAAAGCTTGGCAAAGATGATTATAAAGAAACCTAAACAAAATGAGAGCAAAGCAAGAAAAATCCATCAGGCCCTCTAACTAATCTTCTAATAGCATATATCAAAAAGTGAAGCAACAGTGCTTTTCATAGTCATACTGTCAGAGACAATACTAAGTGAATAACCTTATCTGTTTCCCGAGCTGTCTCATGGATACATATGAATACATCATTCACAGCAGCTATGTTTTTGGGAGTGTGCTGTATGGTTCATTTCCACAAAAAAAACAAAAGAAAACAAAAAAACCCAACACCTTCATAGACGGTGACTTTTAGGTTTCTCTGATGCTTTGCTAAACATTTCTTTTCCTTTCTAAGGATACTGTATTGTATACACTGAAAATATACTTTATATCCATGAAAAAAATTGTTCACTTGGGTGCTTTTCTAAAATTCAAACATCGCTCTAGTGTAGACCCCGAACAGGGAGAAGAATAGAACTTCATGAAAAACAAATGCTACAATGTAAGCAACAGAATATCTACTCATGTTTGTGGGACTCCTGCGGTGAACTCCATCTTCCCTTAACAGCTGCTTGTCATTTTTTGAGAAGTTGTGGTCAGAAGAAAAACAAAAAGATTAAGCAGTAGAACTTGACAGACATTTGATAATCTGATAATTAATATAAAACAGTTGTTCAAAATAAATGCGTTATGTTTTGCATGGTAATTAAAGTATTCTGAAAGATTATACACACACATTTTCATTCTTAGCTATCCCATTTTCATGCTCCCTTTAAAGAAACAGAGTAAGATGAAAGCTCTTGGTGTGTTCCATTCCATATTCTCTCAGCTGTAACGCAAAGAATGACTCATTTATTCATGAAAATACTATGAAAGCCAGTTTTGTGCATCTGCCTGAAACTGAAAAATGGTGTTCTTTCATGTTGTGGGGCTATACTATAAAAATGTATAACTATGTTCAGTATAATGTACTGCTTCAGAAATGAGACAAGAGGTTAGATTAAAAGAGAAAGGATGTTTCTATACCATTTTCCATACAGGCACTGTGATGGGGCACTTCAGAAGAACAACTGTCAGCTCAGCTGTTTAACTGGTTGAAAGATACTAATTCTTAAGTGCTCTCTACAATTGCATGAACATAGATGTAAACAGAACTGTTTGGCCTCTTATACAAAACAATATTTTTGAAAGAAAGTGCTGAGGTTTGGAAATCTGTCCCGCATATTTCCAAATGCCAATATTTAACATTCAGTTTTAAAGGATACGATAGAAATGTATTTGAAGTTAACCCACACAATAAGCTTTGGTCACAATTCCAAACAAGTGTAAGTCAATGAATTCTCTCAACTATCTTCTTCATCATCGCTGATAAGGTCCCTTTTATCGAGGTTGGTCTCCCGTTCACGAAGGAAGTCCTCACGAATGGCTTCAAGCTCAGTTAGCTCTAAGCGCACTTTCTCCAGGTGGTAAGTCCTCCTGTTTCTGATCTGACGCAGTGGAAAAGGATTCAGATCCCCAAAAGCAATGTTGTTCAGTTTCCTGAAAGATGACCTAAGATTAGACGATCACCACTGGATCCATGGCTTTTAATGGCAGTTTTAAGCTTCATTCACTGTAGTGCTTTATACATGGTGTGAAATTAATCTCTGATGTGTCTTGTATGAAATTTCAAGGTAGCTTTGGAAAAGAAGCAGTTTTAAAATGCCCATTTGTGTTACAGAATGTCCCCTTAAATCAGAGGTGGGCAATAATTTTTGATGGCTGCCAACTCCAAGAATTTGGAAAATGGTCAAGGGCTGCATTCTTCCATGATATTAATAGATGAGGTTCAGGGTCTGGGATGGAGGTTGGGTACAAAAGGGAACTTGTGGTAAGGGATTGGGTGCAGAACAGGTTGTGGGGTCTGGGAGGGCGTTTGTGTGAAGGATGCAGTTGTGATGTGGGGCAGGGGACTGGGTGTAGAAAGTGGTTCAGGTGTTTGGGTTGTGACCTTGGGCAAAAGGGGGTTATGACCTGGGGCAAAAGATTAGGGTGCAGGGTCTGGGAGGGTGTATGTGTGCAGAAGGGGGCAGAGGGTTTAGGTTATGTGAACTAGCTTGGCAGGAGTAGGGAGGCAGAAGTGGGGGAGGGGAGAGAGGTACAGGGGTGCCAGAGGCAAGACTTACCTGGACGACTCTTGGCCAGCAGCCCAGCAGGTTTCTCAGGCAGGCTCCCTGCCTCCCCCACCCCTGCACCAGCTGCTGTGGCATGTGTGTATGAACAGCTGTGATCCTGAGGGGAGGGGGGAAGGGTGCTTCATGCACTGCCTGTTCTTTAAAAGGCAGCTCCTATTGGCCGGAAAGTGGCCAATGGGATAGTGTTGGGGGTAGAGGCAGCCTCTCTCCTCTCTCTCGGGCTTGCAGCTGTTCGAAGATGAACAGACCCCCACAGCCACTTTTCTGAGTGGCATGCGGGACAGGCAGGGAGTGTGTTTGAGGCTCCCTGTTGTGTCCACAGGCTGAATCCAGCCCGTGGGCTCTATTTTGCCCAGCCCCGCCTTAAATGCTGGCCAGACAACAGAAGCAGTTGCCAAGTCTACACCATAAATATTTTAGTGCAATTAATTATTCCAGCCTCTTCAGAACTTTCCTATCACTAAGCTTTACAAGTTCAAAAATATTTTTTAACAGTAAATTGTTTGTAAAATAGTAACTTGAGAGACTTTCTTTATGAAGACTAATTTTTAAATCAATCAATTCAGCTTAAATCCACAAGGTGTCACTGTAGCACTAATACATTAGTACTAAATCACTGTACTGATAAATTGATAGTGCCAATTTTATTCCAATACAGAATGGAATTAAAAATAACCAGATTGCAATGCTTATGTATTATTAAGCTTTCGTACACCAACATGTACATTAATTTAAACCATCAGAGAACACCAGCCTGCCACTCCTAAGCTAAAAGAAATATAGTTTAAAAAAAGTAAATAGTTGGGGCCCAAGTTTTACAGACTTAAACCAACCTGGTTTAGCAAACATGCCTTGGTAATACAAAAAGGATTCTGTGGGGGCTGGAGTAATCCAATTTTAAAAATCACCAGGTGTTATACACACTTATTTAAAAAGAAGGTTCAGCTTTACAAGTCTTGTAAGCTTCAAGACTGACATTATTGTTCAAATAAGGGAGGGACAACAGTTTAGGCTGTAAATATCACTTTCTGATGGTGTTGGTATGGAAAGTCATTTTAATTCAAAGGAGAATATAGGTCAAAGATTTCAGGACTACTCAAAAGGTTCAGGTTCAGAAAGCATGCATTGCATTTATCTTTCTGTTACTTTGTGTGTTTAAAAACATTTCCACCCACCTCCCCAGGCTCCCTCACTCTTTTCTCCACTTCTATGTTTGGAATCATTATCACGATTTTCCTTTGTCCAAGAAGGACTAAATACAACTCTCTTTAGACATTCCTTAAATCATCATCAGCAGAGGGGAAAGGAGGAGGGAGTCAATTCTGAGATAGAACCAGTGTGATTTGTATATTCTCACAGAGCCACTTGGGGGGAGCCAAAGCCAAACTTCCCTCTCCTATGTGGTAGTACAGAGAATTTTTACTGGGTCAGGCCCTCTCATTCATCTTTAAGCACTGGGTGAATCTGCCCTTTTTTCTTCCATGCAGAACACCCAACACAGAGGGAGCTCCAAACAGGAATCAGTTTTTAAACCTTAAGTCACATGACATTTGTTCTAATAAATAACATCTCAGCCGCTCCACTGGTTTGGCTGTTATTAGAGGACAGCCAAGAATGGTAAAAAAAATTCCATGTGTATTATACTGTTGTGCCAAATTCCAATCCAAACTGCCATTTTATGAAAAATACTTTTGTTTGCTGCTCTTTAGCTTACCATCCTCTCCCTGTATCAGATATGTACAAACATTAGGTGTTAATTTATGCTGTACAGAGTTCACATAAACGGCACTTCCTATGCAAAGAATTAAGGACACAACAGCAACTGTATCTAAACACACACACACACACACACACACACACACTAAAATATTTTGACTACTCAATGCTTGCCTATGTACATGTATCAGTAGTACACGACACTGCTCAATAGGGCACGTTTATACTAGGGATCTTAAAACACATGTAATTATGTAATCGTGTAACTGCTGAAAATTGCAGTGATTACATGGATAAACCCAGGTGGAGGGGGCCGGTGCCAATGCTGGGTGGCATGCGGCTCCTCAGGAGCTAGTACGCATGGGGAGCTGGCTTAAATGCCGACTCCCTGCCTCTGATATAGGCTCTTCGGTTAACCATGTAAACCAGGGGTGGGCAATAATTTTTTGCCAGAGGCCACTTCAGAAGTGTTTGAAGTGGCCCCGGGTCACACCGGAAGGGGCAGGGCCTCAAACAGAAGAGGCAGGGCCAGGATATGTCCAGCCTTTCCCACTCACAGACCATGAGGAGTGTGCAAAGACTTCTCCTGCCCTGCCAGGAGCGCGTGGCACTTCTAAGGGCCGCACGCTCCTCGCAGGGTGGGGGAAGGGCGGAGGAAACTTCATGCACTCCCCCCTGCCCTCAGGCCTTGGGGGTGGGGGAGCATGTGAAGTCTCCTCCCATCCTGCCAGGAGTCCATGGCACTTATAAGCACCTGGTGCTCTTGGCAGGGCAGAGGAAACTTTGTGCACTTCCCCCCGCCCCCAGGCCTTAATTAGCCTGGGGGTGGAGGAGTGGCAGGGCCTCCGGGGGCTGGATCAGGCCCGTGGATGCCTTTTTGCCCGCCCCGCCCCAGTATAAACGGTTACTTTCACATCCTTACTCCAGACCTCTTATTTTATGCTTTGTGTGTGTCTATGTACTGGAAGCCCCAGGTTACGATACAATTGCAATACAAATATAAATAAGAGTAAGTGGAAACACGGCAAAATAAATATCCGGGTATTGATATGCTAGGTGAAACTGCCAAACTGTTTACAAGAAGATGACTATCATTTTATCAGCAGATACTTTTTTGTTTTGTTTTTACTTTTGTTTCTCTCGCTTCTGAATTTGAAATGGGGGAGTCACACACACACTTTAAGGAAGAGGATAGACAAAAATCAAACCAGTGACTAGAAATCTCAGATATTTTTCTGAACAGATGCTGTTCATCTAGGTGAAGTGTTTCTCATCTGTGTCCCAACATAAAATCCTGTTGATGTTAAAGGTATATAATTAAATTACTTACCTAGCATCAAGAATGGTCCGAGTGAAGTATCGGAGGTACTTGAATATGGATGTTGAATCTTGCAGTTTTAACATCTCCTCTTCTTTGTATTTAAAGAGAGCCAGAGCAAAACGGAAAATCACCTGGATTTCAAAAAAGGTATGGATACATACATATTACATTCTGAATACAATGATTCATACTGTCACTTTTATATAAAACCAACTTTTTGAAACGTAGTCTTTTTGCATGTGTGCAAGGTAGCCTTATGTTGGGGAAACAGCTCTGCATGCAATGATCAAACATTTTCCCCCAGATATATAACAACTTGGGCACCTCTAAATAAATTAGTGTCCAAAAGCTTCCGAGTGCCTTACAAAAACGAAACCGTAAAGTCAAGGCAACATGGCCTAACAAAACACCAACACTGTTGCAGAGTTGAAACAACAAGCTTTCTGTGTCATGTTTAAAAAAAAAAAAAGTAATTAGTTTTTCAAAATCTGGCTTCTCGCAGTCTTGTCTGTTGGGGTATTTGAACACTTGGGAATTACGTTACAGGGAACTGAAAGTCAATTCAACTTTTGCCAACAGCTGCTCAGTTAGTTATGGGAAAGAGATACAACTGTCTTGACACTCTCTCCATGATGGAGTGGGGTCAGCAGGCCTATCACTTTGCTACCCTGTGCAGGTATATCTTATCACAGTATTGTGCTCACTGTAAAGTTATTTAACCAAAAGCCACAGGGTAAACTGGAATGTTAAGAGAAGGTTAAGGCATTCAATTTACTACTCTTGCTTACTTCCCCCATCCCATCTCTCACTCCCTCTCTCTCCCACCTCCCTATTAGCTTGAATTTTGTGTTGTATCTAAGTATCTGAGAAAAATAAAACCTTTTAAATAGAACTGTCAGAGTTCTATTCAGCTGTGAGTTTTTGCTGAGGTGGTACATTTATTGGCAGCTGTTTGTCTCTTTAATTCTGCAATTTTAATTAATGGCTTAGATTCCCCATATACTAGATTAGTGTCTGCAGAAATTAAAAACAAAAATGATAGTTTCCTGTCTCCCTACAGCAAATAAATGTCACCTCCCTAGTCACAGCCAAGTTTTGCATTTTCCTAAACTTCTATTTTAGAGAGTGTTTGTAACCAGGAAATATTGGTTAGATATTTGTTTATTTTTCAAAAAGGAATCGGATGTATTTAAAGCATTATCAAAGGGAACTACCTAAATACTTAGGGCTTATTCTGTATAATGAAAGTCATGGAAAATGTCCAAGTCATAACTTAAAATGGAAGAACTTGTTGGCTGAAAAGGCTGTTATGTAAATTCTTCCTCACTTCATTTCTGACCAGCTCTTAGAACTGTTGTGAAATCCCCCACCCTGAATTTTTCAGCACTGCACTGTATTGTTATATCTTACGTGAACTGCAAAACATCTAGCTCACAAAACTCACCTTTGGCCCCTCATATAGGAAAGAGTCCCATATTTTAAAGAGGATGTCACTGACCACACTGTCCACAAATACCACCAGAAACCAGTTAAAAGTTATGAGTGAGTAGTCAACTTTGTATTGTTCAAAGTGAGCATGCAACCGTGGCAGTTTCTCATTCATCAGATCCTTGAATACTCGCTGGTCAACCTAAAGAGGAGAGACATGCTATTACTGCGATTAAGCACGTACACAGTTCTGTTCATATTTCAAAGCACACAACTTTTTTTTAAAAAACATTTATACCGTAATGATACTTAGAAGTCTCAATCAGGTCTCTTCTACTGATCAATGCACTTCTATATACTAAACAACCTAATCTCATAATTTTCGACCACAAATTGATGCCAGTTTTCTTCCACAAATTGATCTGAGGAAGTGGGTCTGGCCCACGAAAGCTCATCAACCTTGTTAGTTTGTAAAGTACTGCATAGTCCTGTTTTTTGTTTCAGATAGACCAGACTAACACGGCTGCATCTCTATCACTAATCTCATAAAAGCCCTCTTATTAGAGGCAAATATTATTACCTTCATTTTAACCAATGTCCAATAACTAGCTTTCAAAATCAGAATTAGATTGAAACCATATTTTAGCGGCACTTATCAAAGCTGTGTTTTATTTTGGCATAATGCATACCTGAGAGCCTAGTAGAGTTTTAGTATAATAATCACGAGGCATGAAAACTTCCACTATTGTAACCAGACACCAAAAGGCATCTTCCTGTTCCAAGTAGAGAAGTGCAATTGCTACCAATCTACAAATAAAGAGAGTCAGTTTTGAAAACAAGCCCACTAAAACACACATCAAATTTTTCAAAACATTTTTTTAAAATAGAACTTTACTAAATGCATTTAAAATTATTATGATTGCCTGAGTAGGAGGCATGTCTTGGGCTTCAGTACTTTTATTTAGCTAAATAAGTGAACCCAGTAAGGCAAAAGGAAGCAAACTGATTAGCTGGATGCCGTTTTGGCAGTGGGTTGGAAAATTAAAATATTGGAAACTGTTGGTTCTAAGGCCATTGCTGTAGCTCTCAATCCACACAGTCTCTACTAATGGCAGAGTTGAAAATAAAAATCCTCCTACATGTTACACACAAAGAATGCCCTGTGCATTATTTATATAGTCTTCTGTAAGAGAATTAAAGGAGTTAACATTTCTTTAAAACTATTGGCGTATATATAGCAACACTGACAACTTGAAATTTACCACAGTTTCAAAAATGAGCCAAGAGTAATTTTAAGGGCTGTGCATATCCAACACTTCATACCAAAATGTATGGATTTCTGAACACAAGTACAAAATTTTCTCCCCTTCTGCTGTGTGTTTCTCACAATCAAATCAGAAAAACTGATTATACAGGGAAAAATGTGACAATGATTATACATAGTTTGGCAGCATATTCACAATATAAAACAACAGAGAAAAAGCAGGTCAGTATTTCTCACTAATGTCTTTGATTTGTCCTTTTCATGTGTGTTCATTTTTTTAATTGTATCCTTTGGTATATATGGTTGTGACAATTTTCTTCCACTATTTGATCTGAGGAAGTGGGTCTGACCCACGAAAGCTCATCACCAAATAAACCATCTTGTTAGTCTTTAAAGTGCTGCACAGTCCTGTTTTTAATGTCTTCCAAGTTACAGTAACTGTAGATGTTAATTGAGAAACTAGGTTAAAAGACTTCAAATTTAAGAATGGTTTTAATTGGATGTATTCCTGGAATTTCCAAATGATTAAGCTTTCCAAAAGTATCTTGCATCTAAAGCGAAATTGCTGTGCGGCTTTTCAAAGTATTTTGTAATATGCTAAGGCCCATTTTTACAAGCTGCATTGGCACAGAACATTTGTGCCTGAAGAGAGCTCCATGGAAGTCAATGGAGCACCATGCACCTAGAAGGATCAGTCCACATAAACCAGCTTGTATGTTTGGAGCCTTAGAAGTTTAGTCCCCAAAAGCTATGGAAAAAAAACCCATAGATGATCACATTTGCTGTATCAAGTGATAATCATCTCCCTTTTCCGGGAACAAAGAGACCTGCATTTGATTCTTCCCTTTTGTGAAGAAGCTGGAATGGCCACTGAATCAGAACAAAAAACAAAACACAAAACACACTTTGAGGAATGACTCCCCTAGAGCTCTACTATAAAGTATTCTAAGTGAAGAATGTAGCAGCTTTCAAGGATGTAATATTCAGGGTTTGCAAAATAGTAATTGGCTGGGCTGTATTGTTTTAAAAATAAAATAATGAATGTGTTTCTCTTATTTTTCTATTTCATGAAAACTATAACACGATCAAAGGTGAGTTAAGTGCATTGCTAGTTTTCCTGTTTACATAGATAAGGAGAGCTCTGAACACCAAAGTTACATTAAGTGCACATAATATCAGACTTGACTTTCTTTTTCAAGTCAGATGCCTTAATCTAACATCACTTGCTTGTTGAAACGTCTCCTGAATGTGGAATTTAGGGATGTTAAAGTTAGATTAATTGACTAATTGAATAGTCAATGCAATCTGCATTGACTATTTGATTAGTCAATAAGGGTGTCTCTGCCTTTGAAGTGTAGCAAGAGCTCCAGGGCTGTTGCTACACTTCAAAAGTGAAAGCACTGCAGAGAGCACAGGGCCAGTGGGGGACTCAAGCTGCCCATTGCTGGCCCCATGTTCCCCGTGGTGTTTCAAAGCAGTAGCACCACATGGACTCCAGGCTCCATGTGGTGCTGCCACCTTGAAATGCCATGGGGAGCCCAGGGTTTGGCCCCAGGCTCCAAGTGGTGCTGCTGCTTTGAAACACTCCATCCTCTTCCCTGCCCCCTTGCTGCCTATTTCTGACTGAGGCAGCGGGGTGGGGGGAGGGTCTAGTCAACTAGTCGTTCACATCCCTAGCGGAAATAGTAACTGCTTAGGACATCCTAGAACTTTGACAGCTTCTCAGACTTTGCAAGGCGAAGGACACTATAGTGTGGGTGTAAATACTAACTTTCCCTTATGTTTTGTGAATCTGCTGAAGTCTGACAATTAACATTCTAAAACAGCTAAAATATTTGATAATTATTTTAACAAGTTAGGTCAGAGCCAATTTGACATTCCAATTTAGCCATGAGGTTTCTTGTATTTTCTTCTTAATTTCATGGTGTTGGCTAAGAGCATGATGGCGCTGATCCAGCATGGCCATATCTTTTGTGATGGGCTAAGATTAGTTCATTTTTGGGCATAATACAATTACCTTCAGGACTCACTTTTTTATGCACAGGTAGGTGATAAGTGATCAAAAGAGTACACTTTTGTACCTTGTGTTACCTATGCCTTCTACCCATGTGTGTAATCCTATAGATTTTGTTTAAGCTCCCTATTTTTTGATAAGTCCCGTGGGAAGGTTGCTTAACTAGTTTCTTTCACCTATCCAGCACAGCGTCAAGGCTGTTCCCCACTCTGGCACTTCGACTGCAGAAGGTAGGGGCCTACAAGAGACTTTAAAATACCCTGCCATTAAAAGTTTCTGCTTAAAAAAACTTCCCAAGGTCATGGATTCCCTGACTGTGGATGTTATGCTGGCACCATCCAAATGAAAAAAACCACTTTGAGAACCCAGGAAGACACACTTGGGAATTTCTTCCCATAGGGCACCCACCTGCCAAGTTCTTGAACCCTCCTTAAGGGGAGAGCTTGTAAAACAACCTGTAATTTCTGACCATGACAAAGCTGGGCAGCTCCAGTCCAAGCAGCACCACTTCTTGTCACTCTGGGGGATATTGGGAAAAGGCAAGCGGGGAGGGGTGAAGCGTGGGAAGAGGTGAGGAGAGGCATTGCTGGTGCCCCCGCTACTTTCTCTGCCAGGTGTTGCCACTGTTATCTTAACAGCTGACCTTTCAGTCTCAGGCACATGCACACAGAACCTCCTAGGACACAGGAGTCTGATCATAGTCTTAAAAAGGTGATTTTATTAACAAAAAACCCCTATACTTGGTAAAGCATACTTGGCTGCGAGGTGTTAAAGAGCAATTGAAAAAAATACACTCTTTTTATTGACTATCCTGGCTTCCAGCCAGTACTTCCTAGAGATGTGGTGAAGGCTAGGACTTTAACAGGGTTCAAAAAAGAGCTAGATAGATTAATGGAGGTTACATCCATCAATGGCTATTAGCCAGGATGGGTAAGAATGGTGTCCCTAGCCTCTGTTTGTCTGGAAATGGATGATGGGAGAGGGATCACATGATGATTACCTGTTGTGTTCCCTCCCTCTGGGGCATCTGGTATTTGCCAATGTCAGCAGACAGGATACTGGGCTAGATGGACCTTTGGTCTGACCCAGTATGGCCGTTCTTATGAGATTTTTAAGGACCCGCTGTCTCTGGGTTTAAGCCTTAAGGCAATTTAATTAACTGAATGGATTGGATGTCCAGAATAGGGTAGTACCTCTTCCATTCATCACACACAGTAAGCAAAAATGACTAGCACACTTCGTCCCCCCACAATGTCAGTTTTTGCTAGGTTCTTCTGTTGGCAGCTATCTCTGTACTATTTAAGCATTCCAAACCAACAGATTCCTGGGCTCTGAAGATAAAAAAAAAAATCTGTCTTGATTTAGGCACATGTTATTTTAGATTAAAAAACCCATACAATCTACAGAATTCTCTTATTTCATGAGGATTTATTTCATTACAAAATATCTAGAAAATGTCTATGGCACTGTTATTAGATCTACTTCCATACAAGCCAAATTAGATAGAATTTCCCCACTCCTCCTTTTACCCCATCTCTTTCTTCTCTTCAAACTGCCAATACAACCATATCCCAATCAAGTGTCTCATAACAGTTATCAAGGAGAAGTGACAACTTTAAAAACGGTCAATCTTTATTTTATTTTAATTCTGGGTCAGATTCTCTTTGCAAAAAAAAAAAAAAAAAAAAGTTCAAGAATTCATTTAATAAGTGAATGCTAAACAGAATGTTCTTGCCCTAACTGAGGCTTATGTGAAAATAAGTGGGAAAAATTAAAATTCCACAGATGTTCACCAGTGAAAACTATTATTGTGGGGGAGAGGGGCTGGAGGAGTGCAGATAACTCCTTTTAGTGCAGGTCTCTGAAAGATGATCAGATATGCCACAACATGGCCCTTAGATGAACATGTTCTTCATATATTAGGAGGAAGAACTTAGCCCCTTATTTCTCAAAAAATGTATCAGTGTTATGACCAATGTCTTAAAATGGCACTTTTAAACATTATTTTGAATGACTTTTTCCTGCAAATTCTTTCTGTTTAGTACTTTTACTATTTGATACATTTCCTTCCAAACTGTTACCAAGGTTTGAAACAACATCCAAATTATCAAATCAGCAAGATGAGGAGTATCTTTAGTGAAATTAACAAATAAAAATAATCATGTCCTGAAGCACAGTGCTATCCTTACTGTATACATATCTACCATGTATTCTAGTATGCTGCTCTTTCATTTATCAGATTTAAAATAGAATACCTGTTGAGACCTTGGCAATATCCTATATCAGGATTTCTCCATGAAAATGCAAGAAGGACATTTCGTAGCTTCTGGATCCCTTCAGAAGTGGGAGAAGAGTAATGCTTATTGTTTGGCAAAGTTCGCAAGAGATCTAGCTCTATTTGTTTGGATGCAGGATTCTGTTTTTCAAGAGCATTCTGAAGCAGGGTTTGGAAATACCCAGGGTCGGTGCTATCCTTGCACTTTTTAATGTGGAGGTTGATACACCACTTCCACATCTTGGAACGATGTTCATGTGGGATTCCAGAGCGGATAAGATTCTTCAGTTCTGGACAGCACATCATCTCCCTGTTCATTGTGCTTGCAAAATAATTTTCCCATTTTACTCCAGTGGAAATCTCTTGATTTTCAGTGAGAGAAATGGATTTCAGATCCAAGGCTCGCACCTTTGCGACTAATTTCTCTTCCTCATCGTCTTCTGGGACGGTCTGGAACCCATAAATATCATATTCACTGTAAGACAAAAAAAAAAGAAGTTTTTTTACAAAAGGTTTGCAGACTGGTATGTTCTGAGGAAAATCCAAATAGTCATTCTGAAGTTAATTTTGCAATAGTTTGTACAGCAGTAGCCTTAAAACCATGCTAGAACTATTTTAATAGAAGTGTTAAAGTTCCCTATTCAATTTACAACAAAACCTATTTTACTTTTTGAACAATCTGTATGCAAAGATTTATCTACATTTAGAATTAATTTTAAGTAAGCCTTTGCAAGAAGCTTAAGCCATGGAATCATATAAACAAAATTAGGAGACAATCAAGTTGCATTAATATTTGGAATAGTTAAATATATTGGATAATTTTGTCTATATTTAATGTGGTATCAAATCATTTAATATAATTTAATATAAGAGCCCTGCTAGGACTCTTGTACATTTCAAAGCTGGATTGCGGTTTAGTCCTTATTGACTAATATAACAGTCAATGGAAATCCCATCAACTATTCGATTAGTTAATCGATATTTAACATCCCTATTCAAAACCCCTAATCATTTTTGTTTCCCTTTTCTGAATCCTTCCAGTGCCAATATATCTTTTCTGAGCTGAGGTGACTACAACTGTATGCAGTATTAAAGATGTGTGTGTAACATGGATTTATATAGAGGCAATAAGATATTCTCTGTCTTAGTCTCTATCCTAGTGTTTCCCAAATGGGGTTCCGCAGAACCCTGGGGTTCCGTGAAGTGAAAATAAAGGTTCCGCAAGAAAATTCCATTACAATAACATTTTATTATTTTTAAAAAATAATTAATATTTAAGCTTTTATGCATTTTATTGGAAACAATTTTCATTTGTGTTTTCCACAATAAGTGTCTCTGTGTAATGCCAGCTTAGCCAGAAAATAGGGACAATTATGTCACTATTCAGCACTGTGCATGCAGTCAGTGGTGCGATCGCCTGTTATATACCACTGTAAATCCCTGTTCTCACTCTCAGGGAGCATGGACCACATGGGTGACTGAATACGAATATACTAGCGCCGCGTTGGACAAAGTCGAAGCTCCAGCTGTCAAAGCAGTTGCTTTATTTTTTGTACACATTTAGGCTGTGTCTAGACTGCATCCCTTTTTCGTAAAAGGGATGCAAATTAGACATATCGCAATTGCAAATGAAACAGGGATTTAAATCTCCCCTGCTTCATTAGCATAAAAATGGCTGCCGCTTTTTTCCAGCTCGGAGCTTTGCCGGAAAAAAGCGCCAGTTTAGACACGGATATTTCGGAAAATAAAGCCTTTTCTGAAAGATCCCTTATCCCTCATTTTAAGAGGCACTCTAGTTTTTTAGACTAATGTTTGTGCATAAGCACGTTAACATTTTTTCTCTATTTAGCTATTTGGCATTTCCTGATGTGTTTGAATGACGCTTTTTCATTTGACTGTTTCTCATCTGATCTTACCCATATTTTATCTTCTTCCATCCTCTCCTCCTTACTAGAACATAGAGAATCTCTATTAATAGACACTATCCTAAGAGGTGTCTCAATCCAATCCATGTGCTCCTCCATACCCGTCAGCTTTCCCCCAGCCCTTATGTTATGTTCTAAGACAGTTACCTTTTCATAACTGGTGTTCTTCAAGATGTGTTGCTCATGTCTATTCCACATTAGGTGAGCCAGAGGTTTTTCCCTTACCAGTACCTGTAGGTTGCTTCCATCGTGTGATATAATGAGTGCTGTGCACTTCCTTCACCCTCAGTTCCTTCTTGTCAGAAACTCCAACAGTGGGGACACATGGGCAGGTTGTAGAATGGACATAAGCAACACTTCTCAAAGAATACCAGTTACAAAAAAGTAACTGTCTTTTCTTCGAGTGCTTGACAATGTCCATTCCACATCAGGTGACTCCAAGCAGTGCTCCTGGAAATGGATAGTAGCTCACAGACATTGTTGACTGAAGCACACCTCTACTAAACGCAATGTCATCTCTAGCCTGCTGAGTGATGGAATAATGAGACAAATGTGTGGACTGAGGACCTGGTTGTGGCACTACACATGTCCAGGATGGGCACATGCACCAGGAAAGCCATTCAGAATGCCTGGGGCCTGGTAGAGTGGGCACGGACGACCTAAGGCAAGGGTACCCATGCCAAGTCATAGTAGGTGCACATACACATAGTGATCCAATTAGAGATCCATTGAAAGGACACTGGTAGCCCCTTCATGTGGTTCAGAGTGGCAATAAAAAGTAGTGCTGATTTCCAAAAGGGCTTGGTATGCTTTAAGTACAAGACCAGAGCTCTCTGCATTTCTAGTGTGTAAGGGTGTCTTTCCTCCACTGTCCAGTGAAACTTGGGGCAGAACATGGGTAGAAATGTATATTGCTGATATGGAAAGACATGCACACACCTTGGACTTCAAAAAAACAGATTTTGACTCCCTCCGAGATCTGATGGGCAGAATCCCCTGGGATGTTAACATGAAGGGGAAAGGAGTCCAGGACAGCTGGCAGCATTTTAAAGAAGCCTTGAAGGCACAGAAAGAAACCATCCTGACGCATAGCAAGAGAGGCAAACATGGTAGAAGACTGGACTGGCTTACAGGGGAAATCCTTGGTGAACTTAAGCACAAAAA
This sequence comes from Pelodiscus sinensis, assembly GCF_052426305.1. Classification (NCBI taxonomy): domain Eukaryota; kingdom Metazoa; phylum Chordata; order Testudines; family Trionychidae; genus Pelodiscus; species Pelodiscus sinensis. Next base: position 6,458,420 of record NC_143065.1, read on the forward strand.
GGAAGCTTACAAAGAGTGGAAACTTGGACAAATGACCAGGGAGGAATTTAAAGGTATAGCTCGAGAATGCCGGGGGGTTATCAGGAAGGTGAAAGCGCAAATGGAATTGCGACTGGCTAAGGATGTGAAGGATAACAAGAAAGGTTTCTACAGGCATGTTAACAAGAAGAAGGTGATCAGAGAGGGTGTGCGGCCCCTAATGGATGAAGGAGGTAACCTAGTGACAGATGATATGGGGAAAGCTGAAGTACTCAATGCTTTCTTTGCCTCTGTATTCACGGACAAGGTCGGCTCCTGGACTTCTGCGCTAAGTGACGCAGGATGGGATGAAGATGGACAGCCCGTGGTGGGTAAAGAACAGGTTAGGAACTATTTAGAAAAGCTAAACGTACATAAATCCATGGGTCCGGACTTAGTGCATCCGAGGGTACTGAGGGAGTTGGCAAATGTCATTGTGGAGCCTTTGACTATTATCTTTGAAAAGTCGTGGAGATCGGGAGAAATCCCGGATGACTGGAAAAAGGCAAACATAGTGCCCATCTTCAAAAAAGGGTAGAAGGATGATCCAGGGAACTATAGGCCGGTCAGTCTTACCTCAGTTCCAGGAAAAATCATAGAAGGGATCTTTCAGGAATCCATATTGAGGCACTTGGATGAGAGGAAAGTGATTAGGAATAGTCAACATGGATTCACAAAGGGCAAGTCGTGCCTGACCAATCTGATTAGCTTCTATGATGAGGTAACTGGCTCTGTGGATATGGGGAAGTCAGTGGATGTTATATACCTTGACTTTAGCAAGGCTTTTGATATGGTCTCCCACAATATTCTTGCCAGCAAGTTAAGGGATTGTGGATTGGATAAATGGACGGTAAGATGGATAGAAAGATGGCTAGAAGGCCGGGCCCAGCGGGTAGTGATCAATGGCTTGATGTCAGGATGGCGGTCGGTTTCTAGCGGAGTGCCCCAAGGTTCGGTTCTAGGACCGGTTTTATTCAATATCTTTATTAATTATCTGGATGAGGGGATGGATTGCACCCTCAGCAAGTTTGCGGATGACACTAAGCTGGGGGGAGAGGTAGATACGCTTAAGGGCAGAGATAGGGTACAGAATGACTTAAACAAATTGGAGGATTGGGCCACAAGAGTCCTGCACTTGGGACGGAAGAATCCCAAGCACAGTTACAAGCTGGGGACCAGCTCCAGGGAAGAGTGCAGTGTAAATGAATGTGTCCTTCAAGTCGAGGGCAGTGTACCAGTCTCCGGGAAGAGAACTATGAAAGTCATATCAATGAAGGAGGACCTCGTGGTTCACCATCCTGAACTGTAAACTGGATGAGAATAAACCTTATGCCCAAATAAGTCCAGTTATTTGGCGCCTTTATCCTTGGATGTCATTCTGGGCTGCCCCTGCCTCTCTTTTTGATTGACTGTCTTAACCACCAGGCAGTTGAGGGAAGTGGGAATGAAAAGGTATTTGAAATCTCTAGCATAATCCTCTTAGAGGTGGGTGCCAGGGAGAAGGGTACCTGCCAAAAGGCCGTGGTAATCTTCAGGACCTCTTCATAAAGGAGTAGCACTGCCCTCACGGGCGCCAAGGATCAGAGGACATTGAATTGGGAGTCTGTGGACTCCTTCAACTCCTCTGCTTGTAGCCACAGAATCCTTGCAACCCTCTCAAATAGTTCTTAATGGGTCTTTGCATCTTCCGGCAGTTTCAGGTGCAGGGGGACTACAATCCCCTCATCTGGGGATGAAGATGATGAAATAGGTGCCGGGGTGGCTTTGCTTCCCCTGGTGGCTTGGTGGTGCTATGTTCGACAGTCTCCTTAGCTCACTGTCATCTTCTCTGGGGCTTCCCCATTCCTTTGAATGCCTCCCATCACCCGACTGGGTGGGCTGGAGTGGTCGAGAGAGGTACCAGGCCATTGACGCTGAGGCCATGTATGGGCCTGCAGTGCTGACCACACTGACAGTGCCATGTAAGTCAGGGCTTGGCTTGGCGTCAGTGGCCACTGTTCTGAGCCTGACTGGACAGCTTAGGAAGACCACGAGGCAGATGGATGTTTCCATGCCAAGCAGTGCCGATCACTTTGCCATGACCCAGAGCAGTTGGATCTAGAAGAATCTCTAACGCATGCAGCCAGTGATCGGCATTGGAAGGCAGTTAAGTGAAGGAAACTGTAATGGGGTGGCTCATCTCCTGAGAGTGTCCCTATCTGTTTGAGTGCATTTACCTGCACTGTCCCTATCTGTTTGAGCACATTTACCTGCACTGTCCCTATCTGTTTGAGCGCATTTACCTGCATGAGCGCATTTACCTGCACTGTCCCTATCTGTTTGAGCGCATTTACCTGCACTGTCCCTATCTGTTTGAGCGCATTTACCTGCATGAGCGCATTTACCTGCACTGTCCCTATCTGTTTGAGCGCATTTACCTGCACTGTCCCTATCTGTTTGAGCGCATTTACCTGCACTGTCCCTATCTGTTTGAGTGCATTTACCTGCACTGTCCCTATCTGTTTGAGTGCATTTACCTGCACTGTCTCTTTAAAAGACTTTTGGCTACTCAGCCCGCCAGCCAAATCACACTCTGTGAAATACTCAAACCCTTTCTGGGGTACAAATCTAACAGGGACCATCCCAATACCCTCTGCTAGTGTCTCCAAGTCGGTGTCTCAGTTTGTTTCCCCTCAGTCCCTTTCCCCACTCAGAGAGGGTGGCACCTCCAGGATTTTCCCTTCAGAAGACAACTTCCTCAGCCAGCCTCGCAGTCTGCTCTCTTTGAGCTCTGCCCTGCACTGACTGCTGCTGAGCTCTGCAGCTTCTGTCGAAGGCCCCCTGGCCCTTGATTAGCCATTTCCTCCAGAGCCTCTCTAGCCTCCTGGAAGCCTTATCTATGGCTTTCTGGGCTCAGGGCCTCGTTCACTCTGTCACAGGAACCCAGCAATCTGCCCCATGTGCATGAAGGGTGCTGTGATCTGGACTGGGACTTGGAGTACCCTTGACCCAATGACCATCCTGTTTGGGGGGGGAGAAGAGGGGGACTGCCTTGGAGACTGACAGTGGTGAGAGGTGAAGCAGCACCCCTGGTCTCCAGAATAACTCTGACCAGACCAGTGGCTGTGGTGGAAGCAAGGGCTGGTACTATGGAACCTGTTGGTAGGCATGTACCTCCCTATAATTATACCTTGGCATTGGTTACACATACTAAGTCCCACGCTGGCAGGAACTTGGGCATCAGGATCGATGTGGACTCTTATGTGCCTGTTCATAGAATCCTAGGGTTGGAAGAGACCTCAGGAGTCATCGAATCCAACCCCCAGCCAAAAGCAGGACCAACCCCAACTAAATCATCCCAGCCAGAGCTTTGTCAAGCCAGGACTTAAAAACCTGTAGGATGGAGATTCCACCACCTCCCTAGGTAACCCATTCCTGTGCTTCACAACCCTCCTAGTGAAATAGTTTTTTCTAATATGCAACCTAGAACCTCCCATGCTTCCCTGAGTTTGAGGGCTATTGGCCTGTAGTGAGGTGGAGTGGCCACCCAGTGACCTACAGCTCGGGTGGGCAGATCCCGGTCCCATCTCATCACCTGACAGGAAGTCAGGAGGTGGGGCTAGAGCTATAAAAGGCTACTTTGGGAGACCAGTCAAACCCCAGCCACCAGAGGAGCCACATACCTGTCCCATCCTCCAGAGCTGGGAGGTGGCTGTGGACCTAAAAGAGGCTGGGCCCACAGACTTTGACCTATAAGAACTGCCAACCCTGCCAGAGGTTCCAGTCCTGAACACTCTAGAGGACCTGCACTGGAGCCAGGTATGCCTGGAGGGGGAGAGCTGAAGTAACCCAGGGTATAAAGAAATCTAGGGTATAAGTATACTGTTTAGAGGAGAAATGGAGGATGAGAAAATACTATATATTCATTCTCCTGAAGTACATTTAGGATACTTAAGACTTTACAATATCTATGAAGTTTCATATCTGAAATCTATTCTCCACCCACGCCTCCCTCCTTGATTCCCTCCAAATAATTAATTAGCCTCAGGTTTACCTGACAAGGAAAGGTTTAAAGAAAGCTTGCTCTGGTTGATCACTGTGGTCCACTTTCAAAGCATCTTCGAGCAATCGGTTAATGACATCACGAGTAGGGCTCTGTTCCTCAGAGCAAACAGGAGTCTTCATTTCTTGAAGCAAGATCAAGTATTTACTTTCTATCTGACAAAGTTTGGCTTCCAGACTAGCGCACTGTAGAAAATAACATGCCAAATTACTATACTAATTTGAAACACATTTCTAAAGATCTGGTTCAAAATTCACACAGCCCAAACATTAAACAAATATAGAACCTGAAAAGAGTCAGTTTTACATGCCCAAATTGCACAAAGTAACTCAAACATTTGAAGAAACATTCTGAAATTGATTTTAATTTTACAATACTGTTTATGATAGCAAATACTATAATTAAATGCTGCATACTTAGACTAAAATGGATCTTAACCATCACTACTTATTGGATGGGGAGACTTGGGCTGAGTTATATGACAAGTATTAGCATAAAGGTTTTTTTTGGGGGGGGGGGGTTGTGAGGGGCGGCAGGGAATTTTAACAAAATCCACTCATTCACTAAGAAGTTATATGGATGGTAGCACCAATCTTTTATACTCTTGTAATTTAAATAGAGTTGATATTTTAAAATGTCAGATGATGAGTGCATGTAGTCCTCAAAGTTTGACAGATATTCATTAAAACATCTTTAAAATGATAAAATATTTCAAAATTCCTTGCTGCTTTAATTATATATTTTCACTCTCTACACAGACTCCTCCAGAGCACAGCAATGATCTGAATATCCATGCCAATACCTAGTCCCATCATCAAAACCTATTGACAGTTTCAGGGCCGGCTCGAGCCATTCCTGTGCCCCGGGCAGCGGGTGCGCGATGCATGTGCGGCTTTGCCCCCCTGGAGCACAGTGCCTGATGGCAGCTCTAAGGGGCGCCGCGTGGCCAGGCGCATGGTGACCCTTACAGCTGCCATCAGGCGCCCCTCATAGGTTGGTGCCCCGGGAACCTGCCCTGCTAGCCCCCCCTTAATCCGGCCCTGGACAGTTTCATGGAACTGTAATCTTAATCTCAAGGAAAGAGCTTTTTTGCATGAAATATTCCTGGACTTTACTAATGAATTATAAGTAAAGTCATACAAATCTCTGAGAAATCATTCATTCAGCAAGATTAAATAGACTGTAACAAGCACAGTAGCTTTCATCAGAGTCATCACTAAAACTGATATGAACAGTTCCATGTCTATTGTATAGTGGAGTTTCTTTGGCAGATATACAAATTAAATTGCAACACCACGATGGAATATCTCCAGTATCTATTTTGGACCTTTTCAAACAGAAGGAAAACCCTTCAAGTATAACAAAGCTGGTTTAATCTGACCTTTGCCATCAAATCTCTTTCCCTTGTTTCTGCATTTCTTCGTAGAGCAGAAAGTTCCAAAATCTCCTTATTTAAAAATTTATTCTGGGTTTTGTAACCTTGAAGATTGTCCTGTTAATAAAAATAAGAATTAATGTTTACCCTATATAAATATTGACATTTAAATTTCTGCTTTACAATATACTGCAGGATTTAGGATGAAAAGACATTATGAGACCTTATCCTGACCTGAAGAAGAGCTCTAATGTAGCTTGTATCTTTCGTCAACAGGAGCTATTCCAATAAATCCTACCTTGGCTCACTACTAGATCTTGTCAGTTAAATATCACTACTAAACCAGATGATAGTATTTTCTAGCCTTACACAAAAAAACCAAACTTACATAGACTTCTCATAGACTTTAAGGTCAGAAAGGACCATTTTGATCATCTAGTCTGACCCCTGCACAATGCAAGCCACAGAATCTCACCCACCCACTCCTGGAATAGTCCTCTCACCTATATCTCAGATATTGAAGTCCTTGAAATGATGGTTCAAAGACCCCAAGATGCAGAGAATCCTCCCGCTAGTGACCTGTGCCCCATGCTACAGAGGAAGGCGAAAAACCTCCAGGGCCTCTGCCAATCTACCCTGGAGGAAAATTCCTTCCCAACCCCAAATATGACGATCAGCTGAACCCTGAGCATGTGGGCAAGACTCACCAGCCATACACCCAGAAAAAAGTTTTCTATAGCAACTCCTATCTTCCCACCATTGGCCTATTTACCACTGATAGTGAAAGGTCAATTAATTGCCAAGATCATGTTACCTCATCAAACCATCCCCTTCATAAACCCATCTAGCTTTATCTTGAAGCCAGATAGGTCCTTCGCCCCCACCACTTCCCTTGGAAGGCCGTTCCAGAACTTCACTCCTCTGATGGTTAGAAACCTTCGCCTAAACCATTGCTAGTACAAATCTGCAGGAATAGGTGTAATGGGTTCCATCACATAGATATGCTAGTGACTGTCACTTGATGTGCTGGAATACCATTGAGCCAACCTTCCTGCCCTCGTGGGTACTCCTCAAGCCTCTGTCTTGCTGAGTCAGGCCTTTTGACACAAGAGAGGGTCATAGCCCTCAGTAGTATAATACAGATGCTGAGACTAGCTCAGCTCTGGGAAAGCTCAGTTACAGAGACTCAATTCAGCACCAGGTGCACAGCCTTAATGGTACTTGAATGCCAGATAAATCCATCTTAATCTGTAGAGTTTTATACAAGGTAAATTCACGTTGTCTGTCCCTTTTTTCACAGAGAGACACATGCGTGGCTGCTTCCCCCGCAATGATTATTTACACTGGGTTTATTAATAAATAAAAGTACTAGGAGACTTAATTGCCCTGATCTGTGGCCAATCCGAGACATGTGGCTAGCCTTCCTGCCTGCCAGCTTCTCCCCGGGGCCAACTTGGGGTGGGGCTGGCCCAGGGGGAAGAGGGTGACGGGAACCCATGGCCCAGTCAGCAGCTGCTCCCCAGGGGCCAGCCCATGTCAGAGGGGACCACATGCCATAATGGACCAGCACAGAGGGGTCTGCATGGAGGCCAGCATGTGCTTCCTCGGGCAGGCTGGTGTGTCAGGAACTGTGCTGTCAACACTGGCTCCCACCTGCTCCCCCATGCTACTGCTGCCTCTAAGAGAGGTGTCAAGGGATACAGGTGGCTCTGGGGAGCCAATACACATGAGGAGCCAGCTCCCTGCATGCACCAAATCCCACCTGCCCTCTCCCCGCACACTGCTGCCTGAGGCAGGCGGGCGAGTGAGACGATAAGAAGCAGCTCTGTACCAAAGCTCTTACCATTTAGGAGTCCTTGAACAAATGGACTCACTGACAGATGGGCACACACTCACAAACTCTCTAAAATATATAGTAGATAAAAAGTGGGATATATGTGGTTGTAAGTAATACAACACAGAACAATGTTGCTAAGCAAAATAGAACAAAAGATGCCAGGTAAGTTTAATATGCTAAGAAACTTGTTACGTGTAATACCTTATCCTAACAGTAGTTCTAATCATCTTCTTTCAGAGCCTGGAAAGCTGCCAGTCTGGACCTAACCACTTTTAATGTTAAGCTTCAGTTGTTTCTAGTAGACATCTTAGATGGTAAACAGGAGTGTTCTCAGGACTGGTGGTCACACCTCTAGGGGCTTCTTTCTTAAATAGGTGAAAATGGGAAGGCTTTCTTTGATGGCAAACCTGCCCCCCTCCCTCCATATGGAAAAATACTAAAACGGATGGAGCCCCATACCAGGTAATCTAAACATATGTTCTTGTGGGGTATTAGCTCCTCCTACAGCCTGGCCTGTATGAAAAACAAACCTTTGAGTCATTTTACATTGAGCTTTTATTCCCCCCTTATACCTTTTTCTCTACTCTATTTTTACCATCTGTTTTTTCTGTTCCAAACTCTACCTTTAAATCTTTGTTTTCTCTCCGCCCCTTGTCCCCCCATTTTTTGTCCCTGTTTTCTGGATTTTCTTTCATGGTAGTTTTCCTCCATACAAATTACCGTATTACTGAAAACATGCTATAGTGTACAGTGAACCAACACAACAATTTAATGTCTATAGATTATATTGTCAAGCAGGCAGCAAAATGTAAATCCCAAGCTTCACTTGGAAGAAAAAAAAAATCTCATGGGTGTGAGGATTCTGGAGCAATGAGACACACAGCGGTCTTACTTTTAGTCTGTCCAGTTCCTGTAGCTCCTTGTTAAAAGAGCATGACATGGAAAAATTTGCTGTTCCACTTTGGGAGGATGGATTGTCCTCGATTTCACTGAGCTGATGAGAGAGTTTCATGATCACTTCATCTTTGGCTTGAATTGTTTCCATTAACATACCCAGCTGCTCATTGAGTTCTCCAACTTTGCATTTCAAATTCTTTACTTCCTGCTGGAGACTATCTTTTTCCAGATTTAGCTTTTCAAGCTGGTTGTTGAGACCCAAAATCTGAGAATCTTTTTGGTGTAGCAGCTCTAATTTGTCTTTTGGAACCCCATCACAAAGAGAGCTTGCAAAGTATTTATCGTACTGGGAAGACCGGACTGTCTGCTGCAAGAGTCGCACAAGTTCCTGAAAAAGAATACAGTAAAGTGAGGGTGAATAAAAGGCAGGAGACACTACAGCCTAAGAGCACAATTAGGTAAAACAAAAGAAAAGAGACTTAGAATATAATATGAATTAACAAGTGCAAATGGAATAAAGTCAGAGGGTTTTTGGAGTCCATTAAAGTCCATACCATTAACTGATGTATGTACTAAGCTATATTTTGTGTGAGTGTGTGTACGTGTACACACACACACACACACACACACACAAGCTATATTATACATGCAGAAAGCAGTGACAGCTGTGGCCCATTAAGTAGCTGAAGGGTGGAACTAAGTTCATTATGAGGAAACCCACCAAGCTATAATTTTCAATAGGATGTAACAGGTTGTACTTCTGAGATAAAGGAATGGACCTCCTCCCACAAACTGAGATGAAAGGGAGAGCCTAAAGATTAGACCAGTGTTCTCTCCAGGGGACCCAGTGGAGGGGGATCTGGAAGTTCCCAGTGGTTTGAAGAACCATGTATGTATGTCTAGGTTGAATCAGGGCCTCGTAGCAATTGCAGAGATGCTGGTGGGTTATTTTGTTCCCTAGCATGAAACAGTATACAGCAGAGAGAATCTACACAACCTACAAGTTTCAACTGCTACAAAATGCAAAGACTGTTGACTCATATAGGTTACTGAGGTGCATCCATCTGGTGCTCAGCTCCCAAAAGAACCCAGTTCAACATATCTGTCCTGATATGCAAAGCCCTCTGATAGAATAGCTCTAGCTTTCTTTAAGATTCTTGGCCATGGAAAAAGACCAATGAAAATATCAACCAATTGGGAGGAGATTGGTGAGTGTAGAAATAAGAATTCTCAAAGGAGCTGGATCTAAAACAAGGGACTCACTCCTAAGAGAGTGACTGACTGCAATCTCAAGTAAATGTGGAACTCATTTAATTGATTTCCCCTCAAAAGGTCACACGGGAAAATTCAAAACAACCTACCTCAGTCTAATAAATATGGGAAAAACAGAGTTGTTGCTTCTTGTTTCCTATGCATTTAAAACTCTCATTGACATCAACATGATATATGTAAGAATCTACATAGCGTACTGCTGGTATAAGACTTGTACCCTGCTCTATCAAAACCTGCTGGTGATCCAGACTGAATGTAAAATTAGACATGAAGATCTTGGGGGGGGGGGGGGGGGTTTCTAATGTGATAAGAAAAGAGATGGATCTCAGATATCAGGAGTTCTTTTGGGGGAAAATAAAGGGAGGTTTCAGATACAGGCAGTGAATTGTCTTTAATTGCCTGCAGACACACTCTGGAAAGCTAGTTTCAGTGGGTAAATAAGGGAGAACACAAAAGCCAAAAGAGCAGTTACTAAACTCTACACAAACCAAGACTTTTTCCATCTCTGGGTACACTTTGAGACTTTCAAATGTACAGGTATATTTAGTATTGGTGTTTGTTACCAGATAATTAACTAACAACAAAATTAAATAATTAAAAAGGGTGGCTTTATTCTCAGTATTATCAGATCTGTCCACAGTTGTGCTTGCTCTTCTTGTCTGAATTACCTTTTGGCTTGACAAATCTTTCTTTAGCCTTTCTAGCTCTTCTTGCTGATTTTGAAATTTCATTTGCATTTCAGAAGCTAGTTTGTTGCCATTCCCAGAATTCCATTCAACTGGAGAGGAGTCACTGCTATTCCGATTTTTGCTAGATCCAATCATTTCTTTCAATGGACGTCTGGCTTTGTGTGGAATGCGGCCCAGATCAAATGGAAAGGCTGAACCAGTCACTCCTGTGTAAAACAATTTGTTCTACTTCACATCTTTTAATAAAGAGGTTTCAATGCATTCAAAATTTCTTTATAAAATATGTCTGCCCTTGCTCATTAAAATTAGACTTCTACTGAAGTTTAAACAAACCCAATGTTGAGTATGGCTCATTTTCTAAATTGCTTCCTACAATATCTCTTTTGGCATTAAAGGTTTTTTTTCAGAGAGACCATAAATGTGAGAATGAAGAAATAATACATTTGGTGAATTAACCAAATTTTACATACTCACTACAAAAATGAATATTCCAAGTCACCAGTTTACTCTGCCGTGGAAGCAAACTACAGTTAACTGTTAAGGTTTCTTTGGTTCTAAACAACTATGGCCCTTACCTTAAAATCAGACCCAACCAGGCACCATGTGCAGCATCATTTAAGCTAGTGCTCTGCATGGTTGTGAGGGTCCTCCTGAATGAAGCAGATTGCCAGGATGAGTGCCTTTGTTTAGGCAGAAGAATACAGGTTGGCCCTCCCTAGTCTGGCACCCTTGGGACCTGACTGGTCCCAAACAAAGATTTGCTGGACCAGGAGAGGTTCATTCCATCATGGCCTATGGTGCCCCACTGCCCCTAGGCTAGGGCTCCAGCCTGGTTCCACTGCTGATCAACTCCTGCTGCTGCCAAGGCCATAACACCATAACCAGAGCACCCTGTCTACCACTGGGGCTGGTGCTGCATGGCTGTGATGGGGCTGAAGCTCTGTGGTCACTGGGCCAGAACTCCCTGTTGTGTTGCCCCCCCATGGGGCTCTCAACTAATTTGGCGGTCCCCACTACAGCTCTCCTGCCCCACAGCCACACCTCCCTGTTCCTGGGCTCTGTGGTCCAGTAACATCTATTGTCTGTGCCAGAACACAACATTGTCAGACCAAAGAGTCGTAATAGACCACAGGAGGCCATAGAGTCCAACCCCCTGCCCATAGCAGGACCAACCCTAGGAGGGTATAACCTGTACTACATTAACTAATGCTTCATGGCAATCAAGAGCGCTAAAGAGTTTTGCAAATTTTCATGAAGGCTACTCCAAAAATGTATGACTATAAGAATTAATCAAAGCACAGATGCATTTCCCACTCTTTATTCCCCCGCACTGCCCGATCAAGTAGCAGCAACCAGGATGCTGTTTTTCCACTTTGAACGAAGAGTGACACCTCTGAAGTCTGAAGCCAATAACTCCCATGAGTGGCTGGCTCTAGATAAGATTATAATCAAAGATCCTGACTCTTTCCTTTCCTCTTGTAGCACTGCACCTCAACAACAAAACAGGAACACACCTGCACAGGAAGTCAAACACAAGAGACCTCTCAAATACCTTAGTAACATATACCACAGAATATAGTACTATGGACAAAACATTGGTTGACCCTTGCATGCATCACAAGGAGATAATTTCATGTAGGGAAAGGACATCTGTAGGCACAAAGATTTGGCTTGCAAAAAATGACTGAATTCTTGTTATATTTTCTGAAGATACAGCTAATGGTATGGTCTCTTCTGGTACCTTTGTTTCCTTCTGATGCATGCTTCCGCCTTTCTTCCAGTATGATTGACTCCTCTATGTCCTTTGGGGTTGGATCTAACATCTCCCACTCTTCGTTAGTATAAAACACACTCTTACGATTTTCACTGTTTCCTTTCCCAGATCTTAAGGAAGTCATTGAATTTCTGTGGAATAAAGAAAATAATTACAGTGATGCCATTTATCAGAGAGGTAGCCGTTTTAGTCTGGATCTGCAAAAGTGATAAGGAGTCCTGTGGCATCTTATAGACTAACAGATGTATTGGAGCATATGCTTTCACGGGCAAAGACCCACTTCATCAGATCCATTGTCTCTCTTGTGGGGTGGGGGGTCATTTTCTTAAATGTATCTTTTGAGTTACATCAACATGTTCACAGCTTATGAAAACCACCCACACAACATACACTTTCAAAACACCTCAAATTATCCTCTTTGTTAAACAGACCCTAAAATTAAAAAAAAAAAAACACCAATGCTAAACAAAATGCAAACAAAACAAAAGTAGTCATGGTCTATAATACCTGCTATCAGGATTTAAGCACTGATTACAATATAATTCAAGGGTAAGACGAGCGACTTAGCTGCAGCACAAGGCACTGTGAGGCAAATGACCAGAATACACGAGACTCCAATGGCTCTGCTTTATCATGTGTTTTGGCAATGAAATACTTGTGTGTTTTTTTTTTTTCTGTGGAATGGTTTTTAAAAATTTTTAAATAGTTCTTTATTTTCAATTTAAGGTAACTTAAAATAAAGGGGATTTAAACAATAGGGAGTGTGAAGATCAAAAGACCATTTTGTACTATTATAATATCTCATACTGAAACATAAAACTTGGGGTTATCCAAAAGCTGAACGTATTGTAGTTACACAGATGTTGAGCAGAGAAACTCTATGCTAATTAGAATGCTGCTAAGCTATCTGCCAAGGACTTGCAGAGGCAATCCCTGGGGTTCAATCTTACAGATCTGTAGGAAGTTTAACCTATTAAGTAGAAGATGTTATGCCATAGCAGCATACTAGTCACAAAGGCCTAACCAACAACACATTAATATATTTGTGCATTTCTTGCATCTCAAGCCTCTTTCTAAATGTAACACTGCTACATTTAAGGATCAGTTAACTTAAATACAATGTTTAATCCCCAACCTTGAAGAATGGAGGTTTCACCTTCACCCTTCCCTGAAACCTGTTCACCTCCCATTTAAGCAAAAGTAATTGATTTACAATGTGCATTTGACCACATGGGTGTCTCACTATAGAGAATTTGCTGGCTTAACACAATGTTTCCCTAAAGTTCAGAGGATTCACATATCACAATGCCCATGATTCCAAATAATTTGGTTCAATTAAGCAGTCTGATAATGGTTATTTTGATACAAAAATAATGAGAAGACCAGTGGCACCTTAGAGACTAAGACAGCTTAGGGCATAAGCTATCATGGGTAAAACCCACTTCATAGGATGAACTGAAGTGGAAGTTACAGAAGCTGTGTCTACACTTGCACTTTGCCAAGAAAAACTGCCTGTAAATGACAAAAGCCACCGAGTGTCCACATTATAGTGTGACAAACATCACTTGAATTGGCATTTTGTTGTGACAGAAAACTTCCACCTCTGCAAGAGACTTTTATCACAATGGTGTCGACAATCATGAGGTGCGGATCAGGCAGATTGTGTGTCAAGTTTATTGAACTCAAGCAGGTATCCCACAGTGCCCTATTTAGCCACTCTGACATCAACTTGAATTCAGCCGCTGTTCACTCACATAATGTTTATAGGTAAAATGCTCCTCTCCCTCCTGCAAACCCAACAAACTTTAAATCTATTTCCTGTGTCCCAGGCATACTGTGTGGGTGGTCCTCATGGCATCTTCAGGAAATGGGTGGCATCTCTAGACCCAAATGCTCACCTGCTTGGAGCAATGCAGAGCTTTTGGATCTAATCCATGCGTGGGGTATTGATTTGCTACAACTAGAGCTGCAGGTGACCCATAAGAACAAGGACATGTACACTTGAATTTCTCAAGCCCGGTGTGCCAAGGGGTATGAGTGAGACACCCTACAATGCAGAGCCAAGCCTACCACAAGGCAAAGGAGGCAAACAGACAGTCTGGTGGTGCACCCTTAACATGCAGATTTTATAAAGAACTGGATGAAATTCTGGGTGGGGATCCAATGACCAAACCTAAGGACACTGTGGATAGTTCTCAGAAAAGAGCCAGAAATACTTGTCTCAGATACAGAGACACAAGTTGATGAAGAGACTGAAGAGGGCCAGGAGGAGAGGGTCAATCTAGTGGCAGCCTGTGTGCCAAGCAGCGAGGAACTGTTCTCAAACGATGTTTGTGAGGATGCTCAGCAACTCATCACAAAGAGACGCCTCATGTTGAAGCAATGGAACAGATGCAGGGCATGTAGCTGCACAGGCAGGTGGGGTTGTTGGCGGAGCAGGCTGGTGCTGAGGCCATGCAAGACAGGATGGAGGTGGTTCCCCAGCGTGCAGTTGCTGTGCAGGCGGGCGGGGTTGGAGACGGAGCAGGCTGGTGCTATGGCCATGTGGGGCAGGATGGAGGTGGTTCACTGGTGAGCAGTTGCTGAGCAAGCGGACTGGGTTGGGGCCTGAGCGGGCAGTGACTGTTGCTGGCCATGTGGGGTGGTCTATGCAGTGGTTGGCGGGGGGGGGGGGGGGGGCAGAGAGATAATACAGGAAGACCACTTCACTATGGCTAAACACAGCACTGATGCAGGCAAAGATAGCAATAGAATCTTCCTGGGAAACAGTGTCAAGGATGTGTCAAGGATTCGCCTGATGTACTTATTTATTTTTCATGGAGTTCCATGGCAGGGCTGCCTTTGCCCCACCCCTCTGGTACAACACTTTCTCAAACCAGCCTCACCGTGCGCTGCCAGCCCAGGTTTGCTTGTTAACTTCAGCAGAGGTATGGCGGCAAGAGTGATTGCCAACTGTGGACAAGTGTCGGATAATTAAAAATTGTTTCCTTTTACAAGTGCTGCACAACTGTGGTCTGTACTTTTGGGGGTGTTAAAATTAAAACTTCTTTCCCCCCACCACTTCACCCTTCAAATTAAAAACACACAAACCCCTTACCATCATATAGAAGTATCTGCAAAACAGAGGCCTGCTTGACTCCAGCAGGATCCCAGGAAGTGGGATTTTTTCCCAGGGGCATGCATATTACAGACAAGACTAACAATTTTATCATGAACAGTACAATAACTATATTGGTAATGGTTACTTTCTGTAGACCACACCCCGAGGAGTCGGCCATCTTGCACAGCATCATCAGATAGAGGTTGGCAACTGAGAACAAAGAAGCCAAGGACATGTGATGATATGCTGAAAGATTTGTTAGGTCACTCCTCTGTTCAGTAAGAGAAAAGAGAACAAAGATGAGCTGTTGTTAGAGAGCTAAGGGACCGGGAAAGAGAGCACAATCGAGGGAAGAAAAAAAAAAGATAGAGTCAATGAACAGTCAGGAGACCACTGAACGCATGCTCCAGATCATGCAGGACCAAAAGGACATACTGAGAAGCATAATACTCCTAAACAATACTAGAGACCATAACATAAGGCCCCCCCAGCCATAACTCTTAGCAGCCGCACCTCTGTCTCCCCCCCATACTGTCTTGCATAGCTGCAAAGGTGCAATTCTGCAACCAGCAACCCGTCTTCCTTAACACACTCATTGCAGTCCAGCACTCCACTTGCACTCCACTCCCTGTGAAACCAACAATGACAACTGGATGTTGGCACAGCTGTGAAGTCCATAATTAGGAATGCTGCAATGCGTGATGTTTTCTGCACAGTGCTCATGATGTTTTCTGCACAGTGCTCACAGTGCCAGAAGTCTGAGGTCCGTGTTTTATTACTGTGATTTCTTGAGTTGGTGTGTAATCCAGAAACGCCCAGGGACATCTGGGAAGAAAACAGATAGCTGACTGGATGTTTTTCATGGTCCCATCATGCTTAGTAGTTCTTTGTGTGTTCCCATAGGGCTTAACACATGAAGGTGACATAGCAATGTGCGATGCATGCCCACAATGCTTTGCTCTTTCTGTTGACAAGGGAGCTATAGATGTGGTCATGAGCTGTTGACAGCAGGTACCTGAAAAAATGGTTTGACGTATTTCTGGTTATGGAGACTCCTGCCAGTTGACAGCACTTTTGTTGAGAAACCTTGTTAGCATTAAAAAAAAAAGTGTAAAAAAAATGAGTGGTCCTATAGCTTCTTAGAGACTAACAAAAATTATAGATAGTATCATGAGATTTTGAGGGCACAACCCACTTCTTCAGATGACAAATATGGAGCAAGAGGCACAGAGGGAAAAATAGAAAGCAGAGAAAGAGGGGAGAAAGGGAGGAGGAAAAAACCCCTGTTAATTAAAGCGTCTGTGCTAAATGAGGCTAGTAGAGTGGGCAGTAAGTGTCCGACATGGACAGAAGCAGAGGTATATATAAAAACAACAAAAGAAAAAAGTTATTGGTGTTAATGAGGCAATCAAGTCAGGGTGGAAGTTGACGGAGTTGTGAATATCAAAGAGAGGGGAACTTGCCTTTGTAGTGGTTAAACCTTATTCAATTTAACCGGTTAAGAATTAGTTAATATCCTTATTCAATTCTAAATTGATTGTACTGAATTTGCAAATGAACTCATTCAAACTCTGAGATTATTACATTACATTCTTTTAAACAAGCAGGGCTCTACATTAACAAATGAGGCTGCAAAAACTGTCCACATAGGGAGGAAAGACTGTAGCTGTGAACTTTTATCTGACCCAATTAGTTTTTGGTGACTTTAAATTGTTAAAAGCAGATTTAAATTGAAAGCAGCTTCTGGCTTAAGCAAATGCAATATGCACACACAGTATATATTAAACACTCTCATCACTTCCATCTTATGTCTTTACTGTTGCGCCAGACATATGCAGATATTACCCATACGTTAAAGCTCTACACAAAGAACAACTGTGATGAAATTGTGTTGCATAGCTAAAGTAGCTGGGATGATCTTCTGTTTAAGACTCTGACCTAGAACTCAGCAAGTTCAGACTCCCATTACTGCCACAGACTTCCTCTGAAACCTTATATAAGTCCCCTGATCTCTGTGCCTCAGTTCACCCTCTGCATTAAAGGGTTAACAAGTAATCCTGTACCTAATAAGGTATTGCAAGAAGTAATTAATCAATCAATCTTTGCCTAAGGCCCACTACAAAAGTGCTGAAAATCACATTATGGCCTTTAATAAACATTTGTTTTTTTAACATTTTCCTTCCCATTTCTCTACTAGCTAAACATCTCGGGTATTTCTAGATTTCCCATCACATCAACATCGCACTTATCCATCATTAACTACTGTAGTATAGTAAAACTCAATTCTAATCAGATTTAGACACTGATTTTTTATATTATATTTCTATTTTACATTTATTATTATAAAGATGTCATTAACTACACCTTAAGGATCTGATGCCATAAGCTCTTTAAAGCAGAAATCCCTCACACCTAATCAGAGTTCTACATTAAAAGAACATTAAGACTGCAAAGTTCAGAACTCAAAAGTCAGGAAGTTTAAATAAGGTTGCCTGTGCAGTCTTCATTTGGGCCCCGATGCATATGCATTATGATACTTTAATTACACACAATCACATACAATTTTTTCACAGGACGGCACCTTAATCAGTACCCTGAATCAATAGTTCTCTGAAGAAGTGGGCTGTGCCCACGAAAGCTCATGATACTATCTACATGTTTTGTTAGTCTATAAAGTGCTACCAGACCATTTGTAGTTTTTAAAGTTTATCCTGTAGGGCTCGTCTACATTGGCCCCATTTCCAAAAGGGGCATGTTAATTTCAGAGATCGTAATAGGGAAATCCGCGGGGGATTTAAATATCCCCCGCGGCATTTAAATAAAAATGTCCGCCGCTTTTTTCCGGCTTTTAGAAAAGCCGGAAAAGAACGTCTACACTGGCCCAGATCCTCCGGAAAAAGTGCCCTTTTCCGGAGGATCTTATTCCTACTTTGAATAAGATCCTCCGGAAAAGGGCGCTTTTTCCGGAGGATCGGGGCCAGTGTAGACGCTCTTTTCCGGCTTTTCTAAAAACCGGAAAAAAGCGGCGGACATTTTTATTTAAATGCCGCGGGGGATATTTAAATCCCCCGCGGATTTCCCTATTACGATCTCTGAAATTAACATGCCCCTTTCGGAAAAGGGGCCAGTGTAGACGTAGCCGTACAGACTAACTCGGCTACCCTCTGAAGCAATAGTTGTCAGTTAATGAGCAGCTATCAGGGATGTGAAAAATCTCAGCACTTAAACAGTTACATGCATCCACAGCGTGAGGTGGCAGCCAGCTCCCTAGGAGCCACCGTGCACTGGAAGTCAGCTTTGTAGCTGGCTCCCAGCGCATACTGGCTGTCATCTGCTGGGCCTGCTCTAGGGAGCCAGCTACCACCCAACGCTGCTGCCTCGGATACTGCGTGGCAGCGTCAGCCAGCTCCCCAGGAGTGGGACTGTAGACAGGAGCCAGTGCGCATCAGAACATGGCTTAAAAGCTGACTCACAGTGTGCCGCCATGTAAATGTTAACTAACTGATAAGCCCAGTCTTATTGGTTAACCATTTAAACCAGGGCTGAGCAAAATACGGCCCAGGGGCCAGATCCGGCCCTTCAAGCCACAGGATCTGGCCTGCGGACACCCTGCCAGGACCCTCAGGCACATGCAGCTGCCGCAGTTTAAAATACAGTCCCTGCGTGTCTCTGCTCTGT
The DNA here is from genome assembly GCF_052426305.1 of Pelodiscus sinensis. Lineage (NCBI taxonomy): Eukaryota > Metazoa > Chordata > Testudines > Trionychidae > Pelodiscus > Pelodiscus sinensis. Next base: position 6,477,102 of record NC_143065.1, read on the forward strand.
AAGGAGGGAGAGGCTTCATGTGATCTCCCCACCCCCAGCCCAACCCTTAGCTTCTATTGGCCAGAAACCACTGGCCAATAAGAATTGACCTCAGCCAATCTCTCAGCTCCTGTTGGCTGGCTGTTTCCAGCCAATAGGATCTGAGAGATTGGCCTGAGAGACGGGGGCAGCAGGCGTTGAAAGCCACATGGAGGGAACAGCCTTTATTTTTAAGCGGGTTGGGGCTGCTGCAGCCTGCTGGCCAGGAGACATTTAGGTAAGCGCCTCCCAGCCAGAGTCTGCCTCTGGCACCTTAGCCCCCCTGCATGCCAACTCCCTCCCCCAGATCACCATCCAAACCCTCTGCATCCCCTGCCCCAAGTGACAATTCCCTCCCAGACTCTGTACCTCCTCCTACACCCACCCCAGGCCAGAATCCTCTCCTCCCCTCCTCGACCCTACACCCCAATCCCGACCCAGGTCACAACCCCCTCCTCCACCCAAATACCCTCTCAGACCCCACACTGTCTCCTGCACCCCAGTCCCTTATCCCACGTGTCCTTCTGCACCCAACCTCCAACCTAGATGCTGCATCTCCTCCATTGAAAAGTGCAACCCTTGACCACTTACCAAAATCTTGGAGTGGCCCCCCCCACCAAAATTATTGCCCACCCCTATTTTAAACAGTTATACTTTTACATCCTTAGCAACTACGCAACATTTTATTTTATCATTATTCGCGCATGGTTCTAGACCTCATTTGCTGCATGCTCTTCAAAACTTATTGTGAAGACAGAATTATTAATTTCCTCATGGGTTTTTCCATGGAGCTCATCTCTGTGATACTGAGATGGGGGGACTCACCCCCGCACTCCCAGCCTCAGGAACCGAGGCACCACGCCCCACGCACAGGGTCCGCCGGCGCCGGGAGCACGGCGGCAAGGGCCATGGAGCCAGGGCTGACCGGCGCGGTCTCCACGCATGCGCCAGCCGGCCAGGGAGGAAGCCGGCGGGCGGTAGGACCCGGGAGCAGCCCCAGCCGGGGTAGAGAGCATCAGGACACTGGGCAGGGAATTCAAAAGGAAGGAAGGGAGGGCAGAGGAGGGGAGATTCTGCTCTCAGCCTCCTACACAGGGCCAGCGAGGAACCACGACAGTGGCAGTGCGGCGCCAGAAGCAGGAGGGGAAGAGACCGGCGCCGGCAGACAGCCACCAGGAGAGGGGGATCGGACGGAGGAGCGTGGGGGCGGAAGCTTCCGACAGGCAGCAGTGTTCAAGTGGCGACACGGACGCACTGACGCGGACCGAGGCGACCAACCAGGCAAGCGAGCCCTCGGGAAGTAGGTCGCAGGGAGTGGACTGCAGGAGCCGAGAGGTAGAGGCCGGGAACAGGGGCGAATCGGGGCCAGCCGGGGCAGCGTCCCCTGAACTGAAGGCGCTACGGGACCCGAGACACAAACCAGTTACAGATATGAATAATTCAAAAACAATAACTTTATCTTCATGAAACGTGACATGATGGGGCCTGTTTTTAGGAATGTTAATGGTTAACCTGTAAGCCTCACCCTTAGGAGTAAGCCTTGCCAGTTATGGTTAACCAGATGGGGCTGGAGCAATCCCCGTCCCATCCCTCTCTCCGCAGGCAGGGGGCTACTCCAGGTCCGCTGGGTCTGCTGTGGGGGGGGCATGCTCCATCCTGGCTGGAGCAGAACTGCCTCTCCCCCCCACCTATTCAATCAGTTAACTAGTTAAACTTAACTTTTAACTGGTTAACTAATTCAAGGGGATGTTACATCCCTAGCTTCCCCAGCTGTAAAATGAAGAGACCAAGAGACCATGGCCCTGAGTCCTCAGACAGGGCTCAGTCTGGGAGGAAAGGGTCAGAAGAGCAGCAGCAGGCCATGAAAGAAAGGTCGGGGTAAGGCCCAAAGGCCCAAGAAATGGGGATGCCCGCACAGGGTATTGATGCTGTGCTCATGGGGAGATAGGAGATATAGCGGCACAATGCCCAAATATAGAGGAACCTATGCAGTTCAATCTCAGGGATTTGAGGGGACCCTGCAGCCTGATAAACCGCTCAGGATCGGGCAAGGCATTCGGCTTCCTCCATTGCTGGCCACCAACTGAGATCCTAGCTCCAGCCTTTGTACTTCTGGACCCACCCCTCGGTTTCCTGGGGGTGGGGCTGGGTTGCTCTGGTCCCACACACCAGGGTATCTTAGGGAGATCTTCCTCTTCTGGGGCAGAGGGAGGCCAAACTACCTCACTACAAAAACCTTTCCATGAAATCTGATAGGCAGAGAAATCTGAAGTTGGAAGGTGTATCATGAGGCAAGAAGCTGCAGGAAGAAGGAGGTTTCATACTCAAAGCTGAGTTCAACCACTGCCTGTGCCAAGGAGATCCTGTGTGATGCTAAGCAAATCACTTAAATCAAACTTTCCACAGATAAAAAGCCTCAGAGGGGAAGCTACGTTAGTTGGTCTGTAACTTTAAAAACAAGGAGCAGCCCTGTGGCACGGTAACCCCACTCCTAGGTCCCAGTACCCTGCTCAGTCCTTTTTTGGGCAGTGTCAGTCCTTTGCTATTAGCCCTTGGCAGGGTTCAAACTTTGGTCTCAAAGGCATTGGGGCTAGTGTCCCAGGGTCAGCCTGGGCTGCAAAAATAGTCCTTTCCAGCGCCCAGCTGAGCTCTTAGGCTGCCAGGAGAAGGAGGGCCTAAAAACCCCTGTTTGGGGCTCCTCACCCCCACTTTGCTATTTCTGGCAATGTTGCTCTTATCTTTCTTAGTCTGCTCGGTCTCCTCTCACTCCATGTGCTCTCTCACTCTCCCTCTTCTCCTCCCTGCAAGGAGGGCTTCCTTTTAAAAGGCTCCTGAGGTTGCCATGGTGAGGTCAGCTGGCGCTGACTGATTTACAGCAACCCTATCTCCTTTGCTCCTTGTTGACCAGGGCTGTTGCTGCCTTAGAGCTGCCTTTCTCTCTATCTGCAGTGGTCCTCCAGTCTGACTCTGTCACACATCCTCCACCCCTGCTCAACACTATGGGGTTGGGCTACTTGGGACGGCAGGGAGTGCATCCTTGACAGGCCATCTGCATTACCGTGCTTGTCTCCGGCCCTGTGTTGCACTCGAAAGTGGAACGGTTGAAGAGACAGAAACCATCGTGTTACTCTGGCATTTTTGTTTTTGTTCCGGTGCATCCATTGTAGGGGCGTGTGGTCTGTAACAAGGGTGAATTTTTGTCCGAGCAGGTAATATGGCAGACTCTCCGTGGCCCAGTTCACCGCGAGGCACTCTTTTTCAAGGATGGTGTAGTTTCCTTCCCTTGGGAGGAGCTTCCGGCTCAGGTATAGCATGGAATGCTCTTCCTCTCTGACCATTTGGGACAGCGTGGCACCCAGTCCAACTTCAGAGGCTTCCGTCTGAAGTAAGAACTCCTTCTCGAAGTCAGGGGCTATAAGTACCGCGTCACCACACAAGGCCGTTTTCAGGTTGATGAATGCCTTTTCTGCCGCAGGTGTCCATTTCACAACCTTTGGGGAGTGTGCTTTTGTTAGGTCTGTCAGGGGACACGCTCTGGAGGCAAAGTGGGGGCTAAATCTCCGATAGTACCCCACTAGTCCAAGGAACATCCAGACCTGCTGTCCGGGGCCAGTTCTGTATTGCTGCTACCTTATTCAGCTGGGGCTTCACTACACTCCTCCCCACAATATCCCCCAGATATATGGCTTCTGCACACTTGCAGGGTTTGCAGTGAGGCCAGCTCCCCTCAAGGTGTTTAATACGGCCTCCACCTTCTCCAGGTGTGTGCCCCAGGCTGGGCTATGGATGATGACATCATCATGATATGCTGCTGTGTATACACAATGTGGCTGTAGTAGCTTATCCATAGGCCTTTGGAATATCATAGGGGCCCCAGGTAACCTGAATGGGAGGACGGTATATGGATAGAGTCCCTCAGGTGTGGAAAAGGCCTCTTCTCCCTGGCTTTCTTGGCCAAGGGGATCTGCCAGAATCCCTTGGTTAGGTCACGGGTAGACAGAAATCGAACCTTTCCCAGTCTATCAATCAGCTCATCTATCTGTGGCATGGGGTAGGCATCGAACTTGGACACCTTGTTCAAATTCCTAAAATAATTACAAAATCGGAGGCTGACATCAGGCTTAGGTACCAGGACGATTGGGCTGAACCATTGGCTGTGAAATTCTTCGGATACCCAGTTCCAGTGACATCTTTACTTCCTTTTTAACCTCCTCCTGCTTTGCCTCTGGGATCCAGTAGAGCCTTACATTGACTCGTACGCCTGGGTCTGTGATGATATAATGTTCAACTGCAGTGGTCCTGCCAGGCTGTGTTAAGAACACATCTGAATGTTGCTCGAGCAGATTTAGAACTTCCTCCTGTTTGTCCGGGGTTAACTCTGGGGAGATCCCCATCTGCTTCTGTGGGGTTTCCTCTGCGGTCACTGTTCCCAGGGCAGCCAGCTGTACTTCCAGGTCCCGCCAGAGTTTCAACAAGTTGATGTGGTAGATTTGTTCCGTCTTCCGGCGACCCGGTTGTCACACCTTGTCACACCTACTTCTCCTAGGACCTTGATCAATTCATAGGGCCCCTGCCACCTGGCAAGGAGCTTGCTCTCTACCACTGGGACTAATACCATTACTCGATCTCCCACCTGGAACCTCCGGACTGTCGCTCGCTCGACAGTTGTAATAGCTCTGTTGGGCCTCCTGGGCCTTTTCCAGGTACTCCTGTCCTTATTTGGAAGACATGCTCAATAATACTGAGTCCATGGTTTGGCTGCTCCTCCCAAGCCTCTCTGGCAAGGTCCAGGATCCCTCGGAGCTTGTGCCCGTACAATAATTCAAATGGAGAAAACCCAGTGGATGCCTGAGGAACCTCATAGATGGCAAACATGAGGTATGGGAGTAGGACATCCCAATCTTTCCCATCCCAGCTCACCGTCTTCCGGATCATGTCCTTGAGAGTGTGGTTGAACCGCGCAACAAGGCTGTCTGTCTGTGGGTGGTAGACTGACGTCCTCAGGGTCCGGATGTGGACTAGCGCACCGGTCCTTCATTAACTTAGAGACAAAGGAATACCCTGGTCTGTTAAGATCTCCATGGGTATCCCTACTCTCAAAGATCTGGACCAATTCCCTTGCTATGGTTTTCAAGTGTAGATTTTGGAGGGGGCACCACCTCCGGGTAACGGGTGGCATAATCTAGGACCACTAAGATGCTCCAGTGCCCCCGAGAGGACTTCTCCAGTGGGCCAACTAGGTCCATCGCCATACACTCAAAGGGGACCTCAATAATAGGCAGAGGCACCAGGGGGGCACTCAGGTGCGTCCGGGGTCCATGCAATTGGCACTCGGGTCAGGAGGCGCAATATTTCTGGACTTCCAAGTACACCCCAGGCCACTAGAATCTTCTCAAAATCCGATCCGGGGTTTATCAATCCCTAGCTGTCCGCCGAACAAATGGCTCTGGGCCAGGTCCATCATGTCTCTCCGGTGTTTCTGGGGCACGAAGAGTTGTTCCACTATTGGTTCCTGGCCTGGAATGACTCGGTATAGGAGATCCCTCTTGATTATATAATATGGTCTCAAGGCCTTGCTTCTTCCCTCTACTGAGACCCTATTTACCTCGATTATTTTCTTGCGTATGTTCTGATAGATTGGGTCATTGGCCTGATCCTGCCCAAAATTCTCAAGTGAAGCCCCTATATGCCTCAGCTTTGGGATGCCTTCAGCCTCTTCCATCCCCACTTGGCAGCTCTCTATCAAAGTAAGGAGACCCAATCGCCACTCAGCCTGACAACAGGCCTGAGCCCCTTATATTGCTGCTGTTTATATGCCAAGTCCTTGCTTGGGGCCAAACTACTACCCAGCCTGAAAGCAGGCCTGGGCTCTGTCAACTGCTTGTTGCCCTGCCCGAAGCAAGGGCCTGGGCCTGTGAATTGCTGCTCAGCCAGAGTTTGGCCCGAGTCCCAAGATTCTTTATCTTTTTTATTTTTATTCCATATTTTTAGGCTAGGGCCAGGGCAGCTGGGCTACTCTGTGGCCCGAGGGTAGGCTGAAGCCCCCTAAACTGGTGGGCCAGCCCTGAAGCTGGGTTCTACTAGACAACTAACTGATCTGCTCTCACTGTAGTGAGGCAACTTGGCTTCCCTCCAAACTAGGACTGGTACAATTGCCTTATTTAATTCAACTGTACTAGATAAAAAAAAATCAATTATATTCAATCACAGCCCAAGAAGGATGTGGTCTAATTGAGAGGACAGCAGCCACTGCCTCATGCACTTCTCTAGCTCCACGGGAAAAAGATCAGGTGTTCTCTGCACAGCAGTGGAAAGTCACAAGACAGATTATATGAAAGAGCCAGAAGTCAGGCACTGTATGAGTGTTCTTGAAAATAATTAGTGTCTAAGAGTGAACTCAAGTAAACTTGTAGTTATTTTTATTCCATACTTTAAAAAAAATGTTTTACTTTAGGTGATTGCCACAGCTTGATCAGCATTGATCTGAACTTCTTGTACTTAATCTACAGTATATATCTTTTTTTTAAAAAAATGGAAAAAATTACTAAGACTATTTAGAGACATTTTCAATCTCCAAACTAGTGAATCACCATATCACCACTGAAGTAAGCAATTACTACTCATATTTTACAGAGAAATGATAAGAAGCAGAGTGGTTAAGTATTTAACTTGCCCAAGAGAACAAACAAATCCTGGCTCCTTGTCTTGTGCTCACACCATAAAGCTATGGACTGTTCATTTTCATCAAACGTTAAAATTTACCAACACTACCGACTCTATTATGTTAGCATTCCTAGTATGTATAAACTGACAGTCCACTTTAAGACATATTGTAGCCACTATTTTTTCCAATTTCTTGCTTAATTTGTACATCGTCTCTCTCCATTGTATACTGGCCTCATCATCACTGGTTTTGAGCAACTTGCAGTATCACTAGTCATTTGCTAGGGACAAGTATAGTTCTCATGAGGAGAAAAGAACTCACCTGATCTCAGTACCCCATTGTTTCAAGGAGAAATTGATGGCACTTTGTTGGATTGGTACCGGCTGGCAAGCTGCTTGTTCTCCTACCAGTTCCGTGGGAGCAGTCTCCACAGCTAGGACATTTCTAGCTTTCTCTGCTGAGACATTTGGATTCAGGGTACTCAAATCTGAGAAAGGAAAGAAACATTTGATTATTATTACGTTACCTTACACTGCACAAGCTCCCCCACCCCATAAAATGCCATGTTCTTAAAGACATATTTGAACAATTAAAAAAAAAAAGTACTCTCATCTTTATCTTTATCCTCAGTATACCAAGATCCCATTCATTCATATTTTTGTGCATTAGGTAATAAAATCTCAGAGATACACATGGCAGTTTAAAAAGAAAATATGGCCTTTGTTGATTTTAGCAATAAGCAGCCTTTTAAATATCCTGCTTTGAAGTCACATAGCAGAGAAACAGGAAGATCCCCCTCATTCTGAAATGCTAAAAGGGAAAGCTGGAAATAGGTATTTTTAAAATGTCTGTGAAATGAAGAACTCTGCAGAATTGTCTAACATGTTAGAAAGGTAGCTGGTACTTTATTCCTCTGAAAATACGGGGTGAAATTCTGAATAGGCAACAGTGAGTGTGGTTCTTTCATTTTATATCCTGTACTGAAAAAAGTCTTGCAAAAAGTTCCCGTGGGATCAAACCTCAGGAAGCAGTGGAAAGAGTGATTTCCTTGCTCACCTCTGGTCTGGTCACAAATTGTTGACACAAAGTCTGGGCCACATTCTGCCACCTTACTTTGAACAATACCTTATGCTGTGAGTAAACCCACTAGGGATGTTAAAATGCGTGTAATTGTATCGGGACAGCAGCCAGCTCCCCAGGAGCCTGTGTGCGCTGGGGGACAGCTTTTAAGCTGCCATCCCATGCTGCTGCCTCCCCAGGAGCTGGACTGAGAGCCACGTGTAACTGTTTGGATAACTGATAAGCATAAATGACTACGGTCTAACATCCCTAAATCCCACGGAGGGAGATAGCATAAGCAGGCCCTCCATGAATAATACACACATCAGTCCCACCATCTCTTCCAGAGGATTCTACAACTGTTGTAAAAATGAAAGAATCCTACTTGGCACCTTTTTTGAATTTTTTAAATATTAACTAATTAAGTCTCACAACATCCCTGAAGGAGATAATTATTTCTTTTTTGCTGTCCAAAAAACCAGAAGGTATAGAGAAACTGTTCTCATGTGCTTTGATAACTACACACTTACTGAAAACATTTTTATTTAAGTTTTCCATAAAGCTCACCCACTTTCTTGGACATGAAATCAACAAGAGATTTCTACATTTGGGGGAAAGGGAGATTACCATAATTATAAAAACCTGAAAACAGAATAGGGATGTTGAGCATGTAATTGAACAGTTGTATAACCTCATCAAATTTTAACTGTCACACGACTATTCAATAGTTCCTGGGGGCAGAGCCAGCAGCCAGTGCACTCCCAGCACCACTCCCGGGGAACCCCTGACATCCCATGCCAGTGTAAGATGGCAGCAGCTGCTGTCCATGGAGGCACGAGCTCCCCACATAAAGAGGATGCGCTGGCATCCACGGAGCAGCCTCTGTACGCAGCAAGCCTGGGCCCGCTGTGGAGAGAGGCCGCTCCACGGGAGCTGATATACACACACAGCTGACTTGAAAGCCGGCTTCCTGCATTTACCCGCTCCTGCCTGCTCCCTATTACCCTCCACCCTACTGCCTCTCTATCGGAGGCAGCAGTGCAGGTGTCGAAGGGGATCAGATGGCTCCACGGATCCAGTATTTGTGGGGAACCAGCTTAAAAGCCAGCCCCTCATCGGCACCAGCTTCTGCCTCCCCACCCCTTGCTGGCACTGATAAAAAAGCAACGGAGGGAATGGGGGAGAAGAATACATGTAGTCAACAAATTTAACTGATAAGCCCAGATTTATGAGTTAATTGTGTAGTTGTCTACATGCTGACATCCCTAAATAGAGGCTTATTAAAAATGCCTCCTCAGCCATAATTACGTCATCACTGATGTGACCCCCAACTGAAACACCTCACTCCCTGGGTACTCCAGCCCCATAGTGGAGGTAGTGGCAGGGAAGACCGAGGTTCAAGGTCTCAGGCCAGATTTACTCTTCTGGGGTTCCAGGGTTAGTGGATTTTGGAAGTCCCCATGGGCTCTGGGGAGGGGCCAAAAATGAGGTGTTAAGTATGCGGGACAGGGCTACCAGTGAATGGGATAGGGATGGGAGTGCAGGATCTGGTTGGTGGGAGGTGGGGTGTAGGAGGGGGTGAGGATGCGAGGTCTGGCAGGAACAGTTTGGGGGCTGTCTGCTTGGCCAGAGGCAGAAGGTGTCTGGGCAAAGAGTGGGGGAGGAGGGGAGGAGAGGTGGTTGTCTGGCCAGCGGCCTGGGGGCAGAGAGGATTTTGGCCAGAAGGGGATGCCTGCAAGAAGTGTCATGTTCAGGCTGTTTGTTCTTTGCATGCCAGATCCGGCACTGAGCCTCAGGGCTTTCTCCTCCTGCCCCATGCTCCCGCAGGAAGCCAATGCTGGCGTTCCAGTCTTGCAAGGGGCTATAAGGCTGCAGCACCAACGCTGGCTCCGTGCTGCAGGAGGAGTAAGGCCAGAAGAGCCCTATCTGGCTCCCTAGTGAGCCATAGTTGCCAACCCCTGGTATAGGGCAAGAAAATGTCTGTTTTTGGTAGGTGACCAAACTAACTAGATTCTTTCCATCTTAAAATTTTTTTCTTTGTTCCTACTGAGGAAATGGACCTTAAATGCCAAGAAACACATAACACATTTTAAGATATTCTGACAGCATCTTTTAAATTGAGTTCTTTCACACTATGTGACACAAACTTAACGATATTCCATTTTGTTTCTTTGAAATGCTATTACATTCCATGCCGAAGATAAGTTAGGCCAGCCAGGTAACTTATTAATGTTTTAGAGCACATTTATAAACACAAGAAATTAATATAAATATATTGATTTAAGAGAGCATGATTCTGCCAACTTTACAGGAACATTTGTAATCCACTTTAAAGGAGGGGGGAAAAGGAAGAAAATTGTAGAAATTTTACCATAGAATCATAGAATAATAGGACTGGAAGGGACCTCAAGAGGTCATCGAGTCCAGCCCCCCGCCCTCAAGGCAGGACCAAGCTCTGTCTACACCATCCCTGACAGATGTCTATCTAACCTGTTCTTAAATATCTCCAGAGAGGGAGATTCTACCACCTCCCTTGGCAATTTATTCCAATATTTGACCACCCTGACAGTTAGGAATTTTTTCCTAATGTCCCATCTAAACCTCCCCTGCTGCACTTTAAGCCCATTACTCCTTCTCCTGTCCTCAGAAACCAAGAGGAACAAATTTTCTCCTTCCTCCTTGTGACACCCTTTTAGATATTTGAAAACCGCTATCATGTCCCCCCTTAATCTTCTTTTTTCCAAACTAAACAAGCCCAGTTCATGAAGCCTGGCTTCATAGGTCATGTTCTCTAAACATTTAATCATTCTTGTCATTCTTCTCTGTACCCTTTCCAATTTCTCCACATCTTTCTTGAAATGTGGCGCCCAGAACTGGACACAGTACTCCAGCTGAGGCCTAACTAGTGCAGAGTAGAGCGGCAGAATGACTTCACGAGTTTTGCTTACAACACACCTGTTGATACAACCTAGAATCATATTTGCTTTTTTTGCAACAGCATCACACTGTTGACTCATATTCATCTTGTGGTCCACTATGACCCCTAGATCCCTTTCCGCCATGCTCCTTCCTAGACAGTCGCTTCCCATCTTGTATGTATGAAACTGATTGTTCCTTCCTAAGTGGAGCACTTTGCATTTCTCTTTATTAAACCTCATCCTGTTTACCTCTGACCATTTCTCTAACTTGCTAAGGTCATTTTGATAATTCATACTGGTATTCATACTGGTAAACTCTTACTAAACAGAAATACAACATGTTCTATATATGTATCTCAAGTCCTCAACTTACCTGTAATGTCTTTGGCAACTAGGCCTTTGGAAAAGTCACTGGGTGTAGGTGAAGTTCTGCTCTCTCTCTTTGCGACATCAAGGTTGTTACAATATTCCCATCTCTTCTGTTGAAGTTCCTGAAGCCAGTATGTCATATCCTGACGGTTAACAGCCTATAAAAGACAGATCAGAGTACTGAAAAACAAAGAGACTGATATCCATGCTTGACAAGTGTATAATTTAACTTGCATTGAAAAGGGAGAGAACAGAGGTACCAAATAGAGCCCTAAATGGATTCAAAATTTGTATCTGCATGCAAGTTGCTATCACAGTCTGTGGATATAAAATTGGTATCTGCAGATTTGCAGGGCTCTGGGACAAGACAGCAGGTGCCAATAACAGCAAATGTGTCAATTAGGGATGTTAAACATCAGTTAATGAATAGTCAATTAACCTCATGAATTCTTATCGGTCACTCATCTATTTTATAGGCCCTGGGGATGGGGCCGGCAGCCAGTGAACTCCAGCCCCACTCCCAAGGAGCCTTCTGCCACTCTGCATGGCTGCCTCTGTATCAGAGGCAGCAGCATGGGGTGCCAGGCAGGAGCTGATCTGTGAGGGGAGCCAGTTTAAAATCCAGCTCCTCTTGCAGACCGGCTGCCTATTGCCCCGCACTATTGCCTCTGATAGAGAAGCAGCAGCATGGGGTGACAGCAGCTCCTCTCTGGGGTGTATGTGTCTGAGCTCCTGGACCCAGCGTGAGCCACAACTGAGCCAGGCCGCCTGCCCGCCTGGCTCCTAATACACTTTAAAAGCAGAGCCGCAGCGGGGGTAGGTCCTGGACCCAACGCAAGCCAGGACTGAGCTGGGCTGCTGGCCAGCCTGCTAAAAAATGTACTGGGTGGGGGAAGGGAACGTGTGTAGTCTATAGCAGGGCTACTCAACTTTGGAAGCCCCAAGGGCCACAATGATACTAACAGCACATGCTGAGGGCCGCAACTTAGTGTGGTTGCATATACATGCAAATATATACATGCAAATATATGCAAATAGCTTCTTTCACACGGACAGGCACGAATACAAAGATTAAGGCAAGACTACACAACACACAGGCCCCATTTAAGTCAGTTCTGCTGATATTACTAAAATGCAACATTTACCTGATTTCCACCCATATGACAGCACTTTTAATGAGCAATGACAGTCCAGGAATTTAACTACTAAAATGCATATCAGCAGAAGACCATTATATAGACTACTTTTTTGTTTTGGCTCCTACCCATGGGCTGAGTGTTGAGCCCAGTGTAAACCCAAACTGCACCATGGGCCACAAACAAATGGGTCGCGGGCCGCATGCAGCCCACGGGCATGTTGAGTAGCCCTGTTCTATAGTATTAACCTATAAGCTTTTGCTCATTGGTTAATCGATTAATTGACTATACTATTACATCCCTAGTGTCACTAACAATATGATAATCCAAAAATGGCTTATATATAAAGAAATGACAATACTCTTCACTAATAAGCCACATTTACCTTTAAAAACTAATCATGCATTCCTAATTTCTCTAACTTTTATCTCCATCTCCCCAAGTCTCCAGAAGCTGCTGTGATACTATGGCACAGCCCTGATATGATTGCTACATTGACAGCCTCCTTCATGCACGTTTAAATTAGCCCAAGACACTATGCAGAATCCTTTTATATATATATGAATAAAGACTGCAGCCAAATAGACGTCTCCATACCTACAATCAGTAGGAACCTGATTTAAGTATATGCCACGCCACTGTGGGAGAGGGGGAGGGAGGGGTGGCTGCCAGCCCAGCCTGGTTACAAGTTGTGTAATACTCCCTTACAAAGTCACTGGTCTTCTGAAGAAGCCTACAAGCAGTGACGTTATAAGAGAGCATTGCACAACTTTAAACAAGCATGTGTAAACGGGGCAGAAACACCGCATAGGAACAATGGAGGATGTTAAGTGAGGAGTTACTGTATTCTGTTATGCATCTCTTGCTATATGAACTACTAATTCCTACAGCAAGAGGAAGTATAACAAAACGGCAATGAAATATTTAAGACATTTAATCTATGAATTTAAAAGAGTTAAGTTCTCTGTTATGTAAGAGAATGAGCAATGGAAATGCAAACATCTAAGCATATTTTTATTGTATTTTATTGAGAGTTTGTTGCCATTATTCTCATCAGATTGGTCTTCTCTGTTAAATCCATAAGGAAAAATAACTGGGAAAAGAAAGAATATTATAGAGCTGCTGATCAGATTTTACACAAATGATCGTCAGCACTTTGCATGCAGAATGAGAGCGCATAAATCTCTTGTCATGGTACCTCATTAAACCAAACTCACAGAAGAGAAGATACCAAAGATTCACTTTCAGTGGCTGCTGTGCAAGACAAACACCTTATGTGAAGTATTCCAAACTCCTTGTAATGGCAGAACTCAGTTTCATGCTTTTTGTTGTTCTTTTTCACCCACCAGTTGTTGTGAAGAATTTGCACAATAAGAGGTTGGACCTCCCTGGTCCAGCTCCCTCCACACATGGGAGTTCTCCAAACCAGGGAAGGTTGGGGTTACGGGTGTGCCAGGCTCCCCACTATCTGTCATTGATGCCTTGACCCCATTGCCTGCAGCAGCCCTGCACGCCTCTCAGCCCCATGAGCTGCAGCAGCCTCCTGAGCTCCAGAGGCAGCCCTGCAGGCACTTGTAGCCCCACCAGCTGTGAGCTCTGCAGTCCCCACTCCTTCCTGGCTCCACTGGCTGCGGGCTCGGCAGCCCCACCAACTTCCTGACCTCCCTGGCTGTGCGCTAGGGATGTGAATGACTAGTCGACTAATCGCCCCAGGGACTATAGAATAGTCGACTAACCGATAAGAATTCATGAGGTTACTCAACTATTCAATTAACCAATATTTAAATCCCTACTGTAAAGGGCTAGTCAACTATCCGATAAGCAAATACTGACTGGTCACTCCTCCCTTTTGCGGCCTCTCATATATAGAGGCAGCGAGGGGAGAAGAGGGGGGTATTTAAAAGCGGCAGTGCTGCACGGAGCCCAGGGTCAGCTGCTCCGTGCAGCACTGCTGCTTTGAATGCGACGGAGAGCCCGGCGTCAGGCTCTACACCATGTTTCAAAGCGGCAGTGCCAGTGGAGCCTGGGATCAGCCGGAGACTGTTCCGTGCAGCACTGCTGCTTTGAAATGCCAAGTGGAGCCTGGGATCAGCTGAGGGCTTCAAAGAGGAAGTGCTGCATAGAGCCTGAGGTCAGCACGGGATTCCCCGCTGACCCCGGGTGCCACACAGCACGCCAACTTTAAAATGTACAAGTCCCCCCAGCAGGGGCTCTTGTGCATTTCAAAGCGGAAGCGCTTGTGCGGAGCCTAGAGTCAGCAGGACTTCCCGCTGGCCCTGGACTCCACGTGGCGTTTCAACTTTGCAATGCAGAAGACCCCTTGCTGGGGCTCTTGCACATTTCAAAGGCGGAACACGGTAGTGCTTATTGACCACTCGACTAGCAAACTAATCACTACTTAACATCCCTCATCTCGATCATTCCTGATAAATGTTTGTCTAACCTGTTCTTCAATATCTCCAGTGACAGATTCCACAACCTCCCTAGGCAATTTATTCCAGTGCTTAACATAGTTATTGCCTGTTCTGTTCACTCCCTCTGAAGCACCAGGCCAGAAGATAGGATACTGGGCTAGACAAACAACTGGTCTGACCCAAGATAGTTATGTTCTAATGACCCTTTTACTCTATTTAGTTTAAATCTATATTTGGGGTTTTAATTATGTCATTACTTCGAGGCTGGAGCCCCAGCGCTAGCTTCCTGCTGAGGGGAGGCCTTGGCAGACAGATCCAGCTTGTGGGGGAGGGAAGTGGTTCTGGGCACTGCCACTCCCCCTCCTCCTGCCTGGGAGGACAGCAGCTCAGGAAACCACTTGCCTGGAGGCTTTTCCCTATTGCTCCCGTTGCCTGGAATCACTCCTCCTCTCCCAGACTCCTCCACCCCCAGCCCTCTCCTGCACCTTCCTCCTGGCCAGCACCCCGCCCCCCAGCCCGATTCTGCACCCAAGTTCCTGGACAGACCCCACACACCCCCAGCCCACTTTTGTGCCCTACCTCCCACTCAGACCACACCCCTCTACCACTTCCTGCACCCATTTTGTCATGATGGGTGGTTGGCGGCTGGTCCGTAGAAAGGTCTGCATTGAGCAGGGTAGGCCACGGGCCAACAAATTTGAGAACCACTGGTATAGATCAAAGTAACTGATAAACGTATAAGAGCACATTTGATTTTTAAACTTCATGAAAACGTGTGGGATGCTACTTTCATTGCTTTCACTCCTCGGTATCCTGTTAGAAAGCAATAGCAAACATTTACTTTATGTAAACCCTGTATCTAAACAACACATGAAAGGAGCCACCAAACAGGAAAGAAGCCTTGTGAAATGCAAATGAAGAACTCTAACAGAAAAGTGCTGATTTCAAAGCAAGTGGCCATTGTGTGAAATGATTGGAGGTCAGAGACTCAAAATGGATTCCTCGTTCTACATCAAAGTAAAAACCAAGAGGACACAATAACTGAACAAGACGACAAAGATCCCCAGAGTTATTCTGGGTAGCCCTGAGACATTCTTGGGAAGTTAGCAGGTTCGCTCTCTGCTACCATTCAGAATTATATAGTTTGACTCACCTGTCCTTATATGTGACCTGCTTTAAACTCTCAAAACCTCACTTCCTTTTCTTAGCTAATAACATTTTAGACAGTTTACTGTAGAACTGACTAACAGTGTTGTCTTTAGTGTAAGATCTAGAATACCAATTGACCTGGGGTAAGTGGCTGGTCTCTTGGGAAAGAAAGCAAACTAAATATGATGTGATTTTTGGTGACAATTTTTCAATAAGCTCTGTTTGTCTCAGTGGCAAGATAGACTGGTGCATCTAAGGCACTGTGGGCAATAAACAACTCTCAGGCTGGATGCAGTTTCCAGGGTCAGCTCCTTGCGGTCTGCCAAATGCTTATTTATCCACGTATCCACATGTATGGCTTCTTGCATCTCCTTTTGGCTCTGAATTGCCATTTCCAGCCAATGGGAGCTGTAATAAGCAGTGTCCTGGTCGACGGCACTTCCTGTAGCTCCCAATAGCCAGGAACAGTGATCTATGGCCAACAGGAGCTGTGAACGGCCATACCTATGGAGACATGATCTAGAGTTGTGGTCACCAACCCATTGATCACGTTTGGCCCTCCCCCACATTTCCCTCCACCCTCAAGAAGCCCCACTACCTACCTCCATCGACAACGGAGGTAGTGCTGGCTTCCCGTGGGGTGGGCGGAAGTCTCACAGCTGTGCGCCACTTATGGGTTTTCAGGAAGTGCGCTGGCTGCTTCCCCCCCACCAAAACAGCTGGCCCGGTGCCTGAAAGGCCAGGTCTATGGTGTGCTGGGGACGTCCTTCCCCTGTGGGGAAGGGAGGCGGTAGTAATCACCGGAGGAGGCGTGTGCGAACTTCCCTCCTCTGGGGCGGAGGAGAGGGTAGGAGTCCCGGGAGGAAGTGCGTGCCGGGTACTCCCTGTTCCCTGCCCCCACCAACACCCTGTTCCCTGTTCAAGCACCCACCTGCAGCCTGCTACTTGCCCCATCACCTTGTCCCCTACCCCCAACACCACCCTATCCCCTGCTTCAGCACCCACCAGCACCCTGTCACCTGCCCCAGCACCCACTAGCACCTTTCCCCAGTACCACGTCCCCTGCTCCCACCAGCATAGTTGGGGCCACATTAGTGAGTCTTGGGGAGTTTTGGAGGAGTTATTTGTTTTTGCTTCTCACTTGTGTGGCCCCAACTGACTTCTCTGTGGGTCAGTGACCCCTGATTCAAAAGAGGTTCCCTGCCCTTCTCATAAATAAAGACAATGCTGAAACTTTTTGTGTTTGACATAATATTTTCTTAAAAACGAAGCCTGGCAAACAAACCCACAATTGGGGCCAAGCCCCCATCTGGCCGCAGCATCATAACACTCCTGTATCCCTCCCGACCCCAAATCTGAGCCTATCATACACTGGAACCCCCTGTCCTGAGCCTCTCATCTCCAAATCCCTGCACCCCCACATCCTCAGTCTTCTGCCAAAACACTTCTGCACCATCCACACACCGCAAATCTGTGTCCTGAGCCCATCATACTCCCAACCTCCCTGCCCTGAGCCCCTCATACACCTCAACTCAAACTCCTTCACCCTCACATCCACAAGCCTGTGACTTGCTCAACACCCCAACCCTCCACCTGATCCCAACACTCCCCAACCTGGAGCCCCCCCACCCCAAGCCAGCATCCCCTCATCCAGTAAGGGTTCTACATCTTCCCTGACCACCCTCTTCTTACTAACATTCTTGTAGAAACCTTTCTTGTTTCCCTTTATATCCCTCGCTAGCTGCAATTCCAATTGTGCTTTGGCCTTGCTGCATACTCCTCCCTAGTCATCTGTCCAAGTTTCCAGTTCTTGTACGCTTCCTTTTTGTGTTTAAGCTCACCAAGGATGTCCACGGTAAGCCAATCTGGTCACCTACTATATTTGCTTTTCTTGCTGCACATCGGGATGGTTTCTTCCTGTGCCTTTAATAAGTATTCTTTAAAATACTGCCAGCTCTCCTGGACTCCTTGCCACTTCATGTTAGTGTCCCTGGGGATCCTGCCCATCGGTTCTCGGAGGGAGTCAGAGTCTGCTTTTCGGATGTCCAGGGTGTGTATTTTACTGCTCTCCTTTCTTCCTTTTATCAGGATCCTGAAATTGACCATCTCATGATCCCTGCTCCCAGGTTGCCACTCATATCTACTTCCACTACTATTGCCTCCCGGTTTTTGAGCAGCAGGTCAAGCTGTTTCTATCCTTTCATGACAGTGTTCCAATCATGAGAGTTGTCCCACCAAGTCTCCATTATTCCAATTAAATCACAGTTCTTTGACTGTGCCAGGACTTCTTATTCTTCCTACTTGTTTCCCAGGCTTCTTGCGTTTCTGTACAGACACCACAGATAAGTAATCTGATTGCCCTACCTTTTCAGTACGGATCAAGGGTCCTTCTCAGTTGCATCTTCCTCCTTGTGTTTAATCCCAGTATCCCACTTCCCCATTTACCTCAGGGCTTAGGTCACCATCCCCAATAAACCTACTTTAAAGCCTTCCTCACTAGGTTTGCAAGCCTGCCTGAAAAAGATATTCTTCCCTCTCTTTGTTAGGTGGAGCCCAGCTCTTCCTAGCAATCCTTGTGCTCGAACAGCATCCCACGGTCGAAGAATCCAAAGTCCTCTCTCCAACACTACTTTCACAACCATTCATTTGCTTCCAAAATTCAGTGATCCTTCTTCAACAGGGAAGGTGGAGGAGACTACAACTTGCACCTCAAACTCCTTGATCCTTCTTCCTAGTGCTACGTAATCTGCTGTGATCCACTTAAGGTCATTCTTGGCAGTATCATCACTTCCTATGTAGTGAAGTAGGAAAGGGTAGTGGTTCGAAGGCTTGATCAGTCTTGGAAGACTCTGTCACATCCTAAATTCCAGCTCCAGGTAAGTAGCACACATCTTAAATATCTGAGATATTTAAGAACAGGTTAGATAGACATCTGTCAGGGATGGAGTAGACGGAGCGTGGTCCTGCCTTGAGGGCGGGGGGCTGGACTCGATGACCTCTCGAGGTCCCTTCCAGTCCTATGATTCTATGATTCTATGATCTCGAGATTCCTGATCTGGACAGCAAATGGATGACTCCGTGCCTCTTAGGAGGGAGTCCCCAACCACCACCACCACCACCCATCTTGGGAGTGGTGGTTGTGGAACCCACATCCCTAGGACTATGCATCCCATGCCTGCTGATTGATGGGGGTAAGTGGTTACTTTCCTCTATTGGGATTGGGGATACCCGAGTTGTCTTTCATCTCCTGGAGGTCACATGCTGCCAATTTTCTTCCCCATTCTGTACTGCCCTCTGTGGTTCTTCGGCATCCTGTGCCTGCAGTATCAAATGCTTCCTTCTATCCAGAAAATCCTCATTTTCTCTGATGGAACGAAGGGTTAATACTTGGGCCTCTAGTTCTTTAATCTTCTTCTCCAGTATGGAGGCCAGCATGCACTTCTATCTTTTGGGAGGAAGACAAACATAGCACATGCTGTGCAGGTCACAACAGCTGATCTTCCACTATCCATACTCTCTTCCTTCTGAGACTCCTCAGATATTTCTATTACACTCTTAATCCCCAAGGCTCCTCCTTCACTTGGAAAACTCCCTGGCTACGTCTAGACTACATCCCTCTTTCGACAGAGGAATGTAAATGAAGGACTTCAAAAGTGCAAAAGAAGCGCTGATTTACAAATGTCATGCTTCATTTGCATAATGGATTCCGATTGCTTTTTTAAAAAGGACTTTTCTTCCCCCCCAGCAAAAAAAAAAAAACCCAGCCTAAACCCCTTTTTTGAAAGAACCCTAATGACAGAAAAAATGAGGTTTACAGGTTCTTTTGAAAAAAGGGTTGTTTTGGGGGTTTTTTGGAAGAGCCGCGTCTAGATCACTTTTATTTCCCCCCAAAAAAGATCTTTAAAAAAATGCGATCGGAATCCATTATGCAAATGAAGCATGAAATCTGTAAATCTGCACTTCATTTGCAATTTCAAAGTCCTTTATTTACATTCCTCTGTCGAAAGAGGAATGTAGTCTAGTCATAGCCCCTGTTAGCTGCTCCTCTTTTCTAAACTCTCTGTTTACTGTGCTTTAATTGTTAGACATAAGAAGGAAACCAGCACCATGCAATCAGGACGTTGCTTAAAGACTACTGATGGCCCATCAATCCCAATTTGGGACTCATTATTTCATAAAGACTGACACACTTCCTGAAATGTTTGTCAAATTGGAAAACAAGATCCTGAAAGTAACTGAGCAGCTAACCCTACAACTCCCATTAAGTTATACATGCTGAAGAGCTCTGAGGATTGGGTTCTGAAAGTTAGAAAAAGCTAATCTGAAGCATTGTAAAGTAGTAATATGTTCTTGGATAAACTTGAGCTTATTGCTCATTTAAATTTATAAGTACAGAACGGGAAAGACTATGCCATGAGATTTGGAAATTATGAACAAAAAGCAAACAGGAAAATGATGCATATGATATAGCAGAGGATGAAAGCTACACTTGACTCAATTTTCTTCCTCAGTAAAGTCCTCGTGCTCACATGTGTAATTTTTTCTTAAGTCAGCTAGGCTTTTACCCTGCATAAGAAGGTCAGCAAGGGCCCAATCTAATTCTCACTGACTTCAACAAGGGATGGGATCATGTCACCAGCATTTTGAACATCAATTCATCTTTATTTTGATTTCTGTAGAATTTGGCTGCAAGACATTATAGTTCTTAAAGTATTACTGTTCTGGTTGCTTCCTAATAAAGAGCTTAATTAAATTCCAGCTCCAGAACTCTTACTTATAGTTTGTGTTATCTAATGTCAAGAAGCAAATTGAGGGCCATCACTCCACTGTATTAAGTGCTGTACAAACACAGAATAAAAACCTACTAGTGCAAACATACACTAACGACCACTTCCAGCAACTAAATCTTTTCCTTAACCAGCTCCTTTCAAAATATCCCCAAGATTCTAGGAAAAAAAGTTTGTTTGATCTTTAAATAAGGACTACACATACTGTATATCCCTCTAGGATGGACCGCCACCTTGTCGTGGTTGGAGGGCTTGCGTGTCTCAATGACCCCTAGAACTATGCTGGCTGGAGCTTTGTGCTCCTGGTAGGGTTTCCCATGCCAGACAGGTCGAAGGGTAGAGACCAGACGAAGTGTGGTCCCTGGTCCTCCAGGTTGGGGGTTTGGCACAAAGTACAGCGTGCGCACTAAGCTGAAACTATACAACAGCTGTGTTCTTCCAGTGCTTCTCTATGGAGCAGAATGTTGGCGCATGATACGAGACCTTACTAAATTGTCTACATTCCATACCAAGAATCTTAGAAGAATAATCAGGATATTTTGGCCAAATAAAATTTCCAACGAAGATCTACTGTCTCAGTGTAAACAAGAATAGTGATAGAAATGTAGCCGTGTTAGTCTGGGGTAGTTGAAGCAAAATGCAGGACAATGTAGCACTTTAAAGACTAACAAGATGGTTTATTAGATGATGAGCTTTCGTGGGCCAGACCCACTTCCTCAGATCAAATAGTGGAAGAAAGTAGTCACAACCATATATACCAAAGGATACAATTAAAAAAAATGAACAAATATGAAATCATATTTGTTCATTTTTTTTTAATTGTATCCTTTGGTATATATGGTTGTGACTACTTTCTTCCACTATTTGATCTGAGGAAGAGGGTCTGGCCCACGAAAGCTCATCATCTAATAAACCATCTTGTTAGTCTTTAAAGTGCTACATTGTCCTGCATTTTGCTGTAAACAAGAAGACATGGCCTCTATAATTATGAAAAGACGCTGGCGATGGATAGGTCATGTGTTACGAAGAGAGGACGGATCTATTACGAAAATTGCACTCCACTGGAAACCAGATGGGAAGAGAAAGAGAGTAAGACCAAAAACAACCTGGCGCCGAACGGTAGAACAAGAATTAAAAGACCATCATCACACTTGGGGAACAATAGGCGCTTTGGCCTGTGACCGACAGAAGTGGAAGGACTTTGTTGCTGCCCTATGCGCCATTGGCGTAACGGGCAGTAAGTAAGTAAGTAATACTGTATATGGCAATGGCTTTTTGATGGCCAATCACATGACTGCTTAAGACAAGCATCACAATCCTAAGAGGTAAAAATAGAAGACAAAGACATTTGCTTTTATTTATGCATATTGCTTGCACTAACATGACCAGATCCAAGTTTGTACTGCCTGACTGCCCATGTCACCATGCTGCAGCACTTGATGAAGCTATGACTGGGGCTCCTACCTTTGCTCATGCTAGAGTTTTGTCCAGGGCAAAAGTTACTCATTGCTTAATGTTGTAACTAGGATTATAAATGTTCTCTTTTCCACTATTTCCTAGTGAATGCCACCATACTCGAGAAACAATTTGCCCTAGCCTCCATTTTCTGGAGATTTTCAGCTGGCAGGGCTAAGTGCTAGTTAGAAATCAAATCCAGAATTCACTTACCCCAAAGCCAGAGTTTTACACTGCAGATGAAGATAGAGCCACATAAAAAGTAATATACATGTGGATTATAGCTATACAATACGCAAAAAATGTAGTTCACACTAGTCTGTTCTGTTGTTATAGCTACTCAATTGTTTACAATATCTTCCCTTCCAATATTGTTTTAACGTATATTATCACTGCACTTAAGTTTTCCAATAAGACATTTCATTTGTCTTATTGTTCATAAAGATATTAAATCATTTGCATACAAAGATTCTTTAAGAGTGTAAATTATACACACTGCATTTCTTATTTAAGCATCATTAATACCAAAGCACTGAGATAGTTAGCAAAGTCTAAATCAGTGGTTCCCAAACTTTTTGGCATCATGACCCCTTTTTGAAAAAACCTCAGCCCTCCCCCACAAATAAAAGCAAAACTTGTTGAGGAAAAAAAAAAAAGGAACTGACCGGGGCAGCAAAAGTTGATGGGGGAGAGGGGGGAGAGGAGTTGGGTGTCCTCACGCCCCCCTTGGAATTTCTTCACACCCCCCCAGTTTGGGAAGCAATGGTCTAAACCAGTGGTCTCCAACCTTTTTACACCCAAAATCACTTTTTCTATGACAGACCAAGCCAAGATCTACTGCCCCGCACCTTCCTTGAAGCCCCGCCCCTTCCTTGAAGCCCCACCTTCTCTATTCTCCTCCTCTCCACCACTTGCTATCCCCAATCCTTATACTGGTGCTTTTTAAAAAAAAAAAAAAAAAAAAATCTTCTGTAGGAAGGGGTTTTTCCAACATTTGGTCTGTCTAGACTGGACCAAATGTCAGAAAAACCCCTTCTTTTGGAAGCCCCCTTATTCCTCGTGGAAAGAGGAATACAGGGGTTACCAAAAGAGAATGTTTGCTTTTCCACTAAAAAAAGCGGAAGAACAAATGCAACCCTGGATGCAGAAGAGTTTTTCTGGGATAACTCCAGAATCCTGAAAAACTCCTGCAGTCTAGCCAGACCCTCGCTGGGCTGAGACAGGATGTGTAGGCTCTGGGGTGGGAATGAGGGATTTGGGTGTGGGAAGGGGTGAGAGGTGCAAGCTCTGGGAGGAAATCTGGATGCAGGAGGAGGTGGAGAAGGGGACACTGGCTCGGGGAGGGGGCTCCAGGCTGGGCAGTGTTGGGATCAGATGGAGGGTTGGGGTACTAAGCAAGCCACCGGCTTGTGGATGTGAGGGTGCAGGAATTTGGGTTGGGGTATGCAAGGGGCTCAGGGCAGCGGGTTCCAGTGTATGACAGGCTCAGATCTAGGGTCTGGGGAAGGGGGAATGCAGCATGGTTGTGGCCAGATGGTGGCTTGACCCCAACTGGGGGTTTGTTGGCCAGGCTTCATTTTTTAATAAACTACTATGTCAAACACAAAAAGTTTCTGCATTGTCTTTATTTATGAGAATGGCAGGGAACCTGCCTTGAGTCAGGGGTCACTGACTCATAGAAAAGCCAGTCAGGAGCAGGGGACAGTACTGGGGAGGGGTGCTAGTGGGTTCTGGGGCAGGGAACAGAGTGCCAATGGGAGCAGAGGAGAGGGGGAAGGGTGCCAGAAGGACAGGTTTCTGCAGCAGGGGGCAGGCGGGGGGGGGGGGGGGAAGCGGGGAGAAACAGGTTTCTGCAGAGGGAAGCAGGAGGACAGGTTTCTGCAGAGGGGAAGGCAGAGGAACAGGTTTCTGCAGTAGGGGACAGGGTGCCAGTGGGGACTGGTTTCTGCAGAGGGGAGCAGGGGGACAGGTTTCTGCAGTAGGGGACAGGGTGCCAGTGGGGACTGGTTTCTGCAGAGGGGAGCAGGGGGAAAGGTTTCTGCAGTAGGGGACAGGGTGCCAGTGGGGACTGGTTTCTGCAGAGGGGAGCAGGGGGACAGGTTTCTGCAGTAGGGGACAGGGTGCCAGTGGGGACTGGTTTCTGCAGAGGGGAGCAGGGGGACAGGTTTCTGCAGTAGGGGACAGGGTGCCAGTGGGGACTGGTTTCTGCAGAGGGGAGCAGGGGGAAAGGTTTCTGCAGTAGGGGTCAGGGTGCCAGTGGGGACTGGTTTCTGCGGAGGGGAACAAGTTTCTGCAGAGGGGAGCAGGGGGACAAGTTTCTGCAGTAGGGGACAGGGTGCTGGTGGGGATTGGTTTCTGCGGGGGAGGAGGGGCTTCAGGGTGCCAGGAGGGCAGGTTTCTGCACTGAGGAGGAGGCAGGGGAGAGGGAACGGGGGGCAGGAGGGCGGGGGACAGGGAACAAGGTTCGAGGGAAGGGAGTCCCCTACACCAGCCATGGAGGGAAGCCTCCGTCCTGCACTCCCTCCGGTGCCAAACCCCCCCCCCCGCCCCGTGAAAGAAGGAAGCCCCGTTGCGCGCCTCTGCCAGGCATGACACCCCTCCTCCCACCGAGCATGGAAGCCCACTCAGGTGACCTCTTGGGGGCAACCCACCCAAGCGCACCTGCCCCGGGGCTGAAACCCCCACGTGTACCTGCCCTGGAGCCAACACCCGCCCCCCTGTGCAGGAAAACCCCGTCTGCGCCCGCCCTGGGGCCGAAATACACCCCTTCCCCCCCGCGTGCGCCTGCCCCAGGCTGAAACTCACACCAGCAGCGCAGGTAAACCCTACGCACGCCTGCCCCGGGGCCAAAACACACACACCCGTCTCCCCGCGGTGCAGGGAAACCCCGCGCACGCCTGCCCCGGGGACAACTCATGCCTCCTGCGCCGGTGCAGGGAAATCTCCGTGCTCCTCTTCCGGAGCCAGGGCCCCCTCCCACGCTGCACGCTTGGCAAAGCAGCCAGGGCACTTCCGGAACTCCCGGAAGTGGCGCTAAGTTGTGGGACTTCCATCCACCCACGGGAAGCCGGCACTACTTCCATTTTCGCTGTAGGTAAGTACTGGGGCTTCTCGGGGGTGGGTGGAAAATGGGGAGGGGGCCCGGTTGCTTCGTGATCGACTGGTCAAGGCCTTTCGATCGACCAGTCGATCACGATTGACCTGTTGGTAAACACTTTAGAGATATACACAAATCATATACTACTTTAGGCTGAAAATCACAACATCTTACTACTTCTCACCCTGTAACTTCAGTCTCCACCATTAAAATGTTTCAATAGTAATTTTTCAGTAATAAATAGGTGTCTTGATATAGATCCACTATGTTTTATTTGTTATATTTTACTAAATGGCATACAAATGTTCCTACAAAATATATTGTGGCAATACAAAGTGTTTTATGTAAAAAGTGTTATTAAATTAACAGGAAAAATACTGAAAGAAAAACACTTCCCCCAATAATGAACTTAAAGTAAAATCTTGTTCTCTAAGCTGACCAGACCCATGAAGTCCTTTATCATGAGATGGAACAAAAGGATGCATACATAAAATACAAGGTCATAAAATGTTAGGTTCCAAACCTGAGAAGCAGTTCACTAGAGCTGATAAGACAGGGATGGGCAATCATTTTTTTACCAGGGGCCACTTCAGAAATGTTTGAAGTGGCCCTGGGCTGCACCGGAAAGGGCGGGGCCTTAGGCAGAAGGGACGGGGCTGGGACACTTCTCTACTTCCCCACCCACACACCATGATTGGTCTGGCGGTGGGGAAGCAAGTGAAGTCTTTGCCCCACCTGCCCAGTTCCTCCTAGCTGCCCGTGCCCCTGGCGGTGGGAGGAGACTTCATGCGCTCCCCCTTCTGCCACTGCACCAATGGGGCTTGGGAGCAGGGAAGCATGCAAAGTCTCCTCCTGCCCTGCTAGGATTCCGTGGTGCTTCCAAGCGCCACGTGCTTCTTGCAGGTCGGGGCAGGGTAGAGGAAACTTCATGCGCTTCTCCCTGCCCCCAGGCCCTGATTGACCTGGGGGAGCAGGGGAGTGGCAGGGCCTCCATAGGCGGGATCAACCCGCTTGGTGGGCCAGGTCCGGCCCTCAGAGGCCCTTTTGCCCAACCCTGTGATAAGGAGATGATTCCCCTAACTTCCCCATCCTCTGCTTCTCCCCCTAAAAAGGTTGTATACATTTTGTTTTCATCAATATAGAAATAGTTATTATCTATTATAAAAACTTTAAATTTTAAAGCCAGATTTTTCCATGAATTTTTAATTTAACTGAAAAGTCAAAAGCAATTTTCTATTGGAACAGTGTTTTGACAAAAAAAAAAAAAAAAATTCAACCCACTCTAGAGCTCTATTCCCTTCACGGGATCAGACTAGGTCCCACAAACATTTTTCTTCCTAAAGGTGTCTGCTTCTGGGAGTACTCTGAGACTACACTTTCGGCCTGTGTTTTGAAAACCTTTCTTTTCATTTCTTGGGAAAAGGCAAGTTTTTTGGGTTATTTCCAAGTTCTGGATGTATACCCAAAGATGCATTTGGGGGCATTTTCCATATAAAAAAGTAAGCCCTTCATTTTCTATAAAACTATAAACTAAAAAATTAGATTATAAATCAGATAAAGAAGCTTTCTAGATCACGCCACAGAAAAGTAGCTGTAACCATACTTTAAAAGAAAAACCGTTTAACAAAAGTCATGCTAAAAAGGATCAGACAGGCTCTTAAACTCTCTGTACTCTGGGTCGAAAATTTACTGAAGGAGTGGGCCTGCACTCTGTACCTTACAACTCCCTACCAATTACCAGGTTTAGGCAAAAAGCCTACAGAGCAAACCCAAATGCTGGCTTGAGTTGCATTTGGTCAGCAGCAGAAATGTAAACCTAATCATCCAATAAAATAGGGATGTTAGATATCATTTAATTTAATAATACAGGAGGCCCCCGACTTGAGAATGCCCAAGTTCCAACCATTTTTGTAAGTGTGAAAGGGGTTGGAAACCCCCGACTTACATCCTCAGCCCACATTTACAACGGAACCAAATATATTGCAAGTCGGGGGCCTCCTGTAGTATAACTGCATAACATCTTAACGGTTACACGATTATTTGATAGTCCCTAGGAGTGGGGCCAGCAGCCAGTGCATTCCTGGAGAGCCCCCTGCCACACTTTGCTGCTGCCTCTGTATCATCTGCAGCGCGGGCTGGCAGGTGAGAGCTGGTCTGCAAGGGAAGCCGGTTTAAAAACTGTCTCCCTGCACAGAATGGCTCTCCTGTGCCACCCTGTGCTGCTGCCCTCTGTGAACAGACTGTTCCAGCATCCTATATCACAGGCAGCAGCATGGGCGTGGGGTAGTCAAGCAGTTCCACAGGCTCTGGTGCTGGTGGGGAGCCAGCTTAAAAGCTGCCTTCCCACAGGCAGCAGCTCCCCCCTCCTTGCTGCCTCTGATAGAGAGACAGCAAGTAGGGGGGAGGAATATACGTAATCATGAGGTTAATTGTTTACATGACTACACCTAGCATCCCTACAGTTCTCTTTAAGTACATTCAATTTATTGGTGATAGACGAATGAAGCTGAAAAATAGGCTAGTTAGTCTCAGATTTGGCTACTGGACAATTTTTTTTAATTAAAGCTTTAGGTACTATTATTAAATGCTTTGTACTTCAATATAATAGCAAACTAAAGAGTGCGGACAAGTCTACATTTACAATACTCTCTCATCAAAAGTGGAAACTGTGGAGAGTAGTTAATTCATCTCCAGAGAAGCGGTAATTACAGGGACAGGGCGCTGTCTCCAAAGGAGAGCTCCTCTACACTGGACTGAGTTAGTATAGCGTTCTCTCATAGGGGTGGGCAGTTTTCACACCCCTGAATGAAGCAGTTACACCCATACCTGGTCTAACAGGGCAGTGCTATTCAGCAGGTCAAGGAGGAAAGTGATCTCTCATATACAATCGCGGTGGGGAAGGAGAACCCGCTAGCTGCAGTCACAGACTAGAGTTACATGGAGCCAGACTCTCCGGGAAAGGCCCCTGTTTGCTGCCTGCCAGCAGGAGTGTCAAGCTCTCCCCTGGAAAGGGTGGGCTTTGAGTGGTACTGCAGGGAGGAAGCGCGCAGCAGCCACCTGCTACCCCGCCTGGGGGGACACGGAGCTTGGGATCCGCAGCAGCTACTGAAAGGATGAGGTGCCTGGGGAAAGGGGCCCTGGGGGCGGCTGCAGGGATGTCAGGAGGCCCGGGGCGACAGCGCAGGGTCCCAACTCAGCCCTGCGCGGGACTCGGGGGTCCCTGAAACAAGGGGGGGCAACTGGGGCTCCCGTGGGGGCGGGGGGCGGCTCCCAGCAGGCAGGGCCGGGGCCGTTCGCGAGGCGGCGGTACCTTGAGCACGGTGACGGCGCCGCCCGGACTGTGCACCTCAAAGGCGGCGGCCTCGTCCCCGGTGCCGGCGGCGGCCTCGGGCTGGTGGTAGCTGAAGCAGGCGGCGGCGATGTCCAGGTGGCCGAGCGGCATCGCCTCCTGCGGGCCCTTGAAGTAGTAGAGGTAGCAGCGGCGGGGGTCGAAGACGAACCAGCGGCTGCGGAAGCCGCGCAGCGGGCCCTTGCCCGACAGCTTCTGGAGGTAGCCGCACAGCTTGGGCGCGCCTGAGCCGGCCGGCCCCGCGGCGTCCCCGCCGCCCTCCTCCCCCGCCTCGGCGGGTCCCGCCGCCGGCATCGCCCCTCGCGGCGCGGCCTGCTCCGCGGGGCGGCCCGGCCCGCCGCCTGACGGGACTTGTAGTGCGCGAGCCTCGCTCGCTGAGGGGAGCTACGGGCGCGGCCCAGCCGCCGCGGGTCTCCCCGTCCCAGCGCCTCGCTCCGCCCCCCTCAGCCCTCCGCTTGTGCAATCGCGGCCCATGTTGGCGCGCACACGTTACGGGTGTGCGCGGCGAGCTGGGCCCCTGCCATGGGGAAGTGGGACCCGACGCCTGTCCCCGGCCCTGCCTCCCGCCAGATGCCCCGGGACACTTGACAGCCGCACGCTTTGGTGACGCTCCCGGCAAGGAAATTCTCCTTAGGCGGGTCCCCCCAGGCTTATTGGGGTCCTGCTTCCTGAGGTGCTGCCAGTAACCAGCCGCCCTGAAATTGGCTTTGCGGGTAACGCAACCCACAGCCTCTCTGCAGGAAGTCTGTCTGCAATAGGCTGAAGTGGAGAGAGGAAGATTGATCTTCTTCCATGGTTTGGCTGAAATGCTCCGTATCTGCCGTTTGAGGCATCCTCTGCTGGCAAATATTGCGATCTATGTTCCATTTCATGGCCCAAAGGACAGATTAAATTAGAATCCCTCTCAATCTTGTTACTCCTCTGTGAAATCTGCATAGTCTATCTCTGGTTTAGTGCGTTCATTGAAAACCAATAATCATGTGTAACAGAAACTCAGGATGTGCACTTGCCAACATGGAGGCCATGCACAATCTTTATCGCTCAGGGAGGTAGAGTTCCTACAGTGATGTAGTCTGTGACTGTGGGGTTACTGAGGCAGCGATGTAATGTACACATGGCTAAAAAGAACTTTGTGCATATTTTCTTACCCTGACCTAAACTTACCCTTTCTCTACCCATCAATCAGACAGCTCTCATGAATACTGCTTGCAACCTTCTCCTTCTATCACTATTAAATTGCCAGGTTTTTCACTGACATTCTAACCAGCCTGTCTGGCCATTTGCCCTTCTGTTTCTGTCAAGAGCACTTTTTTAACTGCTCAGGTTCTTTTGATCTTTTAGGGTGTCAGCATTGGCAAAGCAAATCCTCGTAATTTTGCTGGCACCTAAAAATAGCACCTCTCAGTTATGGCTCCATTGTTCTCCATGCTGCTTTGAAGATATGTACCTGCACCTGTCTTATCTGTGTCATTGTTTCAGCTTTCCTGTGTTGTTCTGTAACATCCCTTTTATAGACTTCTTTGATTTTGTTGTGTGCCTTTAAACAGGCAGCCTACAAAATTGAAACCAAGTCATGTGTAGTAGTAATAATACAGACATTTTTGCCAGTTTGTCACAGAAGGCACTCAGCATCTTGCAAGATCTGGCCTTTCCTATAAAATGTCATTTTGCAGACAAAAGATGACACTTCCTTCTTCTGAGCTTCTAGGAGAGAGGTTGGCACTATTTGAAGTCTCATAACGCCCTGTCCTCGTTCATTCAGATATGCTTAAATGTCAAAGAGATTGTCTCCAATATTTTTCTTTAACATCAAATGATCAGCAGTGGGATCATTCCTATGAAGCGTTTAGCATCCTAACCTTGCGTGCTCAGCTGCTGTTGGCGTCAACAGAAATATTTGTGTTTCAGCAATTCATAGAAAAAGGCTCTATATTCTCAAGGCTTTTGCTCTCAATACTTCTCTCTCTCTCTCCCTCTCCCTCTCTCTTTTTCTGTATAGCTTCCTCACTTACAACATTCTAATCAGGATGTACTGTTTTTGCAGTTAGTTCATTGAAACCAAAAGTTCCCCTTCTTAAGAAGATAAGTTCCTTATTTCATGTATGTCCTTTTTCAAAAGATGTAATCCAGATGTGAACTGATCAATGACAGCTGCATCTTTCAGCATTATCACAGTGTTTGTAGTAATTGTGTACACACATCACATGATTTTTCTTTTACATATTCAGCTCTCGCATGCAGAACTCATTCAGTTGCTTAGCAATGTTTAGAAAATGAATATAAATGGCAAAAATAATGATGCTTACCAGTAACTAGTTAACCAGTGGGCCTGCCGGGTTGGAGCAGCCCTCGGCCCGATGTAGGCGAGGGGCTGCTCTAGCTTGGCTGGGCCCACTGTGCCATGCCACAGACTGGGGGCACTTCAGCCCAGCCGGGCGCACTGCACTGTTCCATGGATTGTGGGTGCTGCAGCCTGGCCAGATTGGAGTAACTCTCTGCCCACGGCATGGTGCCATGTGATGAGCCTGGCCTGGCCAGAGCAGCCCCCGCCTCTGGCCCAGTAGGCCCAGCCTTGCCTGAGCAGCCTGAGTTAATTGGTGAAACATAAACGTAACATTTAATTGGTTAAACAGTATTTTGCATCCCTACTTTAAATGAACCAATAATTTTGTAATTGCATTATGGGTGCAAACATTCTCGTTTACAAAACATATCAAATGGAAGAGCCGTTTTCCTTTGAATAACAAGTATTCAGTTACTTATTTCATAACACTGGGAGTGTTTTTCACCATATTGTGAATATAGGTACTTCACGCACTGTGAAAAAGTTCTCATTTTGATGTAACAGAAACAATAATAAAATCAGTATCTAAGCAATGTTATTAAATACAAATGTACCAACAGTGCATTCAGTGCAGATCCTTTGGCTCAGACTTGTGATTACACAAATGCCAAAAATTGGTAAATTATGATCAGCATAACATCAGTACTTTGCCTTTGGTTAAATACTTACTGTGTTGACTTTACAGAGCAGTAGATCTCCACCTAACACCTCTCCCCCCACCCCCAAAGAAAGGATTGGGCTGCAAAATTCATTTTCAGTGTTGTGGGTCCCTCTGAAAAAAATACCTTGCAGGGACTGAACCATGAGTACAGTTTGTCATTATCAAAGATAATCATTTTCTCTGTGTAACCCTTCTGCCGGGTAGGCCTGGCAGCAACCAGAGCCGGGTTCAATATCTAGGGGTCCATCTCACACAGAACCAGCTCGAGCCCCCACCCAGTAGCCTGGGAAATTCACACACCCCTGGGCGCCTCTGAGAGGCAATGCTTCCCCACTCGCAAGCACAGAGTCTGAGTGTAGAAAAGAAACATTTAATGGTATATATGGTTGTGACAATTTTCTTCCACTATTTGATCTGAGGAAGTGGGTCTGGCCCACGAAAGCTCATCACCTAATAAACCATCTTGTTAGTCTTTAAAGTGCTACATTGTCCTGTTTTTTGTTTCATTTAATGAAACAGAGAGAGAAGTCACATGGCATTAACGTAGGAAAATACCACAGAGTTCATAGCCCAAACCATGAGCAAAGTCCAATACCCCAACGCTATGTCTACACTGGCGTGATCTTGCGTCAGAGATATGCAAATGATGCTAAGCGTGGAATATCGCCGAGCCTCATTTGCATATCTAATGAGCAACCATTTTTGCAGAAGAGGCTCTTGCGTCCAAAGGAGCTGTCTACACTGCCCCTTCTTGTGCAAGAAAACCCCTCTCGTGCAGTGCCACTACGCCGATTATTTTCAGGAATAATGGCATTGCGCAAGAGGGTTTTTCTTGCACAAGAAGGGGCAGTGTAGACAGCTCCTTCTGGCACAAGAGCCTCTTCTGCAAAAATGGCAGCTCATTAGATATGCAAATGAGGCTCGGCGATATTCCACGCTTAGCCTCATTTGCATATCTCTGGCGCAAGATCTCCCCAGTGTAGACATAGTCCAAGATTCTCTGGAGTCCAGCAGCCCAAAATCTCCCACAGTCCGACACCCCAAAAGTCTCTGTCCCTGGTCAGTGTCACCCAGAGTTCAAAAGTTCACCTGCAGGGTCTACCTCTCAACCTGGGTGGAAAGGGAGACAGGGGGGTTGATAGGGACACCTTACGTGGTCTGAGGCCGACGGGGCCACCTCTCCGTACGATTCTGCTGCAGTCTTTACCATGAGCCATTCCACCACGCTCCAACAGCTGTCTTGTTCCACTCCACCGATTGCTCCGCTGGTCGCCTGCCACCGCTCCTACCAGCCACCCGCCGGTCATTCCCACCAGCCGCTCTGCTGGCTGCAATGGGTCTGGCTCCCAGCCAACCAGTGATTTCAACTCTTTAGCCATCACCTAGACTGGCAAAAGACTCCTCATGGAGTCTACTTCAGGTCTGTCCTTAAAACAAAAGGGGGAAAGAGGCAGGTTGGGCTAGTCTTACAGCTCACACCTAGGAGACATGAAGCAGGCTGATTCAAGCCCTTTAGCTTTTCAACCCCCAACTCTGGAAGGGGGGAGGCTTGTTCCTCGCAGACCTCTTACAGTGATGGTGTCTCTCCTGCAAGCACTGGTGTCATGTTTTACAGTTCCCACATTTAGGCATAGCATGATTAGTGACCCCCACAACAGCCCCAAATTATTTTCAATACACCATATTCCATTCCAACACTGATCCTCCATCAGCCCTGGCAGAGTTGGATTTCCATAACCATAGCTCAGATTCCTTCCCCCTCCTGGCATGAGCTGTATTTACATATCAACAGTTAACCGTTAATTATCTTGAAGAGTTAAACAATTGAAGTGAGCACATCCACCCCCAGAGCAGATCCCTCCTTTTAGCTGGTGGATAACCAGCAGTAGTTCAGCCCCTGCTTACATCTGTAACAAGAATCTCTGTAGGGTTGTACTGTTAAATATTAGGACATAGTGCTACGTGGTTTGTACTTGTGGGATGGATGCACGTGGCCCACTGCACTTCAGGTTCTTGAGAGGGAGGGCACAATGCTGTGGAAGGTAATGGGCCCTAAGCCACTTTTACAGCAGAGGCCAAACAGGTAGAAAGTTGCTGAAACTTACACTTGCTAGATGTTTTCAGGGTTATTGTAGCCATGTTGGTCCCAGGATATCAGAGGGTATGTCTACACTACCCCGCTAGTTCGAACTAGCGGGGTAATGTATGCATACCGCACTTGCAAATGAAGCCCGGGATTTGAATTTCCCGGGCTTCATTTGCATAAGCGGGGAGCCACCATTTTTAAAACCCCGCTGGTTCGAACCCCGTGCCGCGCGGCTACACGCGGCACGAACTAGGTAGTTCGAACTAGGCTTCCTAGTTCGAACTACCATTACTCCTCGTGAAATGAGCTCGTGCCCCGTGTAGCCACGCGGCACGGGGTTCGAACCAGCGGGGTTTTAAAAATGGCGGCTCCCCGCTTATGCAAATGAAGCCCGGGAAATTCATTTGCAAGTGCGGTATGCCTACATTACCCTCCTAGTTCGAACTAGGAGGGTAGTGTAGACATACCCAGAGAGACAAGATGTGAGAAGAAATAGTTTTAAATGGACCAAGTGCTGTTGATGAAATAAACAAGTTTTATAGCTTACGTGGCTCCTAATAAGCTTGAAAGCTTGTCTCTTTCCCAACCAAAGGCTGGTCCCAATATTACCTCACCCACAATGACTTGCTATAAGATCTCCTAGGGCACATCTATACAGCAGGGCAAACGTTGAATGAAGCTACACAACTGGAGCTATGTCAATTGAATAGCTTAAGTCGAAATAGCGTAACTTGGCTTTTGGTGCTGTCTACACAGCAGGAAGTCGAAGGAACAAAACTCTTCCTTCAACTGCCCTTACTCCTTATAAAATGAGGGTTACAGGAGTCAGAGTAAGATGTCCTCCAGCTCAACATTATTTTTGAAATGATGATTTCTCTGTAGACACGCTCTTTGTTACTCCGAAATAACGCTGCTGTGTAGACCTTCCCCTAGAGACTATTCAGCTCAGAAGAGATCAGAGGAGCACATCATGCTCTGTCCTAACCAGTGGTGGGCAGCCTGTAGCCTGAGGGCCACATGCAGCCAATCGGGGTTCTATGTGAGGGACAGTCTGTTTACCATTGCCCATCCACAAGGTTGGCAGATTCTGCTGGTTTTCATCCATGTAATTTTTTCCCCACTGGTATTACAAGAGTGAGACATCCTTAAAGCAAGGGCACGTGAAGTGAGATGTGTGGTGATTGCACACTAGATTAGGAGAGCCATGCACTATCTCTGCAGTCAAAGTGCTGCTACGTTTAATTGGCGCACTCCGCAGATTCTAGGTAATCAAGCACAGTTAGCAAAACTACCCTATCCCGGGGAGACCGTCTTGGTTACAATCTTGTGGCCCACTGAGATGAAGGAAGGCCATTCATTTGGCCCACTCACTAGCCTAGGTTGCCCTTTACTGATCTAGACTGCCACCCAGTCCTGATACTCCTCTAAAAGGCAGTTTGAAGATCATGTGAGGGTCCCTCATGAATAGCAATGTATCCAGTTTTCAAAGTAAACCCTTTCTTATGCACGAGCTAATCACTAGAGCCCTGTGCAGATATAAACATCTGCAGCTGATGGGATCAGATTGCAATTTAACTCCTGATCCTCTAGCTGGCTTTTACCTCTCTCCATACCCACAGAAGCAAGGGTCTCAAAGAATGGGGAAGGGAGCGGAGGGGGTAGAAAGTGAGGGGGTCTTGCAGGAAAGAGGCAGCATGAAGATAGCAACTAGGGGAGAAGCATGTGGGTAGGGTCTCCAGGAGAAGGGACAATGAGGAGAGAAGGTTGAGGGCTCATATTGAATGGTGCTCTCAGGGAATCACAAGCAGCACCTGGCAGCAGTGGTGCATGTTGCATTACAGAGTAGGGTTGCCAGGTGTCTGGTTTTGAACCAGACAGTCTGGTATTTGAGGGGTCTGCCCAGGAAACAAATTGAGAAATGTTCTAATTAGGTAAGTTTTATTATTATTAGGAGTATCAGTACGTAGTTGTGAACTGCCTGGCTGGTAGACACCCTTACGCTGTGTGAGTTTGTCTAGCAGCCAGGCAATATGCAACTACGCGGGGGGGGGAGAGCAGCCCCGCTGCCGAACCCCTCTCGCCCCCACCAGCCCTGCTTCCCACCAGCCGGTTCCTCCCTGCCAACCTCCTCCCGGCCAGCCCCACTCCCCTCCCAGCCGGTCCCCACCCCCATCTGAGATCAAATGTGTTTGGTATTTTTTGAGGCCACCTGGTAACGCTATCACAGAGAGGTGGGGTGCCAGGGCCCCACCTTCTCCAGTCCCTACTGCTGGGGGTGGGCCCTGGTCCCTGCTGCCAAGGAGCACAGCCAGAACCGCTGGTCTGCGCCATGGTGAAGATGCTGGTACTAGCTGAGGGTCCCTAGCCGCAGGACAGGAAGCAGTGCAGTGGGCAGGTGCTGGACAGCCCCGACTCTGATGTGCTACTCAGCCTCAACAAATGGCTGCCGGCTGCCCGAGCCAGACGCAGTGGGCCAGATTCATCAGTGAGAAAACCCCTGCATGGTTGTATCTGCATTTGCTGGACTATCCATCAAAATTGTCCACAGATGTGAAGCAGATAGCCACAGATGTGCAGGGCTCTGCTAATCACCCAAAAGATTAAGTAGTACGTGATGTAGTTTAATTGATTGGAAATGGTTGGGAGAGTTGAATAGTATTAACGTATTATAGAGTGGTCCACAATTTTACTTGATAGAAGTGATTTTCCACTTGTGGTCTGCAGACTATGTCTAAGATTTCTAAAGGGATTCACACATCCATTTGAAATTTGCTAGGTGTCTGCAAATGAAAAGTGATAGAAATGTAGCCGTGTTAGTCTGGGGTAGCTGAAGCAAAATGCAGGACAATGTAGCACTTTAAAGACTAACAAGATGGTTTATTAGATGATGAGCTTTCGTAGGCCAGACCCACTTCCTCAGATCAAATCAAATGAAAAGAATTGAAAACGACTGTTCTATAGAAACACTAGGTGGTGCTCATCTGCTGTTTCACATTCTCTATTCATTGCAAGTCTTGCTCTCTTTTTCACAAAATGAAAAAAATAGACTCGGAATAGGCCTGCAGATTAAAACAAGAAAGATGCCTACATACAGCTGTAAGTTGTCTGGTTGTTATTAAGAGCAGTGAAGGCATAATACTATTTCAGAGGGAAAGATGTAATTTAGCTTTATTAACTCTACCTCAGACATTAAAAAAAGCCAAATATATTGTACAGGGAAAGTTGTCGTAGGTATCTTTTTGTTGTGGTAGAAGAGCAAATCTTGACAAAGAAAACAACCTTATTCGTAGAGAAAACAACAACAAAGGGAAAAGAATCAAAGGAGAAAGGTAGCATAGGTTTCCAGTTATGTGTTTGTGATCTGAATCTGACATCATAGGTTACAAAAGAGATATTGCGGATTTTAGAGGAAAAAATAAAATTTAAAAAAAATGTCCTAAACTGGTAGGGTGACTCACATAGGGAAATAATCTGCTAATTAAGTTTATGGATTCCTGTCTTTTTTTTTTTTTAAATGAGCAATATTTTCCATTGTGTAATCTACTTCGATTACATAGTAGTATCTGAGAAAGTGGCGAGATGACTTAGACTAGGTGAAAGACCAAATAGAAAATGAGAAAGAAAGAGACATGGACACAAATCAACTTTTCTGCATACATTTTTGTGCATTTTTTATATCTTACAGTGATAGGAAAGAGAAAAGATCCCAAAAGTTTCACTGTCTCTCATTTATGAAGAACTGGTTTATAGAGGGAGAAATAAAATTTGCCAAAATTATACACTCCTTGATTAAGAAACAATAGTGTGAAATAAACAAAAACTCCTTTCTTTGTATTTCCTATGGCCTTCATCTTGCAGCCAAACCCACATGTTCTGATGTTCTGACTGCAACAGGTTTCTACACAGGTGAAAGGTGAGAGGGGCCTATGTTTGCAAAATCCATGCCCTGCTAGATGCACAGGACTCTACAATTCATCTTGAAAATTCATACCAATAAATGTTTTAAAACTATGCAGATAGAAGGGGTTGAAATGTAAGAGGGCTACTAGTTTAATCATGATGCATTTTCAGTGTGTCAAGTAGGGGTGTTAAATTTAGATTAATCAACTAATCGAGTAGTCGATGGAATTTAATTAATAAGGGGGAGGGGCGCTCGCTATTCCGCTGCGCCTCTGTGTTTGAAATATACAAGAGCCGCCTGTGGCTCTTGTAAATTTCAAAGGAAGAGGGGGAGCGCGACTGCTTAGGTCCCCACTCCTTCACTTCTCCCTTTGAAATGTACAAGAGCTGCCCACGGCTCTTGTACATTTCAAAGGGAGAGGCGCAGCAATAGAGAAGCCTCTACCCCCCGTGAAGATAGTGATAGGGGGAACTGGCTTTTAAGAGGCAATAGAGGTAGGGGTAGGAAGGAATGGAAGCCAACCCAGAGAGCTGCAAAACACCGCGCAGCTGCCAGTGTAACACATCTGGGCACCCACAAAGCCCACTGGCTCTCCCAGAGAGCATGCAAGGGCTCTCAGGAGCCTGCCAGGGGCCGGAAAAGGCGTGTGCCATCCTGGTCTGGGGTGGAGATCCTGGCCCTCCTGGAGGTATGGGGCGAGGAGGAGACCCTCCGGGATCTCCGCTACAGATGGCACAATGCCAACATCTATGGCCAGATGGCCAACAGCCTGGCCACAAGAGGCCACCACAGGACTCTGGAGCATATCTGGAGGAAAGTCAAGGAGCTCCAGCAGGCCTACGCCAGGGTGAGGGAGCTCAGCTCATGTTCTGGGGCAGGACCCCACTCCTGCCCCTACTGCTTTCTGGGGAGCGCTACAGCCCCTTCCCCACCCCTGTGCTGGACACGGGGCTGGACACACCCATTGTCGTCCGCCCGGGGGTTCCAGCCCAGGAGGAGGAGGACGAGGAGGAGGAAACAGCCTATACCGTGACCACCATCACGCTGGAGCTGGTACCCCAGGGCCCGGATGTTTCCCAGGGCCTGGATGTTTCCCAGGCATCCTCTGAGGCCAGGGAGGGATCAGCTGATGAGTGCTCTTAGTTTTTCACATGCACAGGGCAGGGGTGGCGGGCACTGAGGGGCTGTGGTGCGATCATCACTCGGCCCTCTTGGCCTGTCCCTTGCACTGCAGTCTGTGCATGTGGATGCACGTGCAGTGCCAGCCTGCACCACGCAGTCCCGGAGCACCCCATGGCTCCTACTCACAAGCTCTGGGGAGGCCAGACATAGTTCTGACCCGGGCGGGGGACACCCTACCACCACCAGCCACTGCTGGAATTAGGCTGGGGACAAGGGCATGCACACACACAGACTGAGGAGTGCTGCACACAGTACATGGGCATGCCTGCATGCTCGAGGCAGTATCCGCTCCTGGGGACAGAGCTGCCAGGCGCAGGTGTGTGCGCGACCCCAGTGGAAGGCCAGGCTGCTCCAGGCCCCTCTTCCATCCGTGGGATCGCACTGTGGCTACACACTTCCCTTGCCTGCTTGTCTGTGGGACTGGGGGGCTGGAAGCATGGTCACCTGGGGACCTCTGGGCCCCTGAGAGGCAGGGCCTGCTGTCCAGGCCACACATGGCCTTTCTCCTGAGACATCACCATCCTCTGGCCTGGAAACTGTTACTCTCAGCTTGCTGATGTGGGCAAGGCCTCAGTGACAGTATCTCCAGGGATGACTGATGACCTCTCTTTATTCTCCCCATCCAGTCAAGCCATGACTGTGGGGGATCACCAGCAGACAAGCCAGCCGCCTGACCCCCAGGGAACCACAGGCATTGGAGAGTCCAAGAGGATCTCATGAGGGAGCATGTGTCCGTCCTCTGGGATATGCAGCAGATGCTGACCGAGACGGTCTGGGACGATGCACAATGGCATGCCCAGATGTGGACTGAGCTGCTGTAGCAGGGCCACAACATATTTGCCACCCTTTGGGAGATGATGGCGTACCAGGCACCAGTTCTAGCCCCTGCTCCAGCTCCCCCACACCATGCCTGCTCCAGCCCCCCCTCCTGTCTATCCCCCTATTCTCCCAGGACCCCACCCCCACCCCTGAGGTCCCTGGACACAAGATGGAACAAGCACCTGAACCAAGCGCCATCCCTTCTGCAGTTGGGGAAGCCCAGGGCAGCAAATCTGGCCACGCTGGGGTCCAGGTCTCCCAGGTGGATGACCCTGCGCAGCAGGATGGTGTTTATGGCCCTCCCCACCTGCAGAAGTAGATACACAAAGAAACAAAACAGAGAATCAAAGGGGATGCCTGAGCCCTTGGGAGGTCCCTGAGCTCCCTCTCCCTCCCCCCCAGAAACACCCCAGGAGCCACCCTCTATAAGGGCCACACCTCCCCCTTCCAGGGCTGTGTGAGAGTGGGACTGCAGAAACCTCTGAGGATGGGGCTTTCCCCACACCCCCAACCTCTCCTTTCCCCAGGGTCCCCCTTTCCAGTAATCCCCCCTCCTCCAGGGGCTGTACCTCGAGTGCACCTTTCCTCAATGAGGAGGACCCTGACAGTGGACTTTCCCACACCAAACTGGTTGCCCACAGACCAGTGACTGTTGGGTGCTGTGAGCTTCCAGATGGTGCTGAAGGATCCGACCAGGGACCATGCGCAGCTTGACCTTCTGATCAAAAACAGGGAGGAACTAACAGGGGAAGTAGAGGTGGGTGACCACCTGGGAAGCAGTGATCATGAGATGGTAGATTTCAGGATCCTGACCAAAGGAAGAAAAGAGAGTAGTAAAATACACACCTTGGACTTCAGAAAAGCAGATTTTGACTCCCTCAGAGACCCGATGGGCAGAATCCCCTGGGATGCTAACATGAAGGGGAAAGGAGTCCAGGACAGCTGGCAGCATTTTAAAGAAGCCTTATTGAAGGCACAGAAAGAAACCATACTGATACGTAGCAGGAGAGGCA
This sequence comes from Pelodiscus sinensis, assembly GCF_052426305.1. NCBI lineage: Eukaryota > Metazoa > Chordata > Testudines > Trionychidae > Pelodiscus > Pelodiscus sinensis. The sequence continues at coordinate 6,517,523 of NC_143065.1, forward strand.
AACATGGTAGGAGACCGGATTGGCTTACAGGGGAAATCCTTGGTGAACTTAAGCACAAAAAGGAAGCTTACAAAAAGTGGAAACTTGGACAAATGACCAGAGAGGGGTTTACATGTATAGCTCAAGAATGCCGGGGGGTTATCAGGAAGGCGAAAGCGCAAATGAATTGCGACTGGCTAAGGATGTGAAGGATAACAAGAAAGGTTTCTACAGGCATGTTAACAAGAAGAAAGTGATCAGAGATGGTGTGCGGCCCCTACTGGATGAAGGAGGTAACCTAGGCTGTGTCTAGACTACATGCCTCTGACGGCAGAGGCATGTAGATTAGACACAGGCAAAGGCAAATGAAGCCACGATTTAAATGATCGCAGCTTCATTTACATTTACACGGCTGCCGTGCTGAGCCGACAAACAGCTGATCAGCTGTTTGTCCGCTCAGCGCGCTAGTCTGGACGCTCCCCTGCCGATATCAAAGCCCTTTGTCGGCAGCCCTGTTATTCCTCATGGGATGAGGTTTACCGGGGCTGCCGACAAAGGGCTTTGATGTCGGCAGGGGAGCGTCCAAACTAGCGCGCTGAGCGGACAAACAGCTGATCAGCTGTTTGTCGGCTCAGCGCGGCAGCCATGTAAATGTAAATGAAGCTGCGATCATTTAAATCGCGGCTTCATTTGACTTTGCCAAACAAACAAATCTACATGGCAGAAGAAGCTTAGAAATGGCTGTCTAGGGGGGTCCCTTTAAGCACGTGTCTCAGATAGCCTCAGGTAGCAGCACCTGGAAGCAATTGCTGACCTAATACCCTGTCTGAACTGGTTCTGGGTGGCCTTAAATGTGAGCTAGCATCCAATCAGTGTGGATGCTATGAGGAAGGAGACATTCTTGGAGCTGTGTGCCCGACTCGCCCCCTGCCTTCCGAGGACGTGACACCCAGATGCGACCTGCCACCCCCCTGGAGAAGCGGGTCACCATCACCATATATCTTTCGAAATAGCAATTTGCTATTGTGTGTGGATGCTCTGTTCTGAAATAAGCTTTTCCAGAAAAGCTTATTCCGAAAGAAGCTTGCAGTGTAGACGTAACCTTTGTGTGAAGTGGGGGGGGGGGGGGGGTAATGCTTCCTCATCCTGAGATCTTTAGAAATAATTGTAAAATAATGTATTATATCCTGCTGTGTCTGTATGTGGAGAACTGAGGGTCCCATAGTGAAGGGTGAGATCTACTTTGCAGCTCTGAGAAGCAGAATTTTACAAGTAGTTCATTGAAGTAATGTGCATAATTCAAGCAGGCCTTGGAGCCAAATCTAAAAGAGCTGGAGCTTAGGGCAAATTTTGTTGCCCTAGAGCCTCCAATAGTTGTATTAGAAATAGGGCCAGGGACTGCAGTGGCAATACTGTACGCCATCTACAGTAACTAATTAATCAAGTTTAAAACCTGACTGTAAGCATGGTTGTTACTTTATTGTGGCCCAAGAGAATAAAGACAAAATTTGATGCACCCCTGCAGTACTCCAGTTTTCTACTTGGTTTCAAAGGAATAAAGCTCAGGTCTAAAGTCCCTGCTCCAAAGAATTGTCAATATAAAGGGTTACTGCTGCAAACATTTGCAAGAATAATTAACTATGTGAACAGCCAGTTTAAATAAAATGGGGCTAAATACTGTAATAATTGGAATTACTTCTGGGGTGAATTGGGCAGATCACTTTGGTTTTTGCTAGTGTGCACTCTTCTAGTTCTCCTCCTGCCCATGCAAGAGGTGGGCAGGGCCTTGGGGACAGAGGCTGAGAGGGGCAGGCTATAGTATGGGATTGGAGCCCATAAGAAATTAATCTGAACCTGCGTGTGTTGAGCTCCCTATTTTTGGGAATGGGTGCTTGAGTCCCAGAGCACCATGGAGGCAGCGCCTGTGGGGTTGATGCTATGTACCATCAGCTCTTTCTCCTGTTAGTCTGCAGCAACTACAAATGGAGTTTAATGAAGCAAGAAAACAATTCCATCCATGCTGCTTTTTCACGCTTTTCTAGCCTGCTACCTTCCAAGCTACATGCTACAGGTCAGGTACATATGAACTGAGTTTTTTTCCTTGATTCAGACACTCCTGCAGGAATAGAGCAAGTTGCTTGCTGGTTCTTATAATGACAGGATGATCTTCAAACCATCATGTGATGCCTAGCCTCACATCATCAGCTAGGAGGCAGGGGATTAGTCACAGGTGAGAGCTAAACTGTAACAGAGGTTTTGAATTTTCCATTGCCTTTGGGTTCAGAGAGCATTTTATGACATCAGCTTTATCCTAATATATTTGCATTTCTCCTGTTAGGAAATAATAACACTACTTTTTCCTAGGCAGTAGTCGATGTGATGATTTACATAACGTTCCTGTGATGGCAGAACCAATGGAGAATGCAGGTGCAAAGAGACAGCGTCTCTAAAACCGTGATTGTTGTCATTGAAAGCCACCTTCACATCCTACTTTCTTTTTTACTGGTAAAACCATGCTGCCGTGTTTTCTGACTCAGGCTTGTCATCTTTGATTCTTCCTACTCTTTGTCCCCTTAAATCTAGACTGTGGCTAAATCTTGCTCTTGCTTCCTCTGCATCCCACAGTGTTTCAAAGATCCATCCCTTCCACTTCCTCTTGACAGCTGGAATTCTCATCCATGCCCTAATCATCTTCTGTATTGGTTACTGCAGCTTCCCCTACCTTACTTCCTTTATTCCCACATGAACCCTCTTGCCCTCTTCCCAGCATGCAGCCTCAATGCCTTTGTGCCTGTCAATCTGACAACTTCCCTCCCCACCCCAAACTCTGCATAGCCTCCCCCCACCCATTCAATGTTACATCACATGGAAGGTTTTTTTATCTCTCCACTTTTAAGCATGTACATTGATCTGCCCTTTCCTGATTTTTACCTGTTTTTGTCTCTTATCACTTGGCCCCTTCCACTTCATCAATGACTTCAGCCCTGAACTATATCTTCACCAAGATGTGAGGAAGGATGGTCTTGCATTTAAGTCATTGGACTGGGACTGTAGAAATCTGGTTTTAGTTCCTAGCTGTGTTACACAGTTCCTGGGTGACCTTGCACAAATGACTGAGGAATGACTTAGCTCCCACTAATTTCATTAGGAATTGCAGCTGCTTAGTGCTCCTGAAAATCAGATTCTTAATCTAAGCCTCAGGTACTAGTGTTATCCCTATTTTACTTTCTCACACCCTTTGGCTGTCTGATTTATTTTGATTGTAATCTCTTTGGGCATAGGGTGTGTCAATACATATTTGTATAGAATCTATTACAGTGGTGTCTTGATCTCATTTCAGGGGATTATGTGCTCCTGAAATACAAGTGATACTAGCTCTGGTGGCCTATTTAGTAACCAAGCTTTGATTAGTCCTTCCAGCCCTTAGTGGGGCAATCCACCATTATATTCAATATTCAGAACATATATATAAATCACAGAGGGTATGTCTACACTGCCACCCTAGTTCGAACTAGGGTGGCTAATGTAGGCATTCGAACTTGCAAATGAAGCCCGGGATTTAAATATCCCGGGCTTTATTTGCATGTTCTCGAGTGCCGCCATTTTTAAATGCCCCGTAGTTTGAACTACCTGCCCACGGCTACATACGGCACGGACTAGGTAGTTCGAATTAAAGCTCCTAATTTGAACTACCGTTACTCCTCCAAAGAGGGGGCTTCCCAAAGCAGGCCCTTGCTGCTGACCCCCAAGGCATCCACAGGTCCAGTCTCCTTTCAATGGGCCCATTTCCCAGGCTCATTGATCTTGGATCTGGCTTCCATCCCCTCTCCAACCTTTACAACTGCCTAGAGGTTCTCACCTTCCACCTTCTCCATTCCCACCTCATTCACCCCACAGGGACAGTCTCTGCCTCACTTGTCCTAGGGACTATTCTACCAAGACGTAATACAAAGTTTCCATGTAAAAGGACTCAATACAAAGCTAAAAACTTCAATGAGACAATAATTAATACAGAGACGTGTCTACATCTGCTGCAGGGAGACACCTCTGCCTGCCTCCACTCCTCTCCCCCCAGAGTCTACAGCCCCATTGCAAAGCAGGGCAGGGGAAGGAAAAAGGCTGAGGCCCATCCATCAGGACTGAAGCAGTAATGAGCAAGCTATGCACGGGAGCCATTCTCCTGTCCATTGCTGGTGCAGTGTTGCTTCAGGCACGCTGAAATGCAGTCACCTAGGATGGGCTGGACAGCTGTTTAACACCTGCACAAGGTTTCAGGCAGGGGATTGTGCGGGCTGCCTTCCTGCAGAGCCCCCATCAGAACCACTGTGCCCTCCTGGCTTAGGAAAAGAATAAACAGGAGGATTGGAAATTAACCCGCCCAGTCTCTCGTCCCCTAGGCAGGGAATGAGCCATCTACATTAGGCCACAGCTGGAGTATCATGTCCAATTCTGGGCGCCACATTTCAGGAAACGTGGAGAAACTGGAGAAAGTCCAGAGAAAATCAACACAAATGATGAAAGGTCTAGAGAACATGAGCTATGAGGCAAGGCTGAAGGAATTGGCCTTGTTTACCTCGAAAAAGAGAAGACCGAAAAGGGACACGAGAGCAGCTTTCAAGTATCTAAGGGTATGTCTACACTACCCCGCTAGTTCGAACTAGGGTGGTAATGTAGTCAACCGGAGTTGCAAATGAAGCCCGGGATTTGAATTTCCTGGGCTTCATTTGCATGTTGCTGGGCGCCGCCATTTTTAAATGTCCGCTAGTTCGGACTCCGTGCCCCGCGGCTACACGCGGCACGAACTAGGTAGTTCGGACTAGGTTTCCTATTCTGAACTACTGTTACTCCTCGTGGTTGTTCCCAACATTAATCAGATTGCAGCGAGCCGGGTTATGCTGGTCTGTGCTGCACTCACATCTTTGCTACCCATGTAGACAGCCCCTGAACCACTGGAAACTGAGCTTCTAGTCCAGCCTGGTGTGTGACCTCAGGCATGTCACAACCCCCACTGTGCCTCAGGTTCCCCAGCTGTAAAATGGGAACAATGTTGGCCTCCTTGGTAAAGCTCTCTGAGGGTATGTCTACACTACAACGTTAATTCGAACTAACTTAGTTAGTGGCCCAGCTGCCGGCTCACAGATCCAGCACCAGGTGAGCCTGCGCAGCGTGCGGTCACTCCTACCCCAGCCCAGTGCCCCCCTAGTGTGGCGCCCGGGGGCAATTGCCCCCCCAGCCCTCCTTCGCTACGCCTCTGAGCTTCAAGAAAATCTTATTTCGAATTGGAGTGTCCACAATACAGGGAAGCCTCAAAATTAGCCCAAAGCAGGCTTCCCTAATGTGGATGCGCAATCTCTACTTAGACCCCCCCCGGGGGGGCACCGGGGAGGAATAACATTAGAATGGCCCTGGTGAGGAGCTATTTCGATATAGCAGCAGTAGAGCATCTACACACACCCTCTTCCCAAAAAGCTTTTTTGGAAAAGCGCTTAGTCCTCGTGGAATGAGGTTTACAGCTGTTGGAAAAAGCCCTCCGTTACTTACACTTTCTGTCGAAAAAACACAGTTGCAGTGTGTACACTAGTATTGTTTTTCCGGAATAACGAATGTTATTCTGGAAAAACAGTGCAGTGTAGACGCACCCTTATTCTTCTGTCCATCTCTTCATCCCCTTTGTACTGTGTGCCACTTTCACATCTGTAGTTCAGACTGGAGGCACTTTGGGCAGGAACTGTTTGGTTTGATGTGGTCTGTGAAGCATTTAGTGCAATTATGAATGCTACTTAAAAATGGAATTATAATTAGCAGACTAGTTCTATGCAATCCAGTGTCCTTCAGAGCCTTTTAATTACGAGGTCTGTCTTCCGGTCTGTTAATCAGTCAGCTCCCAGATAGTTCAAATTTGGCATCCAAAGATCCATGGCCACTTTTATAAATTCAGGAAAGTTATTAACTTGAAACTTCAGGAAAGCATCTGATGATGAAAGAGACAATGACATTAGCTCTAAAGACAAAGTCCAGATAATTTGCATTTCTGTGAAAAACGAACATCTACCAGTTTGACATTCCTATTTTTAACAGTTTGCAAATGACTGAACAAAAGCATTTGTTCCCTCATGCAAAGTGTAAAAGGCAGTAGTCAAATGGGAGTATTATTTCTTTCCACTTATAAAAAGAAAATGTGAAGTCCTGTTCTCAAAGATTTTTTAAAATATTTTATCTACCCCACGGAATGGAACAATAAAAAGACCAGAATGTTCAGTTCTTACATAAGAATGGGCATACTGGATCAGACCAGGGGTCCATCTACTCCAGTAACCTGTCTTCTAACAGTGGCCGGCACCAGAAGTTAATCCAAACTAAGTCCTTAGTTTGGATTAACTGTTACTCCTCATTCCACGAGGAGTAACATTTAATCCGAACTACGGATTTAGTTCAGATTAACTTCTGACTGGCACGGACAGTCAGTTCGAACTAAGGGGATTGAAAAATGGCAGCCACCCGGGAACATGCAAATGAAGCCCAAGATATTTAAATCCCGGGCTTCATTTGCAAGTTCGAATGCCTACATTAGCCACCCTAGTTTGAACTAAGGGGCTAGTGTAGACATACCCATAGACCTTGATCATATCCCTCCTCAGCCATCTCTTTTCTAAGATGAACAATTTCAATCTTTTAAATCTCTTCTTATCTGGAAGCTGTGCCATCCCCCAGACATTTTTGTTACCCTTTGCTATACCTTTTCGAGTTCTAATATATCTTTTTTGAAGGTGAGACCAGGATTGCATGCAGATTCCAGGTGTTGACACGCCATGGATGTATATAGCAGCATTGCAAGTAGGAATAAAAGATCCTCCGGAAAAGGGCTTTATTCCGGAGGATTGTGCCAGTCTAGACGCTCTTTTCCAGCTTTTCCCCAAGCCGGATTAAATCCCCCGCGGATTTCCCTATTCTGACTTGCCTGCTTTGCATGCCTCTTCTGGAGAAGGGGCCAGTCTAGACGTAGCCGTAATGTTGAAGAGTTTTCCATCCGATATTGCATGGAGATATACAGCTTCAAGGCTAAATAAAAAAGCATGATGAAGCAGCAGAAAGAGGAATATACACAAAAGAGTGATGGTGCCAAAACACGTCCCTGTCTGACACCACTTTAGATTTTATAGTTGTCAGATTGATCACTGTCTTATTGGACTGTAGTCTTTCTGCCATTTTGGAAGGACTGAATCACACTGAGGAGGATTGAGGGGCAACCCAGTTCTCCCTAGCAACTGGAAACGTCCCTTACTGCTGACCAGTCAAAAGCTTTTGAGATCTATGAAGGTCACACAGGCTGTGTCTAGACTACACCTCTCTGTCGACAGAGAGATGCAAATCAAGCACTTCGAAAGCGCAAATGAAGCCGGGATTGAAATAGCCCGTGCTTCATTTGCATAAAGATGGCGGCGTTTTTTTTTCCGAAAAGGGGCTTTTTTGAAAAAAAATACAGCAGTCTAGAGGGGATCTTTCGAAAATACAACCATTTTTTGAAAGATCCCGTAAATCTCATTTTTTGAGGAATACAGGATCTTTCGAAAAAGGGTTGTATGTTCAAAGATCCCCTTTATACTGCCATTTTTTTCGAAAAAAGCCCCGTTTAGAAAAAAGCAGCAGCCATCTTTATTCAAATGAAGCACGGGATATTTAAATCCCAGCTTCATTTGCCCTTTCGAAGTGCTTGATTTGCACCTCTTTGTTGACAGAGTGGTGTAGTCTAGACATAGCCACAGAGACGTTTTCCTTGTTCTTGACACTTCTCTTGCAGTTGTCTTAGTTTGAAGACCATCTTGATAACCAGCATGGAAGCAGCACCGACTCTCTTTTCAGACAGAACTTGCAATCTTTTGAGAATGATCTGTGCAAATGCCTTGTCCACCCTAAGGAGAGAAATCCCTCTGCGGTCACTCCGATCTTTGTTTTTGTACAGTGTTATGACATTGGCCTCCTTCGTGTCTTGTGATATCCCTCCTTCTCTCCAGAGGGCAAGCAAGACATTGGTCAGCTACTGACACACAATGTGTCATCCTTGTTTCAGTTCTTCTGCTGTAATTCCATTTTTTCCTTCTGCTTTTCCTGATGCTAAAGAGGTAATTGCCTTTTCAAGATCATGTATAGATGGTTCTATATCAAGCTCTTCAATTTTCTGGAGCGTGTGGTTTGCATCTGGAGCCTTCCCTCCCTTCTCTCACCCAGGCCTCACAGCTGGAGCCCCCCAGCTTCAAGGCTGATGACAGCAGACAAATGTGAAATAATTGCAGCCATGAAACTTTCAGACTTTCTGCAGGTAGGCTTCCTGCTGTGAAAATAAGCCTGGCCAGGCTTAGAGCTCAGGCTGTCAGCCCAAAGGTGGTGATAGGAGCTCCCTCTGTGAGCCCCGCTGCCAGGGTTAATTGTCCCAAGCCCTGCTGCTGCTGCTGAACTGAGGAAGGAGTGGGGTGCCTGGGCCATATGTCAGCCTAACTCTGTAGTGTAGCCAGCTCTCAGTCATTACAGGAAAGAACAGCCTAAGCACTCCTGTCTACTTTTCAGCCCACTTAAAGGTGTGTTGGACTCAGACATTTGGTTACATCTAAACCAGGGTAGTCAATAGGCAGCCCATGTTCCAAATCTAGACTGCCAGAGGCTTTTCAGTGGACTGCCGGGCATACCAGAACTCAGGGCCTCAGCCTCCCAAGACTCATGCCAGAACTTGGGGCTGCAGCTCTTCCAGATGCACATCAGTCTGGCAGGAGGTGTACCAAGACACAGGGCATAGCCTAGAATGCCAGGGCTCCGGGCTCCAGCCCCTCCCGACGCATGCCATGTGGCTGGTGGTACAGCCTGCCAGAGGTGTGCTGGGACTGATGCCTCCATGTGGCTCGGGGAGGGCGCGGTGGGGGGGGGGGCTGAGTCCCAAAGTGCCTCTGGCAGGGATTCAGTCCCATGGGAGGAAGGCCAGGACTCAGGACTTCAGCCCCTCTCAGATGTGCCAAGGCTTGAGGCTTCAGCTTGGAGCTTCAGCTGAAGTCTGGAGCCCCAGTACCTCTGTTGTGCCTGGCAGGGCTCTATTTAGGGAGAGTTTGGGAAACACTCCGTGTTACGTGCCTGCCCAGGTACCATCTCCCCAAGCCTGCCTGCACGCACCTAGTCACTCCTCTACCCACACCACCTGCACTAACTGTCATGGTTCCTCCCTGCAGAGTTTAATGGTCCAATGAAAAGCCTCTGGCAGCCTGTACTTGGCCATGTGGTCCACCTATTGACTACTTCTGCAATAGGCCCTCGGTACATTACACAGCATCATATGTGTTCATTGAGCACCAGCACTTGTGGCATGAAAAACGTTTCTCTGGAGTCTGAACCTTGACCTTACCTGGATCAAGAAATCTAGAGGCTGACACAAAAAAATTGACTACTCCTGATTAAACACTAACCCGCTTATATAAACTATGGGACTATGAAAGAGACATAATGGAATGGATAAGGGTATTTGTGTAAGGAACAGCAAAACCCACCCCTTCACATGAGCTAATATAGATACATAGTAGAAATGTTTAGAATTTAAACTAGCAATGTTTATTTGTAGTATTCAACCAGTGTGGTCTGCTCTCCTGATTATTTTTTACTAATTGCTGTTTTTAAGGCAACCAGTGTGTCTATGAGTAACAATATAGGTCTTCATCTAAAAGATGGATTAATATCTCTGTTAATCTGGATCATGCTTTTTGCTAGCTCTTCTTTACTGTACATATTATGTAATTGATTTTTAAAAAGTTGTTTGGAACTGTTCAGATGTTTACATTCTTTTACAGTTTGGCTAAAATGGTAAGTTATAAAGCAAGTTCTTCAGTGACTTAGACTTAGAAGTTCCAATATTTATTACTTAATCCACTCAAAGACAAAGCACTTTTTTGTAAAAGTGTAAGGGAAAACTTTTCCTGTGGTGTATCCAGATTGGTGCTACTGCAATATAAATAATAATTTTCTGCTCTCTGCTACATACCCACAGCTTGCATTGACATCAGTTTTGTTCCAGTATACAGAGAAATATGGAATATTGGGATCAAATTCTAGCATATAGATCAGAGAGGAAGATTGTGCCTTTATGTTCTTGCTCAAGAGAAAAGCAGCAAATAGCCTTTGCAACAATGACAGCATTGAGCATATGTTATCATCTGATTATTGAGTGCAGGACAGAGTATACAATAAGCAAATGAGATCTCATATTGCCCATAATAAAGACAACAGTGGAGGTTTATACACAGCATTGCTCTCTTTTTCTCCCTTCAAATGCTTTAGGTTCAACGTCAAGGCAGCATGGAGAATAAACAGCAACAATTCCTCTTAGGAAGGGAAACTAACCCAGAAACTGAAAACCAATCCTTTGAGATGCTCAAAGAACTAGCACTGAAGTGGTTTATGGAAACGCAGGCTCCTCTTCTATTACAGAATGGTACTTTACCTGAGTGGTTCTATGGATTCATTACAAGAAAGTAAGACAGCCTGTAACATATACTATAGCATAAAGTTGATTAAATAAATATGCTTGTTAAGTGCCTCTTTCTTCACAAATCCTCTGCTATTTCAGACCAGGTTTAAGCTTACTTAAAATAACTACCTCTGCTTACTTTAAAATAAGTGCTCTTCTAGTGAGACGTGTTTAGCAGAATGGCATTCATATACAGAGAAAGGAGTTTTTAAACCCGTGTTTCTTAAACTATGTTGCGGGGAAAACTGATGTTCTATGAACAACTCACAGGTGTGCTGCGACCTCTTCTTTGTTTTTGTTACTTCTTTGGTTTTGTCTTTTTTTTGTCTGACAACAATTTTTTTTGTTGAAGAACATTTTCATAGGTCTTCCTCATAAAAAAAATATTATTGTTTGTTGTTCTGTGATCTCAAAAAGTTTAAGAAACACTGTTTTAAATCATGTCACTATGTTTCATCACCTATATGCTGGTGTTCCACACTTTTTCTTCATTCTCTGCCTGAATGAAGTTTTGCATCAGTTTGTAATGTATTGTACATTCTCTTGTCATCCAGGTGTCAATTTTAGAAATTGATTATGGATTATGATGGTATATGATAATTCACATAAATTGAATCCATCTTATTTTTTCTGAGTGGAAACTTTAAAAATTAATGTTTTTGTTCAGTGGTAGCAATAGAAGTGTTTTTCCATTTGGAAAGAACTGACTAGTTATTGACGTGACTTGTTCAGATGTCTTTAGTATGACAATACAGCTCATCGTAAGTTCCTTAGAGTCACTAAGAATGTTAGTGTTCTACTTTTATAGAACTATATACTAACTTGACATTCATTGCAATTGACTCTCTTTCTGAATCTACAGGCAGAGTGAAGAGCTGCTCAAAGACAAAGATGCTGGTTGTTTTCTTATCAGATTAAGTGACAGAGCAATTGGTTACATTCTGTCATATAGGTAAGACTGAACTTTACAGGAAAGAGAAAGCTGCAGCCATTTGTTTGGAAAATGCCACTACTTGTAATTTGCTCTTCTTTTTACATGCTTTCATGCACTCATACACCTTTGAGTGTACATCCTGATCTGCTCTGGCAATTAGCTTATGCCTTGAGGCAGGAGGAATGAGGATCTCTTTTACACTTTCTCCCCTAGCTAAATATCTCAAAAGAATAAAGATGCCAATAATCTACACAATGGCATGAAGTGTCATATTTATATTTATCAGGAAACCAAGAAATATATTGCCAAAGCCAATGGTTATGATTTTAGATTTTGGATTTTTTTATTCACTGAGAGTCTAGTCTTGGAGTTCTCATCTCCTTTAAATGAGTATGGACTTCAAAACTGGGCCCTCCATAGGACTGAAGGGGTAAGGACTATTTTAAACTGATCATTCTACTGAAGAAAGGGATCAGGAAACCCAATTATCAGGGAGGATCTGCCATTCTGTGGGGAGAGGCATATGCAAAACATCTCTGCTGGCCTTTCACAGTTGTTAGATATTGTGTGTGCAGCAGCAGACTGTGGTCAAATGCAAAACTTACTTTATGCATCAACAAACACATCATGGGAGTTTCTCCTCTCCTTTTCTCATACCACCACCCTGTCTGAGGACTCAGACAACACCTCCTCTTCAATAGACTCACCATGAATTCACGCTGCTTTTCAGCTAAAAGGTTGGTGTTAAACCTCATTCCGTTGTTTACCAAAAGGTGTTGGTACTTAGTTCACTAGCTGGTTACTGGTGATGGTTTACTAAGTTTGCTGCTGAGGCATTTGATTTTCGGTCAGGTGCATGGGATCAGATTAATTCAGAGATGATATGTGATATGGTGCTAGAAATGTACCATTAACAGCTCCTATGGAACTTCTTTTCACCATTTAAAAACCTTTGAAAAATCTCAAATTTGCACATTTTCCATAGGGATTTGTTGGAATGTGACCAGTAAGTTTTTCAAAGATTCTGCCTGCACTAAGCGGCTGTGTCTAGACTGGCCAGTTTTTCCAGGAAATCAGCCACTTTTCTGGAAAAACTTGCCAGCTGTCTACACTGGCCGCTTGAATTTCCGCAAAAGCACTGACTTCCTACTGTAAGAAATCAATGCTTTCTGCGGAAATACTATGCTGCTCCCGTTCGGGCAAAAGTCTTTTTTGCGCAAAAGGGCCAGTGTAGACAGCTCAGATTTGTTTTGCGCAAAAAAGCCCCGATCGCGAAAATGGCGATCGGGGCTTTTTTGCGCAAAAGTGCGTCTAGATTGGCCACAGACGCTGTTCTGCAAAAAGTGCTTTTGCGGAAAAGCGTCCGTGCCAATCTAGATGCTCTTTTCTGAAAATTCTTTTAACGGAAAACTTATCCATTAAAAGCATTTCTGGAAAATCATGCCAGTCTAGACGTAGCCAGCATGTTTCATTTCAGGGCTTCAGTGTGTCAGCCAGACTTTCTCTGAAACAGCCACTGCTTCCTGCCTGCAGCCACAGTGCCACCAGATCTGAGAGCAAGGAGACTATCTCTTGGGCTCACAGTGTTTCCTCAGTAGTGCTCAGGCAGTATGAAGAAGAAGGAGAAACAGATGGATGTTCTAGGTTGGATAGGAGCAGAGTGGGAGATAGGCAGGAGCCAGGATTGGGCATAGTGGATAGGAACAAAGTAGAAGGGGTGGCAGGAACTAGTGGGTTGGATAGGAGGAGGGCAGGAGTCAGGACTGGATGTGGTGGTGGTGAATAGGAGCAGAGAGGGACAGAGCCAGAACTGGGATTAGAGTGAACAAGAGCAAAGGGGAACAGAGACATGCTGGGGGCACGGTGACAGAAGGTCCATGTCCACTATAGCACGTTCTCCTCTAGGGCCTGGAATAGAACCTATTATTCTTGGATCTCACCCCTTCCTCCATAGTCATCAAATACCTGTGAAATTCACTCCTAGTGTATATTTCTCATCCTTGAGTTGGTCCACCTAGAGGATAACCATCTACTAATCCAACCGGTCACAGTTTTGCTAAGAATCCAGTTTGCAATCAATATGATTTCACATGATGACCTTTTTTCATATTTTTTAATGTTAGAAATTACATTAAAAAACAACAGTAAAAAATGTTAAGGTTGATAGTCAAGCCCTCAGAATTAGGGATGTCCATGCAATAATAGGACAAATCAGACTCTTTCTTTCAATACCTCTTCCTTTTTAGGGTATGTCTACACTACCACCCTAGTTCGAACTAGGGTGGTAATGCAGGCAACCGGAGTTGCAAATGAAGCCCGGGATTTGAATTTCATGTTTCACGAGGAGTAACGGTAGTTCGGAATAGGAAGCCTAGTCCGAACTACCTAGTCCGTGCCGCGTGTAGCCGCGTGGCACGGAGTCTGCACTAGCAGACATTTAAAAATGGCAGCACCCGGCTTTATGCAAATGAAGCCCGGGAAATTCAAATTCCGGGCTTCATTTGCAACTCCGGTTGCCTACATTACCACCCTAGTTCGAACTAGGGTGGTAGTGTAGACAAACCCTTAGTGTTTCAGATAAAATGGAAGCTGATTCCAAACTCCCTCAGGTTTTGGTTTAGCACTCTTGAACCATGAGAGCAAAACCAGAGCAATTTGTTGTCTACCATATATTTGAGAGAGTTTGTCTGTTTCTCTGTTTATTCAAGAACTCCTAAACGGTAAGAGCTAGGAACAGCAATTTTGATATGCAGCTTCCTCTTATCATAACTTAAAGCAAGGTCAGGATTTGGTTGTGCTGGGAAAATGAGATATTCATGGAATGGGCTTGCTTCTCATAGAACCCTATCGAAAAGAGACAGAATCACCTGTCAGGTGAAAGGGGTGGCTGGGATCATGCCTGCTTTCATCTGGGACATGCCTTTCACTCCCCCACATGGGGACGTCACGGTCAGGGAGCAAGGGGAACGTGAACAAACTTAATTAAGTTAAGGACCACTGGATAAATGTGGTTGTGCTTGATATTTAAGTCTAAACACTGTATTTCAATTGCAGAGGAAAAGATCGATGTCGGCATTTTATCATTAATCACCTACGGAATGGCCATTATGTAATATCAGGGGATAACTGCACACATGAAAGTCTTGCAGAGCTGATAGGCTATTACCAGACTTCAGAAATTGAGCCTTTTGGAGAAAATCTTACAACAATTTGTACTCAGGTATGCTCAACTCTTCAGAATTCATTTAGATCCTGATGAAATGAGATCAGACATACTTTTGCCTTTGGCTGAAGCTAAAAATCAAAGATTCATAGGATTTAAAGGGACCTTGAGAGGTCTTCTAGTCTAGATTCCTGCACTCAATACAGAACTAAATATTATTTGCTGAAGTCTAAGCTCATTGCTTCTTGTCCGATTGTCAGAGGTTACTGAGAACAATTTTTCTCCCTCCTCCTTGTAAGCTAATATTTTATCTACTTGAAAACGAAGCCAATTTTTTCAGTCTTCTCTCACTGGCCGGGGCTCTGATGGGGAAGGACGTGAAAAAGGAGGCAGTTGCCCCATTCCCCAGTGATTTAAAAGGGCCCAGGGTTCCTGTCCGCAACCGGTGCTACCAGAGGAGCAGATGGGCTGGAGCTCTGGGCTTTTTAACTCACTGCTGGAGCCCCAAACAGTGTGGTACAAGTGCAGAGGGCTAGCTGCGGGAGGCATAGCACAGTCCAGGTAGCACTGAGGGTTGCCTCCCCCTTGCATGGCCCCTTCCATGTGAGGCCCTGCCCCTTACTGGGGAGGGAGGGACCCAGAGCTGAGCCCCTTTCATTGCCCAGGGCCCGGTGAACACTGTCACCAAACCTGCTCACAGGTCATGTTTTTGGTTTCAAGCACAGTGCCCAAAGGATCAGTTCTAGGGCCATTTTTTTTTTCAAAAACTGTATTAATGACCTGGATGAAGGGATGGATTGCACCCTCAGCAAGTTTGCAGATGACAGTAAGCTAGGGGGAGAGGTAGATACGCTGGAGGGTAGGGATACAGTCCAAAGTGACCTAAACAAATTGGAGGATTGGGCCAAAAGAAATCTGATGAGGTTCAACAAGAACAACTGCAAAATCCTGCACTTGGGACAGAAGAATCCCAATATTCTGCCTCAGGCTGGAGACTGACTAGCTAAGCAGCAGTTTGGCAGAAAAGGACATGGGGATTACAATGGATGAGAAACTGGATATGAATCAACATATCTGAGGCTATACTGGTCTGCAAAGAAATGACACAACAGATTGAGAACAACCATCTGGCACAAAGCCATTGGGCTCATTTACTAATTATGTCAGTTATAGCAAAGCCACAAGAAATAGCTGCATCCCCTATTGCACTCCCATAAAAACACACAGGGGCAGAATAAATTCCAAAGACTCACTGAACGTTGCTGATTCTTTGAGGAGTAGTTTGATCGAGAAAGAACAGAAGTGTAATGATTTATTTACTAATAAGGGGAAGGATATACAAAGTAGCTGTTGTTGTGTAAGCATATGAGTGTGACTGCAGAGTACAGGGAGGATCATCCTTTGTATTGGAAAATGGGGCTGAAGTGGCTGATGCAGCTGTAGGATGCACACATTGATGGATGCTGTGTTCTGTAATCTTTTGATAAAAGAATATTAAAATACAAACTCTGCTGCTTTAGAGCAAATAGCAGCACAATGTATTAGTGACCAGATCCCCATCAGGAAAAATAACCAAGTCAAACTAAAATGAAAATGGCAAAACTGTATGAAAAACACCTGTGTGACTGTTTCATTTTTCTTTTCACCAGTGGATGTTGAGGATCATTTATTGCTGTCAAAGGCTCTTGCCCATCTAAGTCCTTAGTTTGTTGTCGGATATGGAGAATGGATACATTTTAGTCCCAATTCTGCTCTCTTTTTCACTAATGCAGATCATAATAGCTCCACTGAATTCAAGAAGGTTACTGCAGATTTGCACTAACCATACCTGAAAGCAGAATTTGGCCTTTTTTGCTGTAGTTTCAGATTACCTGCATTTCTTATTTCTACAGCACAAAACAAAAAAGAAGAAATATACCTCCAGGTGCAAACAGGTGCATCTGAGGGCCAGTCTACACTAGATGTGCCACATCAGGACCACTGAATTCATAGAATCATAGAATATTAGGACTGGAAGGGACCACGAGAGGTCATCGAGTCCAGTCCCCTGCCCCCATGGCAGGACCAAATACTGTCTAGACCATCCCTGATAGACATTTATCTAACCTACTCTTAAATATCTCCAGAGATGGGGATTGCACAACTTCCCTGGGCAATTTATTCCAGTGTTTAACCAACCTGACAGGAACTTTTTCCTAATGTCCAACCTAAACCTCCCTTGCTGCAGTTTAAGCCCATTGCTTCTTGTTCTATCCTCAGAGGCCAAGATGAACAAGTTTGCTCCCTCCTCCTTATGACACCCTTTTAGATACCTGAAAACTGCTATCATGTCCCCCCTCAATCTTCTCTTTTCTAAACTAAACAAACCCAATTCTTTCAGCCTTCCTTCATAGGTCATGTTCTCTAGACCTTTAATCATTCTTGTTGCTCTTCTCTGGATCCTCTCCAATTTCTCCACATCTTTCTTGAAATGCGGTGCCCAGAACTGGACACAATACTCCAACTGAGGCCTAACCAGTGCAGTGTAGAGCAGATGAATGACTTCTTGTGTCTTCCTCACAACACACCTGTTAATGCATCCCAGAATCATGTTTGCTTTTTTTGCAACAGCATCACACTGCTGACTCATATTTAGCTTGTGGTCCACTATAACCCCTAGATCCCTTTCTGCCGTACTCCTTCCTAGACAGTCGCTTCCCATTCTGTATGTGTGAAACTGATTGTTCCTTCCTAAGTGGAGCACTTTGCATTTGTCTTTATTAAACTTCATCCTGCTTACCTCAGACCATTTCTCCAATCATCCAGATCATTTTGTATTATAACCCTGTCCTCCAGAGCAGTCGCAACCCCTCCCAGCTTGGTATCATCGGCAAACTTACTAAGCGTACTTTCTATGCCAATATCTAAATAGTTGATGAAGATATTGAACAGAGCCGGTCCCAAAACAGACCCCTGCGGAACCCCACTTGTTATATCTTTCCAGCAGGATTGTGAACCATTAATAACTACTCTCTGAGTACAGTTATCCAGCCAGTTATGCACCCACCTTATAGTAGCCCCATCTAAGTTCTATTTGCCTAGTTTATTGATAAGAATATCATGCGAGACTGTATCAAATGCCTTACTAAAGTCTAGGTATACCACATCCACCGCTTCTCCCTTATCGACAAGACTCGTTATCCTATTAAAGAAAGCTATCAGATTGGTTTGACATGATTTATTCTTTACAAATCTATGCTGGCTGTTCCCTATCACCTTGCCACCTTCCAAGTGTTTACAGACGATTTCCTTAATTACTTGCTCTATTATCTTCCCTGGAAGAGAAGTTAAACTAACTGGTCTGTAGTTTCCTGGGTTGTTCTTATTGCCCTTTTTATAAATGGGCACTATATTTGCCCTTTTCCAGTCTTCTGGAATCTCTCCTGTCTCCCATGAGTTTCCAAAGATGATAGCTAATGGCTCAGATACCTCCTCTGTCAGATCCTTGAGTATTCTAGGATGCATTTAATCAGGTCCTGGTGATTTGCAGGCATCTAACTTTTCTAAGTGATTTTTAATTTTTTCTTTTTTTATTTTATCTTCTAAACCTCCCCCTTTCCCACTAGCATTCGCTATGTTAGGTATTCCTTCAGATTTCTCGGTGAAGACTGAAACAAAGAAGTCATTAAGCATCTCTGCCATTTCCAAATTTCCTGTTACTGTTTCTCCCTCCTTACTGACCAGTGGGCCTGCCCTGTCTTTGGTCTTCCTCTTGCTTCTAATGTATTTATAAAAAGTCTTCTTGTTTCCCTTTACTCCCGTAGCTAGTTTGAGCTCATTTTGTGCCTTGTGCTGCTGCAGTGCATCTGGTGAAGATGTTCTGTGCCGAGAGGAGAATTCTCTCCCATCAGTATAACTCTACCTCCATGAGAGGCAGTAGCTATGTTGATGAGAGAAGCTCTCCCACTGACATAGCACTGTCCTCACCAGGGCTTAGGTCTGTGTCCCTTACATTGCACAAAGAGGTGGTTTGTTCACACCCACGAGGAGCATCTGTTGCACTAACATAAGAGTTAGTGTGTACAATTCCTGAGTCTTTGATTCTGGAAACACCCTGTCTCAATGTTTGTCAAAGATATACTATAGACTAGTACCATGGGTTTGTTCTGGTTCAGCAATTCTGATGTTCCAACACTCCTTGGCTACGTCTAGACTGGCATGATTTTCCGCAAATGCTTTTAACAGAAAAGTTTTTCCGTTAAAAGCATTTGCAGAAAAGAGCATCTAGATTGGCGCGGACGCTTTTCCGCAAAAGCACTTTTTGCGGAAAAGTGTCCGTGTCAATCTAGACGCAGTTTTGCGCAAGAAAGCCCCGATCGCCATTTTCGTCATCGGGGCTTTTTTGTGCAAAACAGTTTTCAGCTGTCTACACTGGCCCTTTTGCGCAAAAGCATTTCCGGAAAAGGGCTTTTGCACAAACAGGAGCAGCATAGCTTTTCCGCAAGAACACTGACAATCTTACATGAGATCGTCAGTGTTCTTGCGGAAATTCAAGCGGCCAGTCTAGACACAGCCCTTGTGGAGGAAGCTATTTTAAAAATGAATAATTCAGGATTGCTAACTGAACTTATTTATATCATTATTAAAAAGTGAAGAGTTCATGCTACTGATCTTTCAGGAATGACATTTTATCACTATAGTAGTTATTCATGATGTGGTTTAGTAATTAACCAATTCTTTTTCCATAGCCAATTGAGAAAAGTGTATATGACGAGATCTCTTTGAATCAGCAAGCCTCTTCAAAGCAAATTAAATCAAATAGTGGGGAAATCAATCCCTTGATGATAAGACAAGGGTCTGGCAGTTCACAAAGCACTGTCCTAATGAAAGAAGCCACTTTTCTACCTCCAAAGTCAAAGAGAGAGCACAAGCACTTTTCAGGAGAAAGAAAGAACTTTGACTCTCAGGTAGGTTTTATGCAAAATGCAAAAATAATGATCAGCTATTGGGAACTTGTCTGAAGCAGAGGCAGTGAGTCTCTTGAGTTAATTTGTGTCGCTAGGGTGACCTACTGTCTGGGATCATGTTCCAAGAACTCCCATATCAATTTGTTGATGTTTTAGTATCAGAAATACAGATTCAGTAACATTGTAACTCTCGAAGTTATTTTCTGTCAAAATAAGAATATAAGACTGGCCATACTTGGTCGGACTAAAGGTCCAGCTAGCCATTATCCTGTCTTCTGACAATGGCCAATGCCAGAGCTTCAGAGGGAATGAACAGAGCAAGGCCATTATCAAGTGATCCACCCTCATTGCCCATTTTCAGCTTCTGACAATAGAGATCTCACTTACTAAGCAAAGGAAAGATTATCATATTTTTGCCACCAATGAAGAGTGAAATTCACCCCTATGCAGAGACTCAGGTACAAGGCTTGAACACTCAAAAACTTAACAGGTGCCCAGGCCTCGTACTTGCTTTTTATATAGGGATGAATTTCATCCTATAAACTCATAGCTCCTGTTTTCCCCAGAAGTGTCATAGGAAAGCCGTGAAGCAGAAGGATCTAGTAGTGATTGTGGACATATTACATCAGGGCTACTTAACTTTGGAAGCCCTGGGGGCCACAATGATACTCACAGCACACTCCAAGGGTTGCAACTTAAGTGTGGTTGCACATGTATATATGCAAATATATACGCAAATAGCTTTTTTCACAGTGACGGGCATAAATACAAAAATTGAGGCAAGACTACACAACAGACAGGCCCCATTTAAGTCAGTTCTGCTGATATTAATAAAATTCAATATTTACTCAATTTCCACCCATCAAACAGCACTTTTAATGAGCAGTGACAGTCCAACTTCTAAAACGCATATCAGCAGAAGACCATTATATTGACTACTTTTTTGTTTTGGCCTGTGGGTCGTATGTGGAGCCCCGCATAAATCCAAACCATACAGCAGGCCGCAAACAAACAGGCTGTGGACTGCATTACATATTAATTTGCAATGTGATTTGGCATAAAAAACCCCAGAGTAGCTTTGTGTTGCATAAGCAGAGGCATCAAGGCACAGAGCAAGGAGGTGAAGGTCTGTTTTACTGTGTGGCTGTGGTAACCCCCTCACTTGGTTCAGTGATTCTCCACAGTGCACAATTCTATTGGCTATGCCTCAGGCTCACCTCTGGTACCCCAATAACCTCCCCCTCCACAAAAAAGAGAGAGTGATGCTGAACAGCTGCTGCTTTTTAAGGGCATGGAACTGACTTCTAAAGACGTGCCCACATCTTGCTGGTTGATATTTTCAGAGAAATACTGGAGAGAAACATGAACATTTATTAGCTAAATTCCCCACGTGGCTTTGAAAATCTCAAACATTGTCTTTATTCTGAATGAGGCCCAATTCCCCATTGGCTTCAATAAGAGTCTGGGACTGGGATCTAAGTAAGTGCTACAGAATTTGTAAAATGCTTAAGGGTTCTTTGATTTCTGTGAAGTTGCCTGGGAATAACTAGAGTCTAAATCTATTTCATGGCCTTTGTGTATGCATTGCATTTTACATACGTGACTGGCTCCTGAAAAGTATGTTCTTCTCCTTTTCTGTTTCCATCAGGATTCTGACATAGCCCCACCACTGCCGAATAGAAGCAGCTTGCTTATGCAGGAGACACTGAAGCTTGATTTAGATGATCAAGGAAACACTGTATATGCGGAACTGAACAAACACCATCTGAACAACAGAGGCCTTAGTTTGGAGACCCACTCTGCAACTGTCAAAAGCATCACTGAGAAACCATCCTGTTCATCACAAGGAGACACCCAGCAAAAACCAGGAGAACCAGACCTAGCAAACTATTCTCATATCAAAAAAATCAGCTCAGTGTATACTTTGGCTAAGCAAGCTGAATGTTTTAATGACAAAAAAGTTGATCTTATAAAGCCATCTCCTCCAGAAATTGTTTATTCTGAAATTATGCTTGAGCATGGCAAAAGCCATTCCTCATTTCTTTGGGGTCAGAATGCCCATTCCCTGCCCTTTTGTCCATCAACTTCTGTAGACACAAAAAAGTTGACATTACATACTCCTGCGTCAGCACCTCCTCAATTGTCTCCCAAGTTACCCATTAAAACTAGGACCTCTGTGGAGTTCCAGAGCTCAGAACAGGTATTTGCAACCTATGCAGCCTCCCTCCAAAGCAATGAAGGACTTAGGAAACCAGACAAGAGCCTTTCTGATTCACTGACACATAGCACATACAGGCAGATTGAAAAGGTGAAAGTTTGTAAGCCTTTTGTTTCTGGCTCTGATAGTGGGAGCAATACTTATGAACAGATTCCTGTGGGACGACCAAAGTCATCTACTCATGACCAAGCTGCTGAGAAACTTTCCAAGTCTTCATTAACACAAGCCAATGATACTTATGATGAGTTGTCTTCTTTGAACATAAGATCCTCTGGAACAGAGAACTGTGCTGAAAATACATATGAAAAAATTCCTGAAAATTTCCAGAAAGGCTTATCTGCAAAGAAAATTTCTTCTATTGATAATACACATGAGCAACTTTCCCTAGACCTTGTGAAGGGAGCAGAAGCAAAACCAAATCAGAAGGTACAACACAGTTAGGTTTTGTTTTTAAAACCCATTAACAACCATTCAGAATCATTCAAAAGAGGTCTGTTTTCTGCAGGCAGATTTCCAAAGTCCTAAACCTCTCAGCACTTAGGATATGATTTGGGTTGTTTAAGGATACTGCTCAAGACAGAAAATTATAAACATCTTTAGCTTGTGATTAGATATCAAAAGCATAAAAAAAAAGGTATCAGAAGGACCAAAAAATGATCATTGTGCTATAGGCACTATTCCTATTTCAGGGCAAGAGAAAGGAAGAGAAATCACCACATATCCTGAAAACAGAGGTTTTGGGTATTAGGCTGTGGAAATGGTGGATATTGGTTTGGACATACAAAATTCAGTGGTCAATGAATTAATAGCTGCTGTATAAAACATGGGCAGGACTGGATAGATAAGATGGACCTAATCTTTTTTCATCTAACATGAGTCTATGGTTAAATACCCATAAGAATACATTAAATTTTTTTAAATATCTGGAGTTGGTGTGTTCCACCCATTGGCTAGTTTACAAGTATTAATGACTGTATATATATATATACACACAGAATAATCAACTATATTGTGACTTGGGAACTATTTATTTCCATTTTTCTAAAATGCATGCTTTCTTCTTTTTTATATTGGCAGATGGACAAGCGAAGAAGATTTTTTTTTGCTGACAAGAAGAATAAATCATGAAGGAGGAGTTTTAAATTTGTTCCAGATAGCCTAGACTAAAGATCATAGAAAAACTCGCAGGGAGAAATTAATTCCTCAGGTAATTTCACAGATGGCTGTGGGGTTAATCAGGGCCATGTTTAGCCTGTCCTGTTTATAAATGCAAAAACAGAGATGAAATGCTGGAAAGCATTTGTCAGATAGTTACAAAGCCCCCAGTTCTTCAAAATCTGCACAATTTCAATTTTCTTTTTGCCTGAGCCATGCAAATTTAGGATCTAGAGTTTTAAGCCCAGGAGCATGAAGCACATGGTAGAAGTTGGCCATCCTAGGCCAATTCTCCCACAAGATGTGGGGAAGCAGCAGTCTGCAATCCCTCCAGCACAGCTTCAGATTGGAATAGGTGAGAGATACACGTAGTGTGGCTCAGCTGAAAGGGGGTGACCATCCTGCCCTTGTGTGTCCCTGGTTGGTTAGAGCAATAGGGACAGCACTGTTGTATAGCTGTTCAGCTAGGAAGCCATTCTGGACTTGGCAGTGCAACAACAACTTGCTGAACAACATTACAGACCCTGTTGTAAAAAAGAGCTACTGGCATTCATGAACGCGTGTTCCCCATCTGTCCACAGCAGCCTCTAACTCTTATTCTTAACCGCTGAAGGCAACTGTCAGTGCTTTTGTTCTTTTTATAGTGCCTAAAACAATGGGGTCCTGGTCTATGACTGCGGCTCTGCAATTCACATAATTAACAACAGCAATACACTCAAACACCGATTTTATATACAACTCTTCTGACACAGGGAGTTGACTAATTATTTCAATATAGTATTTTCTATTTAAAAAAAATCCTCAACCTGATTTTAATCCTCCATCAGTTTTACATTGGTTAAACGTCATTGGTTCAGGTTATTCCTGATTTCCACTGGTGTACATGAAAAAGCCTGATAAAGCCCTTTGAATTTAAATGAAGCTATTTATTTTGAAATCGCCACATTATTAAGGCCAGAGCAATACTTTCATACTTTTTGTTTATGACTTAGATGTAACTAAAAATAAATTATGCTGCTATTTGTAGCTTATTTTGAAATGTGCCCACTTTCCTGCATGTATCTTTTCAATCAGAGCTATAAGAATTGCATCTGACAAAGACACAGCTTTCACAGGCTGTATGTAATTTGTTCAGAACCATTAAAATGAATTTTGTTCACTGTCTGTGGTTCATTTCACACAATAATGGTGATATTGCATGTTCTGTGGAGCAGCTTCAGACTTAGACATAGAAACTGATTGCTGTGCTGTGTATGATGGGGCCCGGCAGGATTGCTGTTCACAAAGCCACCTGCATCCTTCTGAATTATGGCTATATCCCTGTACCTACCTCAGGTTCATTGCTAGCTGCCAGTGTACCTGTGCTTCTGTGATGGAGCCACTGTGCCCACGCACCCATCGTCAAATCAAGGGAGAAGTCCTAAGTTTGACACAGCAAACCGCAATCTCTTGGTAAAACCTGAGGAGCCTATTCTGGAACCAACTAGCATCAGCACAAAATCCAGAGCAACTCCAGTCAAAACAGTGGACTTGGACTTGGTGTGTAACACTGGTGTGAGAGGAGAATCAGTAGGCTTGATCCTGCAGGACTTACTCATGGCAGTGATCCTGTTGGAACTGAGTCCACTGCTGGGTAAGGGTTGTAGGATCAGGTCAATTGGTATAATTAAAGTTACTCTCCATCTACTGCAGAGCGGACATTAGCACAAGTCAACAGGGTGATTCACAGAGTTTCCAGCTAGAGCGCTTATGGTTAGACCCAAATAGTGCTGCCATTAGCAAGGGCAGTTTGTAGGTGTTCACCACCTTACCCCACTGCAGGGATTTATAGCTGTATAGCTGCATCACACACAAATGTGGATTTGTGTTATTTGGGGGATGGTGTGAGTCCCTATTTTATAACCTGGTGTGCAGTGTGTAACTAGTGCTTGCTACTATGCTATGCAGCCATTATGCAAATTAATTTTCCAGTTGGCATGTTGTGCCGGCTGTTAACATTATACAAGTGTTGAGTTATGTAATGTTAACCCTCACATTTTTCAGTTTCCACAATCTCCTCTCTTCCCCATTTCATATTAAGGAAGTAGTTTTGAGACTTGTTAGGCTGCATACCCTTTTCCAAATAACATAGTCCTCAGCATACTCCCATCTAAGATTAGGTAGAGGTGACATGGAAGAGGGCACACAGGGTCATGTGCCTCTAGGTTTCTACCTTCTGTTTAGCAACAGAAGACACGGGGATTGCGGTGGCTGAGAAGCTGGATATGTGTCAACAGTGTGCCCTTGTAGCCAAGAAGGGTAATGGCATATTAGGCTGCATTAGGAGGAGCATTGCCAGCAGATCTAGAGAAGTGATTATTCTCTTTTATTTGGAACTGGTGAGGCCATATCTGGAATATTGTGTCCAGTTCTGGGCCCCCCATTACAGAAAGGATGTGAATGTATTGGGAAGAGTCCAGCAGAGGGCAACCAAAATGATTAGAGGGCTGGAGCACATGACCTATGAGGAGAGGCTGAGGGATTTGTGCTTATTAGACAATCTTTCTATTAAGTCGTCACTGTTCTTGTCTGTCTGTTACGGGATTTTCAGCTTGCCCCTCCTGTGCACATGCCGGCTGTCCCTGCCAGCTCCTGCAGGCGTGCGCATGTGTACTCTGCTGCCTGGCTCCCACAACGAGACAGGCCGCCTGCCACCTCCTACACGTGGGCCCACCTCTGTGCCACCAGGTCTGGGTCTCAGCCCCCCCTGGCAGCCCACCGACTGGCTCCCGCCCCCCCCTTGCCAGGCCACCCCAGCCAGCTCTGGCTCATGGATCCCCCGACAGCTCTGGCTCACGGACTCCCTGGCAGGCCCCCGCCCCCCCACCTCCTGCACCCGGCCCACCTGCCTCTGTGCCGCACCGCACAACTCCCGGCCTACCTGGTTTCGCACTGCACGGTTTATGAACTCTCCCCCCCCCCCGCCCCGAGGCTGCCCTTGCCAGCTCAGGATGCCCCTCCCCCCAGGCCATTGACTGGTTCCCAGACCCCCTGGCAGCCGGACCTCCCCCCCCCCCCCGCCAAGCTGCCCCCCTTTTGCCAAGCCGCATCCTGGTCCTCCCACTGCTCTCGGCCCTGCCGGCAGACCGCCGACTGGGTCCCAGCCCCCCCGGCAGCCCAGCCCCCCCTTGCCAGGCTACATCCCGGCCCCCTCAGCAGGTCTCCAACGCGGCAGGCCACCCCCACCAACTCCAGCTCATAGCACCCCTGGCAGGCTCCTCCCACCTGCCTAAGACAAAAATAAAAAACATATATTTTTAAAAGATAATCTTTCTAAAAGCGCACGAAAAGACCGAAAATAACGTTTGCAGCTACCAATTTAGGAGAAAGATTGGATGGCTAAGTATGAGTCAAGGTAGTTGCAAACAGTTACCCATCCAATCTTTCTCCTAAATTGGTAGCCGAAAACGTTATTTTCGGTCTTTTGGTGCGCTTTTAGAAAGATTGTCTTTTAAAAATTTATTTTTAATTTTTTGTATGTAATCTGCAGAAGGGAGTGAGGGGGGATTTGATGGCAACGTTTAACTACCTGCCAGGGGGTTCCAAAGAGGCTGGAGAGAGGCTGTTCTCAGTAGTGACAGATGGCAGAACAAGGAGCAGTGGTCTCAAGCTGCAATAGGGGAGGTCTAGGTTGGAAAGCTTCTCCCGCTCCAGGTCATTGGGTGGCCACTTCACCTCATTACAAGCCAATAGCCTTTGAACTCAAGGAAATGAGGGAGGTTCTAGGTTGGATGTTAGGAAAAGCTATTTCCCTAGGAGGGTGGTGAAGCACTGCAATGGATTACCTAGGGAGGGAGTGGAATCTCCATCCTTAGAGGTTTTTAAGTCTCAGCTGACAGGTCCCTTTGCCTGTTTGCTTGCCCCCTTGTATGTTGTAATGTCCGGGTACAGCAGACTTGGAGAGAGCCCGCAAAAGCCATGAAATTAGATAAGAATTGCAGGCACATGGCAGCTTTATTGCAAGTAAAGCATGGTCCTAGCTTCCCCAGATCAGATGTCAACAAATAGGTGAAGAATGTGTGCCCATGACAATGGACTCAACTCAGTCAGTAGGATGGGATTTGCCACTGTCTCCTAGGTTGGACAAATCTAACTCCCTTGAAAAACATTTTTACATCTAGGTACAAATAAGTTATACATAACTCCTGACATATCAGGTTGCTACTCTCTGATGTTACCAAGATACCACCCTTGTACATAGGTAGTTCAATCACTAGCTATCATGCTGTCAGTTTAGACCCTGACCAGCACCTGGGTCAGTGTGTCTGTTATTTGTGAAGCCAGTGTTGCTATCAAGATGTTTCTTCACAAGGTGTTCTGTTATGACCCCCCTGCAATGTGCTTCCAACCCATGCCTAATACCAATTAGAGCTTTACACCATTAACCCTGTTCCTGCCACTTCTGTTGGCCAGGCTTCAAGTCCCACACATGGGCTTATCATAGACCCATAGAACTGGAAGAGACCTCAGAAGGTCATCAAGTCCAGCCCCCTGCTCTAGGCAGGACCAGTCCCAACTAAATCAACCCGGCCAGGGCTTTGTCAAGCCGAGACATAAACACCTCTAGGGATGGAGACTCCACTACTTCCCTAGGTAACTCATTCCAGTGCTTCACCACCCTCCTAGTGAAATAGTTTTTCCTAATATCCAACCTGGACCTCTCCCACCACAACTTGAGACCATTGCTCCTTGTTCTGCCATCTGTCACTACTGAGAACAGCCTCTCTCCATCCTCTTTGGAACCTCCCTTCAGGAAGTTGAAGGCTGCTATCAAATCCCCCCTCACTCTTCGCTTCTGCAGACTAAACAGACCCAACTCCCTCAGCATCTCCTCATAGGTCATATGGTCCAGCCCCCTAATCATTTTGGTTGCCCTCCGCTGGACCCTCTCCAATGTGTCCACATCCTTTTTGTAGTGGGGGAGCCCAGAACTGGACACAATACTCCAGATGTGGCCTCACCAGAGCCGAATAAAGGGGAATAATGACATCGATAAAGGGGAATAATGACATGTGGAATATGAAACAATTGTACCACATTTGATGCTGTTCCACACATTGCTCTAATACAAGCATGAATGGAAACCACCTCAGCATGAGGAAGATTCATGGAGAAACTGGAATTAAATTTACCTAGTGTGGCAGACAATTTTTCCCCATTGAAGCTTAGGTTATCAATTGTTTATCTGTTCAGATTTCTTTAAAGAACATCACACTCCTTCTAAATGATTGTGAAGAACATTTTAAGATTGTGATGGGTAAATATATTCAGTTGAAACAATTAAAGTTGAGCCAGAACCCATCTGGATTCTCCCTTCAATTGCACTGGTCTTATGCCTGTAATACCACTGCCTTTAGCGGAGTTATTCTTGGTTTATATCCGTGAGATTGAGGGTAGAATCAGGCTTTTTCATCCCTTCTATCCAATCCTCCTGCAACTGAGGAAATGTCTAAATCCAAATTTTGCATGTCCAGCGTAGCTGTGTAGTGGGCTAAACCAAAACCCAGGAACCAACCCTGCCCTCCCAGTATTTTGTGGGATTCAAACTCCAGTTCTAAACTTCATACTTTGAGCTTATCTGTCATAAAACCCATCAGAACCTTTGCCCCAAACTAGAAGCAAAAGTTTGCATCTTTCTGAACATCTTCATTTCGGCAGGGACTGGAGGGAGAAATACCATGATAAGACACATCAATTCTCATAAATATTGAGAAGCACTGGGAATCTTGCAAGAAAGTCTGGCCAGTCTGGTTTATTGACCACATTTGTTCAAAGAAGTGTCACAGCCAAACTCACATCCCTTTCTTGCTGTTTTCTCAAGCTTGTCTTCAGCCATTTTTAAGATATATTTTACAATTTCAAAATTCACAGCTAGAAGACTCAGAAGAGTTCAGATTATGAATTACTGCTATGCATTGAAGATGACTATAAATCACACCTGAAAACAGCAAAAGGTCCGAGGTTCATTTTGGTTCAACAGGAATAATTAAACTATATCAAGTCTGGGTCCTAAATATATTCATAAGTTTAATCATAGAGAAATATATATACAGTCAGCATCTACATCATCATCATCTGAATGTCTCCTTAAGAGTTAAGGGGACATTCAGAGAATTAAGAACCACACTGGGGGAAAGGGGGAAATCCCATGAAAAAAAAAAACCCTCTAAAAATCTTGATTAAAAATGATAACCAAGCTGTTTTTTCTTCCTATTACTATACTGAATTTTTAAACTGAAAAAGAGTTTAGAAATTGGCTGCCTCAGCATCCATGGAGGTGATTAAGGGTCCTATATTGAAGCGGAATAAATCTGTCATACAGAGACCAGGGAAATGTTCTTTACTCTACTCCTTAGTGACCAATGCATCATTTCTCCTCCTCAGTGTGAGGGAAGATAGGGATTAATTAGAAGCCAAGGCTTCAAACACAGGAAAAGTCACATTTTTTGTAATAATGACTTGGTTAGATTTTGCAGCTACAGATTAGCTAGTAATTCAGAAGTATCGCTGCCTTACATTTTACTTGGGCTGAAGGGGAGAAGGGAGAGGGGAAGAGAGAACATTTTGCAGTGGTTAGAGCCATGGGACAGGGGTCAAGATTCTGGGTTTCTAAGTACTAACAGCCCCGTGAGGTGCTTAGCACCCTTGACTCCCAATGAAAGACTTGACAAGAGCTCACCATCAGGCCTTTAATTCCACTGTCTCAGTTATGATCTCTAAAACAATTGTATGTTATTGCCTTCACACAAGTGTTGTGAAGGGGATAAACTACAGGCCCATTTACACCAGGAACACTGCATTCTTACTGGGGCAGGGGATTATTCCCCTTTATCTACACTGGTATAGTCAAAGCGGTGCTAAGAAGGGGAGACTTGCCAGTGGGATGCCTCCTCAGGGCTGGGTGTGATGTAGTAGGTCTCTCCTCATCTGGGGCCCTCTGAAAGCAGCCACTCTTGTCCTGTGGTGATTTGCCCCTTCCCATGGCTCAGCCCTCTGGCCAGGTCACAGTTTAAGTCCAGACCTGCATTAAAAGTACAACCAGAAGTCCAAAAACATCCTAATACAAGAGATCCTTCTAGACCTGCCTGGGCTGTTTCTCAGCCTCCTCTGTAGGCTTAGTAATCAGCCTCCCTTGCTGTCACGTTATTGGGTTTTCATGTGAGTGGACAGATCATTGCTGCACCCACTAGTGTGTATTTGCCCAAAATTTGGTACAAAGTGGACCATGTGGGGTGTCTAATGGAAGCTTATGCTATGCTTGCTCTGTCTAGGCTCCTCATGTACTTACACAATTTGGCTTCGTCTGCACTGTGGCTTTTGCAGCAACAGCCTATGCAAATGAAGTGAAGATTAGCATATCATTGTGCTTCATTTGCATAATTTATTTGAGCCGTTTCTGCACAAAGCAAGCAGTGTGGATGGTTTTTTTTTGTGCAAAAATCCCATTTTGTACAAGATCCTTATGTGTCTCCCAGAGAGGCATAAGGATCTTGCGCAAAATGGGGGTTTTGTGCAAAAAAAAGTCCACACTGCTTATTTTTGTGCAAAAACCCCTTGCACAAAAAGAAACAGCAGGAAATATGCTAATGAGATCACGACTTATGCTAATGAGTCCCTAATTAGTATATTTTCTGCAGGAAGAACTCACAGTGAAGACATAGCCTTTGTGTGTGTAAAGTTTTGAATATGGGCTTTATATTTATATTTTACATGTTTTCTAGTGACAGCTCAGTGCTACATGGACTCTTCAGGGTTGCCAATTGACACCTGAGGAGCACACAATGGCCTCTTGCCTGAGAAGCCACACCTGGGAACTGCATGGCTACTTGCTTAAAAATGACACAACGTGGTTTGTGGGCCATGTGATCAGCCCCTTTTGGGAGGCACCAGCCCCCAGGAGAAGCCTGGGTTTTCCCTCCACATAGGCAAGAGCTAAAAGTACCATGAGGATGCCTCCACCTTGTCTTCACTCTTACCCTCCGCTCCAGAAGCACCACTGGTAAGTACAGAGGGCCCAGAAGGATTTGTTGGGCCAGCCTGACATAAGGTCTAAACTGCGCCTAGACTGGAATGATTTTCTGCAAATGCTTTTAATGGAAAAGTTTTTCCGTTAAAAGCATTTGCGGAAAAGAGCATCTAGATTGGCAGGACGCTTTTCCGCAAAAGCACCTTTTGTGGAAAAGCGTCCGTGCCAATCTAGACGCGGTTTTGCGCAAGAAAGCCCCGATCGCCATTTTCGCCATCGGGGCTTTTTTGCGCAAAACAGTTTTCAGCTGTCTACACTGGCCCTTTTGCGCAAAAGCATTTCCAGAAAAGGGCTTTTGCCCGAACGGGAACGTCAAAGCATTTGCGCAAGAAGCACTGATTTCGGACAGTAGAAAGTCAGTGCTTTTGCGCAGAATCAAGCAGCCAGTGTAGACAGCTGCCAAGTTTTTCCGCAAAAGCAGTTGCTTTTGCAGAAAAACTTGCCAGTCTAGACACAGCCAGGATGTACACCAGAGACTTTTAAGTCAGCAGTTTGTTACATCTTTGCTAAGAGCCTGCATCAAGAACTTTGTACATTACATACATCAGTCACCATCTCAGTCCCAACGTTTTCTTTCTTTTATTAATAAACCTTTAGATTTTAGTTTCTGAAGGATGATCACAGTGGGGTCTTTTGGGTAAGATCTGAGGTATAAATTGACCTGGGACAGTGGCTGATCCTTTGGGAATGGGAGAACCTGTTCGGAGTTGGTGAGCCTGGGTTTTATAATCTCTCACCTGTGTAAAGTGTGGTGCTGGTTGTGTCACAGGCAATGTTTGGATATCTAAGGGGATTTGCTCAGGAGGCTTCTTGCAAGTCAGAGTGGCAGCTGAGGAGCTCTGTGAGATTGGTTTGGTGCCTTATAGGGAAGGGCCCCAGTCTTGGGTTGTAAGTAGCCCTGGTTCGGAGCAATTTGCCCTGATTTGATCCTCTCCCCACTGCCTAGACCGACCTGATATGTTATTCTTGCTTAGGGCTTGTATTGTTCTTTGGGCCTATTAGAGGAACCCAGCCCCAGATTCTGCTCTGACATCCAGCCCAGGGCCCTTGAATTAAGCAGCTCTGTCTGTTCCCTTAGATGTGCTGCTGGTCCCTTTACTGCCTCTGAATCCTCTATTCTGTTTCCCTGTAAACTGTGCTTAATACAGACTCTCTTCTGAGTCTTGGGCCTCTGGATCCTCCGTAGGTCCTCTCAACACCTTTCTCTGCCTATCTGTGTCCCTCACTCTTTTCATGGCTCATCTCAGGCATGGCAGAGGGTGAGCCCGTGCTTTGGGGAGGCAAACGTGCCAGTCTCACTCCTTCCATCTAAGGCAGCAGAGTCCCAAACCCCCTCCCACCCATTAAAGGAAATGCTATGAACCCCTCTCTCACACACACTGGCGGATCCTTAGCCCACCTCCCCATCCACGTTGAGGCTGTGGAAGCTGATGGGGGCCCCAGACTAGAGGATCCCCAGATCTCAGGCCCCAGCCACATTGGGGCAAGCTGCTGCCACTGGCTCCCTGACTCATAGCCCCCTACTCAGTCTGCTCCCCTGAACACTGGGCCAGCCCAAATGCGTGGTGAGACAGTAGCCTCCCCCAGCACCAGCCAGCTCAGTGCCCCAGACCAAGACGGCACATGCTTCTTTCAGCGCCTGACAGGCTTCTGGGTGCCCTGTGAGTGCTCCCTGGAATGGGCAGGAGGTCTTGGGGGGCTTAGGGTTGGGACATGCTGGCCAGATGTGAGGCACTAGGAATTGCACTGTGCCTGGAGGCTCTGAGGGTCGGCTTCCTGCCTCAAGCCCTGTCCCCTGAGTCTGAAGTTTTAAGAGCTCCAGGGGAAGAAGAACTGTAGAGTCCTCAGTAGTGTGGATGGAGTGGCCAGCAGGGCACCTGTGGGATTTCCTGAAGGCTCCTTATTTCAAAATAACTCCCTGTGCTGCGTCCACACATGCCCTCTTCAGAAACAGCTATTTCAGAATAGGCATTATTCCTCGTGGAATGAGGTTTACAGAGGTCAGAATAACCCATCCATTATTTTGAAATACTGGAATTGCTGTGTAGATGCTCACATTGTTATTTTGAAATAACTCTAGTTTTCTCGAAATAATGGTGCAGTGTAGACGCACGTTTTGCTTCCCATGGGATCTTACCTACCAGCTCTCTAAGTCTGCTATTGTGCCTTCCTGAAATCCATTGTCTTTATTTTACTGTTCTCACAGAATCATAGAGCTGGAAAAGACCTCAGAAGGTCATCAAGACCAGACCCAGCTTTAGGCAGGACCAATCCCAACTAAATCAACCCAGCCAGGGCTTTGTCAAGCCGAGACTTAAACACCTCTAGGGACGGAGATTCTACCACCTCCCTAGGTAACCCATTCCAGTGCTTCACTACCCTCCTAGTGAAATAGTTTTTCTTAATATCCAACCTGGACCTCTCCCACCACAACTTGAGACCATTGCTCCTTGTTCTGCCATCTGTCACTACTGAGAACAGCTTCTCTCCATCCTCTTTGGAACCTCCCTTCAGGAAGTCGAAGGCTGCTATCAAATCCCCCCTCACTCTTTGCTTATGCAGACTGAAAAGACCTAACTCCCTCAGCATCTCCTCATAGGTCATATGGTCCAGCCCCCTAATCATTTTGGTTGCCCTCCACTGGACCCTCTCCAACGCGTCCACATCCTTTTTGTAGTGGGGGGCCCAGAACTGGACACAGTACTCCAGATGTGGCCTCACCAGAGCTGAATAAAGGGGAATAATGACATCTTTGGATCTACTAGCAATGTTCCTCTTAATGCAACCTATTATGCCATTAGCCTTTTTGGCTACAAGGGCACACTGTTGACTCATATCCAGCTTCTCATCCACTGTAACCCACAGGTCCTTTTCTGCAGAACTGCTACTTATCTGGTTGATCCCCAGCCTGTAACAATGCTTGGGATTCTTCTGTCCCAAGTGCAGTACTCCGCACTTGTCCTTGTTGAACCTCATCAGATTTCTTGTGGCCCAATCCTTCAATTTGTCTAAGTCACTCTGGACCCTATCCATGGGCGGTAGGTTTGTATAATTTTTGGTGGTGCCCCAAAATACCCGGTGCGAGCATGCGCCTCAAGGGTGCAGGTGCAGGTGCGGAGCTGGCCCACGACACCTGCTCGCTGTGGCATCTGCCCAGGGGAGAGGCCTCCGCATCCCGGCACCTCTGTCTGGTGCACAGTGTGCGCATGCGCCGCAAGGGCACGGGGGTCGGGCCAGCCTGCTGCAACAGCTTGTAGTGGTGTGACCAGTGGTGGAGCCCCTGTGCTCTGTCACACTGGGGCTGCGGGTGCCCCGTTACAAGTCCTCTTCTCCTTTGAGGATGCTCTGGGGCCGGGAGGGAGGAGCAATATTCAGAGCCAGGGGAGAGACCCAGCTCTAAATATTGCTGGAGCATGTGCACCACGAGCCCATATAACTCGCCGCCCATGACCCTATCTCTGCCCTCAAGTGTATCTACCTCTCCCCCTAGCTTAGTGTTCCACCTCTTATCTCTTACCATTCCTTAGAATCATGAACACTATGATTTAATGATCACTTTCACCCAAACTGCCTTCCACTTCCAAATTTTCAACCAGTTCCTCCCTATTTGTTAAATTCAAATTTAGAACAGCTTCCCCCCAGTAGCTTTCTCCACTTTCTGAAATAAAAAGTTGTCTCCAATACTTGTCTGATGATCTGTGCCCTGCTGTAGGAGTTTCCCAACAACTGGGATAGTTCAAGTTCCCCTCACCACCAACTCCTGTGCTTTGGATGATTTTGTTAGTTGTTTAAAAAAAGCCTCATCCACTTCTTCTTCCTGGGCAGGTAGTCTGTAATAGACCCTTAACATGACATCACCCTTGTTTTTTTTACCTCTTTTAACCTAACCCAGAGACTCTCAACAAGTCTTTCCCCTACATCCATCTTCATCCTAGTCCAAATAGATGCATTTTCAGGGCTCGACAAATTGCTGTTTCTATTTGCCCATGGCAAGTAGATTTCAGCCGGTTGTCCCGTTCATTGGCGGTGTGCACATGTGCAGTGCAGGGCTGGTGAGTAGATTTCGCTGCCGTTTGTCAAGCCCTGTGCATTTTAAATATATGACAACATCTCCTCCCTTCTTTCCCTGCCTATCCTTCCTGAGCAGGCTGTACCCTTCTATACCAATATTCCAATCATAATCCCACCAAGTCTCTGTGATACCAACTATGTCATAATTATGTTTGACTTAACATTTCAATTTCCTCCTGCTTGTTTCCCATATTTCTTGCATTTGTATACAGACAAGTAAAGATAATGATTTCCCCTACATGCTTATGCAGAAGCTTCCTCTCAATTGTAAGCATACATTAAGCTTTGTATCTGGGCAGGGATGGTGTCCTGAGCTTCTGTATGCCAGAAGCTGGGAATGGGTGACAGGGGATAGGCAATGGGACACTGGATGATTATCTGTTTTGTTCTGGGCTAGATGGACCTTCGGTCTGACCCAATATGGCCATTCTTATGTTTATGTCTTCACAAATCCGAATCCTGGAGGAAAGGGGAGAATGGAGTCCTACGGATGGGGCTCTGATCTTGGCATGGTGACTATGTCAATTGATATTTTCATTATACAAAGCTAAGAAAAGGTCAGTTGCATAATGACTGACTATGGTACCAACACATTCAGGTCTTCCTCCTGTCCTTGAACAGTTTCAGTGATGAAGTAATTAATCCTGAGAGGCTCAAATCAGATCACTCTGGCTATGTCTACACTACAAAGAAAAGTCAGAAAAAGATGTGGAAATTGTGAACTGCAATTTGAGTATCTTTTTCCGCTTTTCTTCCAAAAGAGGCTTTTCCGACATTTGGCTCATCTACATGAGGCCAAATGTTGGTAAAAAACCTTCTTTCAGAACATCCCTTCTTCTTCGTAGAATGATGTTTACAGGGATGCCGAAAAAAACGCATCTGTTTTTCTGAAATTTTTTTCGGAAAAGCAGGCACGTTCCTTGGACGCAGCAGAGCTTTTCCAAGATACCTCCTATATCCCGGAAAAGCTCTACACTGTAGACATAGCCTCTGAAACTTGAAGCATGTCCAGTGAACTATTTTTAAGGACAAGTTATTTTTCAGATGCTTTCAATTTTTTCTGAAGTTATTCTTAGAGATAGGACCAAGCCATTGAGTTCTGGTCCAGATTCAGATCTTGACCTGGTCTTGATCTGAAATTCCTAAAAGTATAAAGGGGTTTGAGGTCATTGCTATGTTTTTTAACTTTGAGAATCACAATTAATAAGGTGATGAAAGAGGGTTAGGAGAGGCTGCGTTATACTTAATCTGGTGCACTTTTAATCTAGTACATTTCTGGAAACTGCTTTTAACTTTTCACTCCATATGCCACATTATGGGATTTAATGCACAATCTCTCTATTTTTTCCTTTCTTCCTCCCTTCCCACATAGCACTTTATTTTTACATATCACAGGCATATGACCACCTCTCTGGCAATTATGAAATCCAGAAGAAGGATTACCAAATTTTACTGCATCTTTTAACTACAGGAATAGAGAATTTTCTTTGCAAATAAACTTGATGAATGTGAATATTCTGAATAATGATAGAATTAGGATTCTTTTAAAGTGACTTGGGAATTTAGAAACACATGCATCAGTGCTTGATGCCCTGGACTTTTTGAAAACCTCTTCCATTGGCACTGAGAATTGGTGGAATCATGGGAGAGGGACTCTGGTGGTTTGGTTGATGGGGCAAATTACACTTTTGTTATATCAGTGTTGCTGCTGGGACAGTGTTATTATCTATTAGCTAACTGCCAGAGTCTGTGTACAAAAGTACTTCTCAGAGTTTGTCAAAGGTGCTCAAAGCTTGGCTTGTGTGCTTATGCCAGATCACATGAACAGGCAATAGAGATTGCCCCTCCTGCTGCTCCAGGAAAGAAAAGCTCCCTCTCTTCTGTTCATTACCAGGTTTCATTAACACCTAAGCTTTGGAAATTAATTCCACCTGTTTAGAAGTTTTTTCTTTCTAATAGTTGCCAGTCTGCCATAGTCTTTAGCCACACATTGCTCAGTAACATTGGCCATTGACTCAGGAAGTACGAATGCTCCAGGCTCCTTGCACTCTCTCCTCTAGACCTAGGTCTGGTTTTTCCATTGATACTGCTTTACGAAGCATTCCGCCTTCCAATGCAGCACCTGCATCCAATAGGGAGAATCATCTTCACAGGGATGTTTCTCCTTCCAAAGTATCATTTTCTTTACGTATAGAGGAGACTTGTTTCCTTATGATACCTTAGGAGGGAACTAAAGGGAACAAGGCTATAAACGTATGCTGATGACAAAATTGATGACATCCATACATTGTAATACATCAAGAATCTAAAACCTTTCTTGTATGAAAAAACTCCTAATAGTCTTGCCCAACTCTTCTCTCTGAAAGTTAACTCAGTAACAAATTTCCTCTGGCTAGGCATGGACCATCTCTGAGCAGCAGTTGCTTTTTATTCATCTCAATGGAGATTTATTTACTTGTAAACTGAAGTCTATTCTAGACTTTCCCAATACTCTGTTCAGCCAGTTGTTGCTGGGTAAGGAGCATTTATAGCTTCTACTGAAGTCTTTTTCATTTTAATCCACACCCCACATAGCAGCTAGCATGGTTTTTACCACATACTTGGAATACTTGGAAGTTTTATGAGTTCATTGATGCAGATAATCTCGCCACCAATGCAGACCGTAACTTTTCCACACCATCCTGTTTGGTGCAATTCTTGTCCATGTCCTTCCTATGAATCCTCCATAAAGGATTCATCCAACATGCTGGAGGCCTTCCTCTTGTTCTTTTCACATCTCATCGATACCAATGGGGTATACACACTGTCAATCTGTGTCTCAGTCTCGCTACATGGCCAGTCCATTTCCTTGGATGGACATCATTGACAATGCTTCTTGCATGCAAATCATTGATAGTAACATGCTGTAAGCCCACTTACACCCACCATGAGTCTTTCCATTTCTCTTTGGGTGATTTGCAGCTTTGATTCTTCTGTAAGCATCATGTTCCAGGTTTTGCAGCCATAGTGCATTACCAGTAGGGTACTGATGTTAAAGAGATGGGCTTTCATGGTGGTGGGAAATTTGGACTTGGCAAAAACACTGCACAGATTCCCAAAGCTATCCAACTCAACTTCTGCTCAACTCTGGCCCTAGCTCATTGTCCATCTGCAATGCTTGTCCAAGATATACATATTGATCCAGCTGCATTTTTCATCCACTTCATTTTTCCAGTGTGAATAGTCAGGCTAATCTCCCTCATGTTCTTACCAAAGTCATTGAAGAGGATTTGCAATGTTTTGGGTTTTGACACAATTAGAATGATGTCATCTGTGAAAAGGAGTATTCGAAGAACCTTGCCATCAAAAGCCTGACTTTTCTTTTTAGAAAAACAACAGGATAATTATTTAAAGAAATCCATCTTTCACTTCAGTCCTCCACAGGACGTCTTCTAGGATGCTGGCAAACAGCTTTGGCAAACAAACATCTCCCTGCTTTATGCCTCGCTTAACTTTGATGATCAAGGGATCATAAAAACACGTGATTTCTGTAATTGCATCCATCATGGAGAGTCGTACGAATCTAACATACACAAGGGAGAAGCCCTGTGAGAGGATAGCATTTAGAGATGCGTTTTGTTCTTTCAAGTGAAAGGAGCAATCAAGGATGATAAAGCCATTGCAGAGAAACTAAATGATTTCTTTGCTTCAGTCTTCACGGCTGAGGACGTTAGGGAGATTCCCAAATATATAAAATCATGAGTGGTGTGAAGAGGGCAAATAAAGAAAAGTTATTTATTAGTTCCCATAACAGAAGAACTAGAGGACACCAAATGAAGTTAACGGGTAGCAGGTTTAAAACTAATAAAAGAAAGTTCTTTACACAGTATGTAGTCAACCTGTGGAACTCCTTGCCAGAGGAGGCTGTGAAGGCTTAGGCTATAACAGAGTTTAAAGAGAAGCTAGATAATTTCATGGAGGTTAGGTCCATAAAAGGCTATTAGCCAGGGGATAAAATGGTGTCCCTGGCCTCTGCTTGTCAGAGGCTGGAGAAGGATGGCAGGAGACAAATCGCTTGATCATTGTCTTCGGTCCACCCTCTCTGGGGCACCTGATGCTGGCCACTGTCGGCAGACAGGCTACTGGGCTAGATGGACCTTTGGTCTGACCCAGTACGGCCGTTCTTATGTTCTTATGTTGTTATATGCTTTTTTAAAGTCAATGAACAACAAGCTTAGTGGAATCTTGTATTCGCTACACCTTTAAGTCATCTGTGTGACCACAAAAATGTGGTCCACTGTGGAGAAGCCTGCTCATTCCCTTTTCATGTTTTCTTCAACATGACACCCTCAATACGGGCTAGATCATTGTCATAAAGACCTTATAAAGATGAGAAAGCAGATAGATGGGTCAATAATTGTGAATGTATTCTTGAATTGCCCTTTTTCAGCAGAACAGTTGACAATCTCTTCTAGTCTTTCTGAATTCTCTTTACATATCTTGAGACTCTCTCAATAAGTGCTTTTAGGAGTGTATCACCTCCCATGTGAAGTTCTTCTACAAGTACTTGGTCTAAACCTGCTGCTTTTCCCAACTTCATATTCTGAAGGGCTGCTGCCACTTCTTTGCTGAGCACACCAAGTTCGGGAGTGATGGAGCCCAGGTACAATGGTTCCACAGCTGTTGCTGATGAAAATAGTTTGCTGTAAAAGCACCGGCAAATCAGTTCCATTTCACGTCTCCTTGCCATTCTTCTTACTGTCGTCATCAACAAACACGCTTGGACGAGTTTGGCTTAGCTGGATTTCACACCGAGCTCTTCGCAAATTCATTTTCTCTTCAACTGCCTTTTGCTATTTTGCAAGGCGATACTGCTCATAAGCTTCTATAATCTTTTTCAACATTTTACAGACATGCTTATACTCCAGGCCGCTTTTGCCCTTGGTTGCCATGTCTCTCTGCTTGGCAAGAAGGTCAAGCTTTTGCTGGGTAAGATGATTTCTGGACTCCTCTTTTACTGCATTATTATTATTCCCTCCCCCTTTTCTTTGATCCCTGATGCCCTCTGGCTTTCTTTTCCTTACAGAGGAGAAACTACTGAATATACTTTTAACTAAGATGAGGGAGGAACTCACAGAGTATGTGAGTACAATAGAGAAGCTTAGAATTAATGACTGGCCA
Source organism: Pelodiscus sinensis (assembly GCF_052426305.1). NCBI lineage: Eukaryota > Metazoa > Chordata > Testudines > Trionychidae > Pelodiscus > Pelodiscus sinensis. The sequence goes on from NC_143065.1 coordinate 6,557,715, forward strand.
TGAGCTACAATACAATATGAATGCAGCATAGTGGAAATTAGGTTAACAGCAAAGGTGAACATAAGGGCTGTGTCTAGACTGGCCAGTTTTTCCGGAAAATCAGCCACTTAATGCATCCGAGGGTACTGAGGGAGTTGGCAAATGTCACTGAGGAGCCTTTGGCCATTATCTTTGAAAAGTCGTGGAGGTCGGGAGAAATCCCAGATGATTGGAAAAAGGCAAATGTAGTGCCCATCTTCAAAAAAGGGAAGAAGGATGATTCAGGGAACTATAGGCCGGTCAGTCTTACCTCAGTTCCAGGAAAAATCATGGAAGGGATCCTTAAGGAATCCATTTTGAGGCACTTGGAAGAGAGGAAAGTGATTAGGAATAGTCAGCATGGATTCACAAAGGGCAAGTCATGCCTGACCAATCTGATTAGCTTCTATGATGAGGTAACTGGCTCTGTGGATGTGGGAAAGTCAATGGATGTGATATACCTTGACTTTAGCAAGGCTTTTGATACGGTCTCCCACAATATTCTTGCCAGCAATCTAAGGGAATGTGGATTGGATAAATGGACAGTAAGATGGATAGAAAGATGGCTAGAAGGCCGGTCCCAGCGGGTAGTGATCAACGGCTCAAAGTCAGGATGGCGGTCGGTTTCTAGTGGAGTGCCCCAAGGTTCGGTTCGAGGACCGGTTTTATTCAATAGCTTTATTAATGATCTGGATGAGGGGATGGATTGCACCCTCAGCAAGTTTGCGGATGACACTAAGCTAGAGGGAGAGGAAGATACACTTGAGGGCAGAGATAGGGTGCAGACTGACTTAGACAAATTGGAGGATTGGGCCACAAAAAATCTGATGAGGTTCAACAAGGACAAGTGCAGAGTCTTGCACTTGGGACGGAAGAATCCCAAGCATAGTTACAAGCTGGTAACCAACCAGTTAAACAGTAGTTCTGCAGAAAAGGACCTGGGGGTTACAGTGGACGAGAAGCTGGATATGAGTCAACAGTGTGCTCTTGTAGCCAAGAAGGCTAATGGCGTATTAGGTTGCATTAAGAGGAGCATTGGCAGCAGATCCAGAGATGTCATCATTCCCCTTTATTTGGCTTTGGTGAGGCCACATCTGGAATATTGTGTCCAGTTCTGGGCCCCCCACTACAAAAAGGATGTGGACGCATTGGAGAGGGTCCAGCGGAGGGCAACCAAAATGATTAGGGGGCTGGAGCATATGACCTATGAGGAGATGCTGAAGGTGTTGGGTCTGTTTAGTCTGCAGAAGCGAAGAGTGAGGGGGGATTTGATAGCAGCCTTCGACTTCCTGAAGGGAGGTTCCAAAGAGGATGGAAAAGGCTGTTCTCAGTAGTGACAGATGGCAGAACAAGGAGCAATGGTCTCACGTTGTGGTGGGAGAGGTCCAGGTCGGATATTAGGAAAAACTATTTCACTAGGAGAGTAGTGAAGCACTGGAATGGGTTACCTAGGGAAGTAGTGGTGTTTAAGTCTTGGCTTGACAAAGCGCTGGCTGGGTTGATTTAGTTGCAATTGGTCCTGCCTAGAGCAGGGGGCTGGACTTGATGGCCTTCTGAGTTCTCTTCCAGCTCTATGGTTCTATGATTCTATGTAGGTCAAGGAAGACTGACAATTAGCTGCACAGAGACAAGCTCTGGGAAGAAGGGCAGGGTCCTCTTGACTAATCCTCAGGTGATCCTGATTTTAAGTTCACAGTTATTCCTTTAATTTGGACTCTGCTATCCTGGAAGGGGTGGGACTCAAAGAGGCAATAGCGAGAGGGGCAGCATTTAACAATGGGGGCCTGCAGCAGGGTGCACATGGGATGAGGGTTGCCAACTAACCTGATTCCTGGGCCCAAACCTACCACCCTTATTTTATTGTAGCCACAGACACACACACATAGATGATAGGCTCCTTTTCCAACTAAGCTTACAATGTAAATAGTAGATTTACTATTGTCTTCCATGCAATTATTTCATGAATCATATGAACAAGAATTGCACAGTCAGGCCCTCAGTCTCTTCTGACAAGGGAAACAATTCAGCTGATTGAAACATCTGTAAAATCACAACTAGAAACAATTGGCCACTCAAGGGGACATTTCAATTATGCAGAATTCTACCCACAAGCTGCAGACACCAATCCGGCCCAAACTGTCTATATATAAAAGCATACACAGATGAATGATAAGATTGCCTAGAGTTAATAGTTTGAGATTGGGAGGCCAGATGTTGTGTTCTGTTTCTGGCAGTCCCTGATTTGCCAAGTAGCTTTGGGGCAACTCACTGTCTCCATTTACCCGTACATAAAATGGGTACAACAAGCAGCTACTCAGTTATGTTGAGGAAAATATCTCAATATATTGACTATATTTTGACTAAATAAAACATGAACACAGTGGGCAAGACTGATTGCAGGTGTATTCAGCGGAGCTCCTGACCTAGCATAATGTTGGCTTGTCATCAATCTCATGATGAGAAGACGGTAGTAGTAGTGAATTTGCCAGGTGCTCCCTCCTCTGCTTCTACTCTATGAAAAGGCTCGGAGCTCTTTAGAGATAACAATTGAAGAAAGACAGGCACTTTATCTTGTAATACTGATACCATTTAAATGCCAACGAAGACAGCCTCCTCTTCCTCACTGGAGGGAATTTGATAGTCACTTAATGTTATTTATCTCGCTCTATGAATACTGCATGCACACACGCACACAAATTTCGAGAGGAAAAGCAGGACAGTTGCACAATCCTGCTTCATCGTGCCCTTCATTTCTCTATCATACATATTTTGAAAGGCTTCACCAATAACCATAATCTTGTTATCTTTTAATGCCTTCCTTATCTGATCATCAAATTTCATTCTGCTGTCTGTCCTGCAGTGAAGTGTATAGTGTTCTAATATTATAAGTCCTCTAATCCTTCTGTTATTTCAACGCCAATTGATTCATTATGGCTCTCTTGTGCTGACAAGTATAATTCCTTTCACTATACATTTTCACTGATATACAAAACGACACCTCCAACTTCCTTTCTCCTCTCTCACTCAGGTGGCATTGAAATCTGAATTCATTCAGGTCTTTCACACTGTTGTGACTCTTGCTTTTTGCATAACACTATCTCACTTTTTAACTTATATTTCAGAGTTTCAAGTGTTTTACCTGATATATCTGACCTTGCCAGAATCTAGACAAGCAAAAGCATTGGATTAGGTTCTGGCCTATTTAGGGGAGAGGTAATGTGATACAGAATCTTTCATCCAGATGACCCAATTCTGGAAAGTACTCCTGTTCAGGACAGTACTTACACATGTTTAACTTTAAGCATCTGCTTTAGTCCAACTGAAATCCAGATTTTGGAGATGACACAAAATGGGTGAAGTCAGTGAAGACTGTGAGGTACTTCAGAGGGATTAATGAAGTTGGTGAACACCACAAAGCAGATAAAATTCAGCACACAGTATAATGCACATTTAAGGATTACTCTGAATTACTCCTTCACATTAGTAGGTTCTATATTAACTGTAAGGCTGTGTCTAGACTACATGGCTCCATCGATGGAGCCATGTAGATTAGACAGATAGGCAAAGGCAAATGAAGCCACGATTTAAATGATCGCAGCTTCATTTAAATTTAGATGGCTGCCGCGCTGAGCCGACAAACAGCTGATCAGCTGTTTGTCCACTCAGCGCGCTGGTCTGGAAGCTCCCCTGCCAACATCAAAGCCCTTTGTCGGCAGCCCTGTTATTCCTCGTGGGATGAGGTTTACCGGGGCTGCCGACAAAGGGCTTTGATGTCGGCAGGGGAGCGTCCAGACTAGCGCACTGAGCGGACAAACAGCTGATCAGCTGTTTGTCGGCTCAGCGCGGCAGCCATCTAAATTTAAATGAAGCCGCGATCATTTAAATCGCAGCTTCATTTGCCTTTGCCAAAAAAACAAATCTACATGGCTCCGTCAACGGAGCCATGTAGTTTAGACGTACCCTAACTGTGAAGGACAAAGACATGGGGATCATTGTAGATAGCTTAATGAAGATCTGTACTTAATATACAGTAGTGTTCAAAGGTCTCCACGATATTGAGATTTGTAAAGAACAGCAGAGAAAATACTGAAAATGTAATACAAATTGACGGCTTGCTCACACCTGGAATAATGTTTTGTTCTGGCCACCATATCTTCAAAAGATATAGCAGAAATAAAGAGTTCAGAGACAGATGATTAAAATTGCAATGATTTGTATATGAGAAAAAATTGAAAGACTCAGACTTTAGAGAGGAAATAGGTAAGAGGGGACATGAAGGATATAAACAAAATAATAAATGGTGCAGAGAATAAAAAAAGGGTAAGTGAGAAATTACCCTTTCTCATAATAAGAATCAGGGGCATACAATCAGATTGAAAGTTAGCATATTTAAATTGATAAAATTACACACACACACTAAACCTGTGGAATGCACTGTCACTAGACATAATTATGGCAAAGTACTTAATTAGATTCAACAATATATTATATTTATATGGATGGCATAAGCTGACTTCTAAATGTCAGAGGGTTAGAAAAATACTACTTCTATGGGCAAATTTTCCTATAAAATTGTTCAGTATAAGTTTTTTTACACCTGCCTTCAAAGCACCTGGTGCTAACCAGTATCAAGAGACAAGATATTACCCAGATCTAATCAGGAATAGCATTCCTATGTAACTATCTGTGGTACTGCATCTCTGTTAAAACAACAATTTTCCTCCTTTAATTTAGTCTCACACAGGCCATAGGTACATCACACATCAGAGGAATGTTAAAATAATGACCTGATAGAATAATTCTGCTCTGAGAAAGGACATGAGATGGTGTTACGATGCCATCCAGTGGTGCTGTGTCATTGATGCTTCTTGCATGCATAATGAATGACATGATGAGCCAGCCAACAGGAAGTAGGAGTATAAGCCTAGTTCCAGATGAGTGGAGCCATGTGTAGGATGTAGTCTTGAGGTTCCAAGAAGTGCCAGAGAAGTCAGATGACTGCAGCATTGTACACCTGCTGACACAGAGGAAATTGTGACTATGAAGCAGTATAACATACAGCAGCAAATGTCTAAATAAAAGAAATAAGAAGAGGTACAGCAAGCTAGGAAGCACTGCAGCAGAGGATCATTTGCTTCCCTCAGCATAGGCCCAGAGGTTGACCTGAGGTAGACAGGTGTATATCTGAATTAATTCTAATGGAGTTACTCCAGATAAACACCAGTATACTAGCCATCATGCTGCTAACTCACTTAGGCCTTTAGTCCCCTCCCCCACTTCAAACAGTCACATAATCCCTGAAAGATTTAAGGTAACACTGATTGGAGGGAAATACTGGCAGAAAAGGAAATTAATGTTCATATTGTAGGTCAGGACAACAATCCCTAAAACATGTTAAATCAGTCAGATGGTTTAATTGTAGGTGACTTTGATACAGAAGCCATGTAAGTGATAGAGCCCTTCTATTGACTGTTAGAACAGTTATACAAGTATGATTGTCGTCATGCTCCAGTACTTAAACAATAGTGGGATTTTAAAAAGGATTGACAAAGCTGATTTTCAGGAGGGGTAGGAGAGAGAGAGAGAAATACGGAGCTGCATTTATGCATTTTATGAGAAAAATTGCATAGCTGGTTTAAAAATGTCTTTTGTGTGTGTGTGTGTGTGTGTGTCCTTGATACTGGTGCTGTGCTTCTTGGAGCAACAGATGACAGTATTCTTCTATCCAACATTATCGTCCCAAGACATGAAAAAAGGCAAGACCTTCTTGAAGAACAAAGACACAATTTAAAGTTGGTCTTGGGAAGAAGTGAATCACCATGCAGATGTCATACAAAAGTCAAATACTTAAACTTTTGTAAGGATATTACAAACAATAAAATATTGGTTGAGGGTTAAGCACCAAACCCAGCAACCTGACATTTTTCAGATTTAAATGGCAAACCCAGCAGGTGGTTGTCTTCAACACCCTGAACTTGATCTTGACTCCTAATTTTAAATTATTTCAATGCATAATCCCCAACTGTGCAACACGATGGTTGAGGCATCTCATTATTTTAAGGCCAGTGCTTTCTTTCAACTAATAATCTCTGGGAAAATCACCATAGCTTATATCAGCCTTTCTTTTTTGCTTTGAAGAACAATATCAAATTTTCAGAAATATAAAAACAACAGGGAAATACATTAACAGTGTTTGTTTGTTTGTTTGTTTCTTTGTTTGTTTAAAAAAGCCCAGTCAACCACCCTTTTCCAAAATGCCATTGTTGGCCAACACTGAAGATAAAAATTCAGACATCCCAAAGGTCTTGTAGATCAGTGATGAGTCTTTCCCACAGGGGCCAGAATGATGTCAGTCCTTGTTGCGGAGTTCTAAGAAACCATAAGAGGACAAAGCCCCACAAAGTGCCTGAGATTCAGAGATGCAGGACTGATGTCAAATCATTTCTGATAATAGTGGCTCACATCAGCGTCTTCAGATTCTTATATGGAAGGTACTGCAAAGAAGGGAAAAAAAGATTAAGAGGCATCAACACTTGTCATTATACAAGGGATTTTCTCAAAGAGCTCATTTTAATGGAGAAAAGTGGGAAGGGATCATTTGATACTGGTCCATCATGACCTTTATGTAAATATGAAAGGAGGTGATCTGAGCCAACTGTACAGTGCTATATATGAAAGGGAAATCCCTTCCTGACTCTGTGGAAATCAGTTTATACCCCGAAGCATAAGGGTAGATTTTCCTTAATGTAGAACTTCTAATGACTGAAGGGATTAGGTGCCAAAATGATGACTGAATAATGGGATTAAGAAGTGTCTGATCTGTTACAAGTTTCTACAAGTTTGAGAAATATTCCCTATACTTAAAATAGGGTGGTTTACTGAAACTGTTTTAGAAATGACCCTCATAGAAAAACAGTGAGAACTGGTGCTGACCACAAAACTAGTGGTCAGCAAAACTTTTAAACTTTTAAACTTTTAAACAAAACTTTTAAAATCCAGACACAAGATTTGACTTGCCGACAGCCTGCAGTAAGGGTTTCCTGTTTACATTTTCAATCAGTGTGTGACAGGAGAGTAATTCACAGCACAAACCTACAGTTTATCTATAGATGGCCACGAAGAAGAAAGTTGGGATTAGGATACAAACTCTTTCAAAGATTGGGCCTGTCTGGGTACAGGGGGAATTAGGTCTCTCAGACATTGGCCTGCGTAGAAAGCTTAGCTTTGGATATTGAAAGTTTAGTGGCAGAAAGTTTTGAGATCTGCTGTTTGGATCACTAATCATTGTTTGTCAGAAGAGGGGTGTTAATGTGCAAACTGTATGCAGTTAATTGTAGTGGCTATTTTCCTTTTTCAAAAAAGCACTCAAGCATCTGTTGAAGTCTTATTTTGCTCAAACATGTGCTAAAGTGCTTTGCTTGGTCTTTAACGACTGCCAGCAAGAAGACCCAGAATGCTGCAGTAGGACACTATTTTTTTTACCTGCTGGAAGGAGGCTTTTCTAGGAAAAGCTGTGTTGAATGTCACATCGCCTTTCCTCTTTCTGCAGCTCAGTCAAGAAACAATGGGCTGGATTCATCCCAAGTACAATTTCAGTAAGTCACTGCTCACTAGGCTCCTTTCTGCTTGCAAAGGTGTGTGAGTTTGGTCCTGGGGGGATAGTCTGGCAGTTCTGCAGAATGCTGATCCAACAGTTTTTATTTGCGACAATCTCAGTGGATCAGTTTTAGTTAGATCCTTTAGTTGGCTAATACTCAGCATTAGGGGGACTAGTATTGTCCTCTTTGGCTCGACTACAATACAGCATATTAACTCATGTGCCACTAAACAGTATACAACTCCACAAAACAATCTACCAGAGCTATTGATGATTAAACATGTGGCACATTGAGCCATAGCCTGGTGCAGCACTGTGTCTTGCTTTCTGACAGCATGGCTAACAAAAAGGTTTGAGAGGCGCTGTGTCACCGCTCCCCCCCCCCCCTCCCGCTTTATGAAAATTGGTTTATACATAAACCAACACATATACATAACTCAAAGATGTTTTATGCAAAAAAGTCATGTAACCTATCCATTTTACAGTTACAATCTGCTGAATCTGTATATCTTATTTTGTGCATGTATCATTCTTGTATGTGAAGTTAGAACTATGAAGTGTGGATCTGTTTATAATTCTAAATGTGCTAATGAAGGTCATTAGAGATACTTCAGGAATTTAATGACACAGTACTCAAACCAACAATCTGTGAATGGTCATGTTTGTCCTATAAGTCCAAATTGTGATTGGTCCTAGAAAGAAATGTGACCCTGCCTCCTGGTACTGGAATCCATCTTTCATCTGGTATTTTTCCATAAGGATGGTGGGTGCTGAACAAAAAGTTCCCACTCTGGGGAAAAGTCTATTTAAACAATGGGAAGCAATCAACCTTGTGTCTTCAGCTGGCCTTTGAAACTGCCAGCCCCACCCTAAGAGGATACCTGACAGCAAAGACTTCTGAAAAAGCTATAAACCCAGGCCAGAGGAAGGAGCAACTCTGACTTGAAGTTTTTTTTACCTGTGATGAGAACAGCTGTTTAGAATAAGAATTTGCATGTAACAAGTTTTTTAGTGGATTAGAACTAGCTGGACTAGAACTACAACTTTTTTTTGATTTAGTAACTTATTTTGAATTGACTTGTTTTTTCTTGCAATCCTATTTTTTGTAGTTAATAAAAAAAAACTTTTGTTTATTATCAAGCCAAGTGTAACAGGGAGGGGAGCAATCATTGTGCTTCTATCACTCTCTTTCATTGCTAAAGTAGGCGGACCTTATGAGCTTTCTTTGTGTAAAACTTCTATACAGGGTAACACAGATTTATTTGGGATCCTGGTCATTTTGGGGGATTGTTTTCCTGAGTGCTGAGCCCTTCTGGAACTGAACTGATTCAGCATCTGTGTTGCTGTGTTGCAGGGGGCAGTAATCCCAACTCTGTGCTTTGGCCGGGACAGACTGGCAATCAAAATAGGCCTGGGAAATGGGTTGAGAACGGCCCACTTTTTCACATCAAAGAATTTTTTTAAAATTTACTTTGACCCCCATTAACTGCACCCTGACCCTTGTTAACCATGCCCCTGACTCCCATTAGCCAGGCCTCTGGAGGTAACACTCTCAGGGCAAGATGGACACAGGACCAGAAGTAAAAGGTGTCATGTGACCCCTCTAAGGACTTTTCCCACCATCCTCCTACCAATAGGGATTAGTCTGGCCCCCACCAAGCCCCCCTCATGCAACTCTCCTGCAATTGCATTGACCCAATGTGTGTGACATTAACTCGGAGGCGGAGAGGCTGGGGGAAGTGTTCCCTCTAAGCAGAATGAATTTTGTGTTGTGCACCAGCACTGAGTTCATGTGGCTTGTTTGGATGTGCCACTGTGGCACCCAAGTTATGAATAAATATCTTATAAATCTCTACCTTTTCTCTCTGCTGCCTTGTCGCCTCCCCTTGCTCCATCAGCTCCCCTGGTGCCTGCTGCCCCCCAACCTTTCACCCGCCTCTGCTGTCTGGACTCGAACTCCTGCCCTTCTCACTGCCCTCAGCCCTCCTGAGACCTGCCCCCTTCCACCAGCCCTTCTCTCTCCCCTGTGCCCACTCCTCCAGTAGCCCCACTCTGATCATGTGAGCTACCCCTCCTCATCCCCTCTTCTAACACCTCCCTCTACACACCTGCCCTGCCTCTCTCCTCTGGTGCTGGTCCCTCCCCTGCAGGTGTCTGCCCTTCTGCTTCACCCCCAGAATCCCCTGGCACCTGCACCTTCCCTTACCCCTGCACCCTCCTCGTGCCTCTCCCTTCCCTCACTGCTCCTGCCCCCTTTGCCCTTTTTCCCTGATGCCCACTCCCTCACCATCCTCTTCCCCCGTTCCCCTCATGCCCCTGTGCCCTCACACATGACTTGCTCCATCCCCGCCTTCCTCATGCCCACCCCTTCTTTCAAGCTTTATCCCAGCACCTCCCCCTCTAGCCCCCAATGCCCTTACCCTCTCGTCTCCCAGCATCACCCTGTCCCCCCTCCCACTGACATCTCCCCTCCTGCCCTTTCCTCATTGTTTCCACTTGGCCCCCTGGCATTTGTCTCTCCTCCATCCTGTCCCTTGGTGCCTTCTCCTTTCATCTCCTGACCTGCTCCCTTCCCCTCAGCACAAGCCCCTTCCTCTCCCACCCCTTTCTTCTATTTCCCACCGCTCCGCCCCTTCCCACCCACCTTCTGTCTTCCAGTTTGTGGGGCTGGAGTCTGTGATCAGGCTCCAGCTACTTTCGGGGCTCCAGACCACGAGCTGGGCCACGTGGTGCAACTCTGGGCTGTGCGCTTTTAAAGTCCCGGGCTGTGACGTCACGCCACGCCCGGGTGTCTCCCCTCTTACCTGTTGCATGGAATTTGAGCACGCCGCACATGTGCTCCCTCGGCCCCACCATGCCCCGTATATGGCCGGTGCGCGGCACCAGGGAATTTAAAGTGCGGGGCTGTGGCACAATCCCCCTCCTCCTCCAGCAGCCTCCAGCCATCCCTTTGGCCGGCCCTTCGGAGGACGGCCCACCGGGAAATTCCCGGTGTCCCACCGGGCCAGTCCATCCCTGGATTTGGCTGGGGTGAAACCAAGCCTCTGGCCCATCAGGACAGGGCAGTAGGGAGCCCCAAAGGGCAGAAAGGCTGATGTCAGTGGCATGATCAGCTCACTGGGGAACAATCCCAAGGGGACTTTGGTGATCAAATCCTTCACATTCTGTATTATTCAAATCCCTGCCCTTCTTCAACAGATGCAGAGAGATACACAGACTGTATGGATTGGGAGACGGGATAGAAAAGGACAAGATTTTGGGAGGCATAGAGCTAAACTTGGCCACTCTATTGCTCGTAGTTTCCTGCCAATCATGCATGGCCCAAGGAAGATGCAAGAACAGAGCTGATGGGCTCACCACTACAATATGAGCTTCTGCAGCCTCAGGCCAGTAATAATAATGCCTAGCTTATACCATATGACACTTTTTATCAGAGGTTCTCAAATGGCTTTACAAAAGGAGGTTGGTTTCATTATCCCCATTTTGCAGATGAGGAAATTGAGGCATGGAGAAATAAAAATGACATTCCTAAGGTATTCCAGCAGGCTAGTGTCACTCAGGTCTCCTGACCCACAAGCCAGGGCTTTTCTATACTAGGCCACATTGTTTAATAAAGATGAGATGGCCTAGTGTAAAAACCTCTCATGGCCTCTACATCAAAACCCAGCGACTCAAACTGTGTGCCAGATGTCGGTATGTGGGACATAGTGATGCTATTCTGAAGCAGGAAAAGTGCTGCCCCTTAAAAAGGTTTTCACCATGTTATCGTGGATGAACAACTCTGGAAGCTTGGCTTTACAGAGAGACATTTATAGAGGATGGATAGATAGAAAGCATCACACAGCACAAGTTCAAAATCAATACCTCAATGTACCATAAGAAAAATTAGATGAATTTCCCATTAGTAGTCATATTTTCCTTTCCCCTTCCAATAAAGCTGAGTAAACAAAGAGTGGTAATATGCTCTTAAAAATACAATGAAAGCAGTTTTCATGATTACTGAAAACTGGAGCATTGTGTCTGAATTTTAACATAACAGTAGTGATTTAGTCCAATTATGATTTCTAGAGCTGCTTCCCATTGCATTGCAGTTGACCATCAGAAGTTCTTCAAAAACCTAACTGCAGGCTTAGTCTACCAAGCTGTGCATTAGAAATTTTAATTAAACAGACTTCTGATTCTGGCTATAAACCAGACTACACAGCTATGCACATGAATGGGTGACATGGTTAGCCAAGTTAGAATACTTCTCTGAAGCTGGAAAATGTCATCAGACTCTCAGCAAGGAACTCTGTGATGTCTAACACCTTTTTCTGCGGGTAAGCCCAAATTCTGCTTTCAGACACACTCATGTCAAACTGGAAAATTCTGTTGATTTCAGTGGTGTTGATCTGGATTTATACCAGTGGAACAGAGAAGAAGTTATTCCAGAATTCAATATATACAATAGAATAACTGATTCACTTATAATTGGGGGTGGAGATGGGAAAGGAATTACAGTTTCACAGAGGAGGGATGAGTAGACCATTCCAGCTCTGATTTGGATCATAAATTTGCAAATGGCTTCAACCTTTGTGCTGGGCTGAATCAAGATCCATGCAAGACAGGTTTTTGGTGTTTCTGTGATGAGGACTGTGAGATTTGGACCTCTGGGTCTGTCATCGGCCCTTTGTTTGAAGTGTTTGAAGTGTATGGAGTGGTTAATGCACACTGGTAGTGAGGGAGTGGAATTAAGCAGCAAGGCTTAGTACAGAAGTGAGTTGCCACCAAACTCAGCAAGTGAGTAGGAGCAGCAAACAGGAGAGTTTAGAGAAGGGATGTGAAAGGGTGTTTTTTCTTGGTATAGTTCTATGTTCAGATGGCCAGCAGTGGAACACTACTTATGAAGATTCTGGAAGAAAAGTGCTGGTGAGGTAAGTGATACAAGGGGGAAAGTTTTGATCTGGTGACATATTCCCCAGAAAAAGTGGATCAGAAGGAGCTGTTTAGTTTGGATGGCCTCCATTCAGAAAAAAACCCAACTTTCTAGAGCATAGGCTTGGTAGAATATGCGGGAGGGTATTAATCTAACAACAAAACAGGAAGATGAAAAGTAAGAACAAATGAAGATTCATGTAGCAGAAAATCCTGCTGTCAAGAACACAGATATTCAACTACAGAAGACAAGAATTTTTTTAAATTCTCAATACCCCAAAGCCAGGAACCTGATTAATAAACAAGCAGAATTGGAATTGCTCATTAAAGAGCATTAATTTGATCTAATTGGCATTATTGAAACTGGGTAGAAAGAGTCATATGATAAGTTATAAATCTATGATTCTATGAACACATTGAGGAAGCATCGAGTTAGAATAAAGAGTATGGGAAGTGGCACTCATAAAAATGGCGCTACCTGTTTTTAAGTCTGTCATGATCATGAGAGATGGCCAGCAGCCTGGGGACTAAGGGGTTAACTATACCTAAGCTAGGTAGATGAAGCTTCAGCTACCCCAGACTAACACGGCTACATTTCTATCACTAAGCCAGGTAGAGTTGGCCAATAGGAATGTAGATAGGAATTTCAATCTGGGACAAAGGAATTTTTGGTTTTTCTCTCCTTTGTCCCTGAGCAGTTTTCTCTCCAGCTACTGAGAGGGACAGACAGAATGTCTCCCTCCAAGAAAAGAATTCACTATCTGTAAGTAGGGTAAAGTTTAGATAAATCCGTTAGGTTTTATTGTTTGGGAAATGGGATCTGATGTCTGTGCATTTAAAAATGCGTTTTGCTCTCCTTTGTAACTAAGCTCCAGGCCCATGGTGGGTTTCTCCTCCATGAGTAAATTAGTTTGTTACTTTTCCATCTAGCCATTATGCTTGTAACAGGAATATTGTGGTGATAATAAAAGTTCTCTTTTCTTTTTATTAACCTGGCATTGGTTAATTTTTGTGTCCAGGTTTGTACTTTAGGGGTGAGATTTCCCAAGTAATCTCTCCCCTGATTTTCTTATAATTACTTGGGTGGTGGCAGTGGAGTTTTTATCCCCAAAATCTAGATTGTTAAGATTTTGGGGGGAAGTTTTTTTTTACCAAAGCCTGGAAAGATAAGGTTTTGGAGTACTTTTTCAGGCCCACTTCTGCATTTATCATGCCAGAGTGGGGAAGGAGCCTTGACAAAGTCACTGACAGCTCAGAAACAAAAGATCTTGTGCTTTGTATAAAGAACAAGTTGGTGTCTGCTGCTGAGCACCAAATCATACTGGCATTGATATAAAATGTGTAGGGAAAAACAATGTGTTATCATGTAGGACTTCAATCTGAATAGCATGTGCTGGAGGTCTGTATTGTCAATACACTTTCCCCACCACACCTGGAGTATTATAGATGATCAATTTTTAACTCCAAAAGTGTTGTATTCAACAAAAGAGAATTCATATACTTGGTGCTTTAAAACTGTCTCTCAATCTTTCCAGACTGCTGTATCTCTTTCAGGAGACTGATTGGTCTTGCATCCCTCCGAGTTTCAGCTTACTTAAAGGCTACTTGCTTACAAAAATCATAAAAGTGTCACAGCACACTATTCCTGAAAAAGTGCTGACTTTCTGATTTTACCATATAATTATGAAATAAATCAATTGGAATATAAATATTGAATTTACATTTCAGTATATAGTTCAGTAAAAATAAGTCATTGTATGATATTTCAGTTTGATATATTAGTTTGTACTGTCTTCACTAGTGCTTGTTATGTAACTTGTAAAACTAGGCAAATATCTAGAGTATACCCCAGATAGAAAAGGGCAAATCTCATACAGTCGAAAATAATTATGAGCCAGATCAAGTGGGAGAAATAATTTACATTGCTACCAGACCAGTCCCTTCCACCCATGGTCCCACCCCTTCTGGGAGTATGGAGTGAGGCTTCTCTCACTTTTCCCGGGCCATGACCAGACTGTCAGCCCTCCTACTAGGTACTGTAAATACACAATTTTAGAATTGGGAAAGAAGGAAGTGAAAACAAAAATAAATACATTAAAAAATAGAAAGCTTATAGCAATTAATATGAATTATAAGCTAGAAACTGTAGAAACCTGATAAGGGATGCAAAAGGACACAGGAAGAAATTGATTACCAACAGCATTAAGGACCATCAAAAGTGTATCTGGAAAAAGAAGGAACTCTAATTATGGCATTGATCCATTACTAGCTGGAAGCAGCATAACTCATAATTGTAATGCAGAAAAGGCAGAAATATTCAATAAATATTTCTATTCTGACTAGGATATTTGTGAAAAAGCCACAAAAGGTAATCAAGGTGACTTCAATTATTATAGCTCTATCATACTACATTGATCCCAAGCAAAATAATTGAATGGCTGATATGTGACTCAATTAATAAAGAATGAAAGGAAGGTAATATAATGAATGCCAATCAACATGGGTTTGTGGAAAATATATTATATCAAAACAGCTTGATATTTGATAACATATTTGACATTTGATAAGATTATAACTTTGGTTGATAAAAATAATACTGTTGACAGAAGTTAGTCCAATAAAAATTACTTCATCCACCTTGTCTGTCTAGAAATCTCTGGTAAGGCATTTGACCTGGTGTCCCTGAAGCTAAACAAATTCAGATTAGAAGTAGTGGATTTTTAACAGGGTAATGAACCACTGGGATAATTTATCAAGAGGCTGTGGAGTATTCCAGAATTTTTAAAATCAGGACTGGATGTTGTGATGGATAGGAGGAGTGATGGACAGCACTCTGTGACTAACGGGTTAAACTCAGGTAGCTAAGGGTATTGGCAGGGGACCAGAAGAATCAATGGGATACAGTGCTGAAATTTAAATCCTGTGCTGTGTCCCTTTGTGTAAATTCTAAGCTAGCAGCGGGAGGAAGAAAGATGAAATAATCAAACTGAATTACCATGCCTACAAGAAATACTGGGCAAGAGAGTGCCTCAAAGTACGGATCAGTACAGATCAGAAGAAGAGGGAAAATGTACATTTAGTTGCGATCAGTTTATTTTTCATAACTGTTGTTGTTTGGTTAAACTTCTGTGTGTGAAATCCCTATACTTCCCCCCCCCCCTTCACTATCTAAACTATGCCAGAGATACCATTTTTTTCTGAGTTTTAATCTGTTCTTTTCTCAGTTGCTCTATAACACCCAGCAGCCAAGTTTGCTTTATGAAATATATCTCTTTGTTTTGATGAGGTGATTATTTGATTTTTGTGTCCTGGAAGGTAACAGGAGGTATCTGTGTCGGTGCCTGCCTAGCCTGAAGGGCCAGCTATCCAAATAGAAGTTTGTTTGGTTGTTTTTCTAGCTCTCTTCTGCTAAAAGAGCTTGTCGTACCCTTTGGGAAGAAATTCAAGTGTTTCTTCTTGGTTTTCAGGCTTTAATTCATTTGATGGTGGCATCCTATCTCCCAATGGCAGTGAATCTGTGACTCCAGGAGTTTTTGTATGCAGATCCTATAGAGGGAAGGTATTTTTAATGCCTCTTGCAGGCCCTCACCTTCTTCACTCAGTGTGCCAAAATGGGGAACAGCCCTGACAGATGTTATGAAAGATATGTTCTAGCTGAGCTCAACCACAGCTATTGGACTCGAAGCAGGAATTAATTCAAGGAATCTCTATGGGTTTTATTCAGGAGGTCTGATAGGGTGATCATAATGATCTCTTCTGGCTTTAAAAATCTAATTCTATGGAACAGGCAGATACGATGTATCATAATCTGCACTGCATTGTAGCATTACAGTTCACATTTGTCAAAGAGCTTCCCAAGTTATTAAACCAGTTTTAATTAAAACTCTAGGGCAGTGGATCCCCAACCTTTTGGGGCTGCCAGACGCCCAGGGGTGGGACCACACATGCGCCATGCGCCCGGGGCCCAGGGTGCAAGAATGGTTCGGGCCGGCCCTAGTCACTAGGTGAGCGCACATAAATGCCCCGGCGGGTGCCATGGCGCCCGCGGGCACCGCATTGGGGACCACTGCTCCAGGGCTAGCATGTCTGTTAATTCTCCTATATCCAAGCCCCCTTCACACTCTAAAATCCAAGTGCCCAGAATTTGCCACTTCCATGAACAAAGAAAACACAATTATTGCATGTGTAAACATTTTTGTTGGGTCTGCTCAAAAGTTTTCCATCTCAATTGTTTTGGATGGAAAACTGGGTTTTCAAGTAAACTACATTTTACACAGAGGACATCTAATTTACAGGGAAAAGCTCTACATTTTGTTTAAAAAAACCCAAACTCAAAAATATTTTGATTTTGGAGTTTTACGGATTTTTTTGTGAAAAAAAAGTTTCCTCTCCCATTTTTCAAACTTTTCTGCCGTAGCCCTCCTGCTTCCCCAGGTCCCTGACCAGTTCTAGTCTTATATCTTAAGTATCTAAAAGGGTGTTACAAGGAGGAGGGAGGAAAAAAGTTCTCCTTGGCCTCTGATGATAGGACAGAAGCAATGGGTTTAAATTGCAGCATGGGATGTTTAGGTTGGACATTAGGAAAAACTTCCTAACTGTCAGGGTGGTCAAACACTGGAATAAATTGTCTAGGGAAGTTGTGGAATCTCCGTCTCTGGAGATATTTAAGAGCAGGTTAGATAGACATCTACCAGGGATGGTCTAGACAGTGCTTGGTCCTGCCATGAGTGTAGGGAACTGGACTCGATGACCTCTCAAGGTCCCTTCCATTCTAGTGTTCTATGATTCTAGGATATGAAAAATCTTCATTTTGGGACAGATCCTGTGAGATGTTAAATGCCTGGTGTTAGGTGACTCCAGTGGAAGCTGAGAGCACTCAGCCTCCCACAGGTACAGACCGTTCTGCTTCCAATGAATAGAGGCAGAGGATGAAGATTCGGGGATGGTACATCTCTCATCAGGATATATACTTTTTAACCTTTCTATTGTTTCCCTGACTTGGCAGCTCTGGCTTGTAATGTCATGTTTTTCTCAAGCTGCATTTCAAATTGCTAAGGTGTGTATCATCTTCAGGCCTTAAAATAAGTTTAAGGTTCCAAGATGATTTATAAAACAATTTCCTGTGGAAAATGTAACCAGTCTTGTAGAACAGAACACTTATCCAATGCCAGTTCAGAGTGCTAATGCTTCCATTAAGCTACATGCAGACTCTTGATGATAACATTTTTGAGTGAAATAAACCCAGAGGGATCAAATTTTCTGAACTAGCAACTGTCACTATCATTTACAACTTATTCAGTTTCTGGGACAGTAGCCAAGAACACATATTTCCTCTGTCCTGGTCAGTGATTATAGTTGAGTTTTCTCAAAGTATTTAAAAAAATCATTTCCTCAACAAGGAGTGCAAATCAGGCAATACATTTTACTGCATCTTCATTTCCTTGGCAGCAATACAAAGCTTGGCAGATTGCATCTAGGAGATTAAACCCACACAGTGTCATTAAAAATGGTTTTCAGAGGAAGCAATGAGAGAGACAAAAGTCACTGTGCTATCACTGAACTTCAGCCATTATCAGTCCAAATGCTCTGCCAAAGGTAATGATGGTACATATGTGCAAATGCTTTGCTGTGTGGCATGGCTTACAAATCCATGTTGGTTGTATATGCAAAAGCAAATATTTAAAAACCAGCCTTCATAATTTTTCCATCATGTGGGGGATAATATAACTATTCCTTGTGTAATTATGCAATTGGCTTCATCTGAATGATAATGATGCTTTGACATAATAGCACCTTTCAGAGGAGGTTCTCGAAGTGTTTCACAAGTGGGGTACCCATTGCAGAACAAAAAAGAAAGACAGAAATTGAGACTTAGCATAGGATATACAATGAATTAGTAGAAGTGTCAGGAATAGAACCCAGGAGTCTTGAGTTTCTGACTTTAATCACCTGAGGGATTTGCTTTCTTGGGGGTGAAAGGTATATGTGTGTGTGAGGGGTGTCCTTTTGTCACTGACGCCAGACCAATAGGTAAAACCTATATCCACCATAATCAAAAGGCATCCAATAGTAAGTACCAAATTTGAAATACCTTTGGCTAGTGTGGCAAAGCTCCAGCCATGCCCCGTGGGTCCTGCGCTTCCAGGTGGTCATTGTATCCCTCAGAGGCTCACTGTGACCCTCCACACTGCCTATTATCTTCTCTAGAGGCCAGGGAAGATACTGAGCCATCCTCATCACTAGCAAAGTCAAAGGATTAGGTGAAATCCCTCCATAATCCTGGCATCCCTTTCCAGGAGCAGACATTTCAGTGGCACGGGGAGGATTGGGGGGGAATCCAGGTCACCCACAACTCCAGGTTCCAGCCCAGGGACCATAGGTAGGGACAACTGACAGGGTTTTCCCTCTAGCCCCATATGACGGGGTATATCAACCCTGCACTGGAATAACCCTGGCACATCTGGTTGAGATGGTCCTACCCCCACAGTTCTGCTGAGCCTGCTCCAACTGGAAGCTGGCTATAAAGGCCTCTGGAGCAGTTCAGTCAGGGCTGAGTGAGGGGAAGGAGGCACTGCAGGAGCTCCAGGGGAAGAAGCGCAGCCAGAGCAAATGGCAGCAGCCAGGCCAAGAGGGGCCATAGTAGAAGCCGTGGAACCTGTGCATGAGGATGGAGAGAAGTTCTGACAAGTTCCAGAAGGAAGTAGCCCAGGGTGGGGAATTACTCCCCAGGCACTCAGCGTGTTGCAGCAGGATTCCACACTGAGCGAACAGTGGACCATGCCACTTCCAACAGGGCCCTGAACGGGGACCCAGTGGAGAGGGAGGGCCCAGGCCGCGTACCCCACATGGGAGAGCTTTTCTGATGATATATTGACTGAGGCTGCTGGGCTGTAGTACCCTGCTTATGGGGGAATGCATATTGACTGAGGCCACGGGGCTGTAAAACCCTGAATACAGGGTCGCTGAGCCGTAATACCCTGAATATAGGGGCAGGCATATTGACTGAGGCCATGGGGCCATAATACCCTGAATACAGGGGGAACATACACTGACTGAGGCTGTTGGGACTTTTGTAAATAGCCTCAGTGGCTGTTAGGTCGCCCAGTCCTGAGAGTGAGTTTGAGGAGCATCCAAGGCCTATTGCCTCTCAACACCACAATACAGCAGCCTTTTCCCTGGGCCACTTCCCCAAACGCTCCCTAGTACCTTCTTCCTGGTACTTTAGTGAATTTTTCCTGGTTCAACACACTCTTTCCTTTTTCAGTCCTCAGCTCTCCAGCAACACACTTCCTCATTTCAGTCCTTCACTCTTCTCCTTATCCTAAGGGGAAACCTTTTAAAGTAGCCTAGCAGGCCTTAATTGGCTGTAGGTGCCTGTTTAGCCTGCTGCTTCAGGCAAACTCTTAATTAGCCTCAGGTGTGTGCCTGCCTTGATTACATGGCAGCAGTCTCTGCCAGTTTATTCAGGAAACAGAAGACCATTTACCCAGCCCACAGTATATCTGCACTCTACCAAACTATTGTAGCCATCTGCCCTGGGTCTGTCACACTAGATATTCAGAGATGCTGAATGTCCATAGATTTAGTGAGAGTCACTGAAAACTGTAAGCACTTAGAATCTCTGAATATCAGGCTCAAGGCCAACATTTTCAGAAGCGGCCAAAGATTTTAAGTGCCTTTTTTACTAGTTCTTTTAAACCTAATTTTCAGAAGTATTGACCACCCAGCTCTACAGCTGAAGTCAACAGGTGCTCAGACATCTCAAAAACCAAAGACTAAAGTGTGTCTAAAACTGGGCCTCAAAAATGCAAGCACACAAACTCAGTGGTAACTTTGAAAATGTGGCTGCATCTGCTTATGATTAGGTAGGTATTTTCTCCATGGATCTGGAGACTGTCACAGGAGCATTTTTATAAAGAGAAAAAAATGTTTTACTACCATACTGCATTATTATGAAGGTAGTTACCACTTAAAGGACCATTGCTGCCTGTGGCACAGTATGGTCAAGAGAACAAGAGGCCATTAATGGAGCTGGAGATAAATTCAGTCCAGACACAGGAAATGTTCCATTCAGTGAGCAGTAAATGTTCAGAATGACCAAACAAGGTTGTTAAACCAGAAATAATTGAGATTGATGAAAAAGGAAACTTCTTCAATGTTGGGGAAAATTGAAGGCAATGTTTCTTAGGGCAAATTGCCATCTTTCCTGTGTGCTATGAAATGTCTCCTTGTCATAAGTCTATTTGTTATCTATGTGATTAGTCAGTGTTTATCCATGTATTTAGGGTTTGGATTGTAACTTGATATCCACTCTGAGTAGCTGGCTGCACATAGTTGAGCTGCCTGTCACAGGATGACTGGCCAGAGAGGGAGCAGGGGCAATGCACCTGTGACTGTTCACCTGACCCCAATCAGGTTTCAAACATGTATCTGGGCCTACGGTGGTCCAATGAATTAGAGCCAATGAGCTGCAAGAATCAGAAGCTGCAGGCAGGTGTGGCAGTGGGTTCTCTGTGAGCTGGAGAGGCCAGCTTGCAAAATGTGATGGAGTCTGTAGACTCCAATTGACTTCTGGATGTGAGGAGAGAGGGAAGCTCAGCCCACTAACTGATACCTCAGCCAGTTTAGGTGCCCAGGCAAGGTTTCTGTTGGTAAGGTTGCAGCAGAAACAGAAACAGCCCCAGCCCAGGTTCCTGTTATTAATGGGGAGCCTGCAGAAACAGCAAGCAGCAAATGCCATTCAAAAGCGGTTGCAAGAGCCTCATGTCTAGCAACAAGAATGGTCACAGAAGTCACTGGCCCGAGGGACTCTGGGGAATTTGGATGGTATTAAAGACGGTAGTTTGGGCTGGTTGATCTGTGGACTGGCAAAGCTGGGATTGAAGGAAGATGCAGAGGCTACCCCACATACCTTCAAATCAGTGCCCAGTGCAGCAGACTGGGCAGAATTGACTGTGGCATCCCAGATAGCCCAGCTTGACATGAGGAGCTGGCAGCCTACCAAGCACTGATAAATTAGCAGTTGCACTTCTATCCTATTGTGAAGGCTGCTATCTTGGGGTACATCTACACTAACCCTCTAGTTCAAACTAGGGAGGCTAATGAGGGCAACCAAAATTGCAAATGAAGAGCAGGATTTAAATATCCCGTGCTTCATTAGCATGTTCCCGGACAGTTGCCATTTTGAAAATTGACTTGCCCGGAATAATTGCCCGCGTCTACACGTGGCAGTGAAACAGGAGTTCCAAGTAAACCCCAACTCAAATTAGCTGTTTAATTTAACCTCATTCCACAAGGAGTAACAGCTAATTAGTGGTAAGGGGTTTACTTGGAACTCCTGTTTCACTGCCGCATGTAGATGCGGGCAGTTATTCCAGGCTAGTCAGTTTCCAAAATAGCAACCGACCGGGAACATGCTAATGAAGCATGGGATATTTAAATCCCGCGCTTCATTTGCAATTTCAGTCTCCCTCATTAGCCTCCCTAGTTCAAACTAGGGGGCTAGTGTAGATGTACCCTTGGAGAGATTGGGACTGACCTTTCAGGCATATCAGCTTAATTTTGGGGCTGAATCATTCCTGTAAAGGACATGGCCATGGTTGGCAGACGTGGCTGTCCAATAGTTCCGCTCAGAGACTAGTTCCATAGAAAAAAAATCACAAACTGAGTGGTGTTAGATCCACTCTTGAAGGCCTTTTCTGTGAAACCTCGCACTAGGTAAGGTGGTTTCAGATTAGTTGGCTCCAGTGGGTGAGGGCCCAAAGCACTCAAAAGAAGTCTTCTCTGAAGCCAATGAAGCTGAACCATGTGGCACAGTATGAGTGGCCCATCCAGGGAGACAAGCAAGTCTGGGCTGGGAGCTGCAAGAAAAAGGTCCAACAGGAATTCCCTGGAATAGGTTGCCAGAGTCTCCGGGGAGGCAAGGTGGTGGAAACCTGCTGGCGAAAAGGGGTAAGTAGAGCATGGAAGAGTCCTGCAAGAAGTCCTAAAGCAGTCACGACTGAGAGAAGAGGAAAGAACTGATTTTGTTCACATTGTCTGCATTGGGCAAATAAAATTGCCGGAAAAGACTGTTTGTGACATTAGGTGGGCAATAATTTTTGATGGGGGGCACTCCAAGATTTTGGAACATGGTCGCGGGTCACACTATTCAATGATATTAATGGAGGAGGTGCAGGGTCTGGGATGGAGATTGGGTGCAGAAGAAAGTTTGGGGTAAGGGATTGGGATGCAGGAGGGTATGTGGAGTCTGTGAGGGAGTTTGGATGACGGAGTCATTTATGACGTGGGGCATGGGACTGGGGTGCAGGGGTTTGGGCTGTGACCTAGGGCATACAGGGGTTGTGACTTAGGGCAGGGGACTGGAGTGCAGGAAAGGGTTCTGGGATTTGGGTTGTGACCTTGGGCACGGGATTAGGGTTCAGGTGGGGGTACAGGGGTTTGGGTTGTGACCTAAGTCAGGTTGTGACTTGGGACAGGGGATTGGGGTGCTGGATCTGGGAGGGGATATGGGTTCAAAAGGAGGACAGAGGATTTGGGTTATGTGGGGTGGCAGAGGCTTGGGGGGAGGGAGAAGCTGGGGTGCCACAGGCAGGCTCCAGCTAGGAGACTTACCTGGGCAACTCCTGGCTAGGAGCACAGAAGGGTTTTCAGGAAGCCTTCCTGCCTGCCCTATCCCTGCACAGGCTATAGTGGCCATGTGCATCAGTGAATAAGAGCCTGAGGTGAAGGGAGGTGGGTGCTTCGCGTGCTGCCTGTTCTTCAAACAGACAGCTCCCATTGGCTAGAAACCAACCAATGGGATTGTGCTGGGGCAGAGACAGTGCATAAAGCCTCTCCCATGGCTGTGAAAGAGAAACAGCTCCGCAGCCAGGCAGGGAGTCTACCTGAGGCTTCTTGCTGTGTCTGAGGGCCAGATCACATCCAGCCTACATGCCCTATTTTACCCGAGCCTGAACTAGATCGTAGGTGACCTGGGGAGAACGTTAGTTTGTTACACTGCCCCACATCGTAGGCAGGGTTCCAGTTTCTCCTTCTACATCTTCTACACCTATTCAGTGAGTTGAAAGGGTGGAGTCTAGGATCTATCTATTTTCCACTCCTACTTTACCCATCTGTGTGAGAGAGGGACCAGCAACCCCATCATTTCTCCTTACAATGGTTGACTCCTTGGAGATTGCAAACAATGGCAGAGAAAAACCACTGCAAACTTTGTGATCAGACCAGCTGCACTGCTCCCAATAGGCTCCAGCCTAGGTGTGAGGAGGAGAGCTATGTAGTCTCAGTGACCTATTCAGTTCTTGGCCTCTCAAGTGATGGTCGTTTATGAAGCTGATCCCTTCCCTACGGGAGGCTGAATCTAAATGCCTCTTGCTAAAAATACACTTGCACAGGTTTTCAAAACCAAGGGTGAACAAGTGAGAACATGGAGTTCAATATAAGACTCAGGTATGACCAGGATACAATATAAACAGAGACCATGAGAAACAGTCAAGGCAATACAAGAGGTAATGAAGGTAACAGAGGGCTATAGAGCACCGTGGTCAGAATGGTAACTCAGAAAAGACAAACCACAACAATGCCAAATTCTCTGTCTTTAAGGGACAAATGATGCCTTCCACAAACTGTGTATTGAAAAAATGACAAGGGCCAGACTGATCTGAGATGCATATGACCAAGTATGAGAATAACTGCACTAGGACCGCAAGCAGTCAAGAATTTTTTTGGGACATTCTTTGTAGTGGTATACTCATGGCACAATATACACAGTACAGAAAATGCTAGAGTGAAGTATTGCACTATAGTTTGATGACAGCAAAGGAGGAGGAGCAGCTGGCCATTCAGTGTTTCATGAGACTTTAGACAGTGCCAAAGATTCAGTCCAATGGAATTCTATTGCATTATACACATATGCTGCAACAGATGTCATTTGTTAAATAGCATCATTACCTCTGAAAACTTAGAACAGAACTTGATCTTTTGTCAATGAAATTGAAGTTGCCAGTCAACTTACTATCCACCCTATCTATCATGATATAAGCAGGGTCTGAATCAATGCTTTGATTACAGCCAACTGGAATGGGAAAGAAATCTTGGGTGTTGTTATGTAAATACAGTTAATGTTGGAATGAGAAAGACATCCTGATTGTGGGTATGTTAATACAGTTCACTCAGTTTGCTTAGGCCTGCTAGATATTCAACTATTAGAATGGTATTTTACCCACTGTAACCAATTTGGCTGTTATGGAGTGACAAACTGTGTTAACCCTAAATACAGGAATTGTAAGAAATGACCACGAATGCTTGCAGTTATTGGGGGAATGCAGAAAAGTCAGACTGTGTTTAACTCAGGTCACAGGCGAGAAACTGTCAATGTAAAGAATCTCAGCTGGACAAGGCTTCCTCTGCCAGAACTCTGTGAAGTCAACTGGAGAAGGGCAGAACTCTGAACCAGCAGGTTGCATGCTTTCCAGGCGTAAACTGTAAGGCTGGTTCAACCTCTTTTTTCCTTCACCCCCATTCTAATGATAGAATTGGAACAGACTCCATAAGGAGTCTCTTTATTATTTTAAAATGTATTCCAGTAGATGCTGGCATTTTTTGGCTGGACTGTGTTTTAGGACAAGAGCTGAAATCACTACATTTGGTCCAGAGCCAAATCCATCACAAGCCAGTGGAAGGTGTGAGGTGCAGCCAGCAGAGCGGCAGTAGTGAGGGGTAACAGATGGAAAGTGTGAGGAGCAGCCAGCAGGGTGGCAGCAGCAAGGGGCGATGGATGAAAGGTGTGAGGAGCAGCCAGCAGAGCGGCAGTAGTGAGGGACCACCGATGGAGAGGTGTAAGGAGTAGCCAACAGGGCGGCAGCAGCGAGGGGCTATGGCACCAACAGGCAATGAATGGCAGAGCGACACTAGCAAGCAACGAGCAAGATGACCAGTGGAGTAAGATGCCTCCTACCTGCCCCCACTCAGCTGCCCCGCTCGCCCTGCCCTATATCCGCCTCTGCCTATACTGAATTCATCCTCATATTTGAATCCTGAACTTTTCAACTATCTCTGTTGACAGTGCAACCAACAACTTGTGAAGCTGCTGAATGTCTCTTAATGTTCAAAGAGTAAAATAGCACATAAAGGTGACTCCTCAAGTTCAGAATGCGTCCTGACTTGCCTAGAACAGGCTCTTGGGAACTGTCTGTTTTCTTTCCTGTAGCCATCAAATGGTAGCTCTCAAGAGAAACCACCAGAGAAAACACAATAGGCAGCATTCTCTTGGCCCTAAGACTTCACATGCATTTGTACCAGTGTAGTACAACAAAGGATTTAAATATGGAAGAGATCAGTTGCAAGGCTCAGGATTCAGCGACTATCAGCCAGGTGGCTTTCAGTGAGAGAGTGGAAAGAAGTCCAGTACTTCGTGGCACGGCTTATCACAGGATTGAGCAACAAAATGGCGGCAGTTTGCCAAGGTTAGTGCCTGGCAGGCCACCTTTATATTTACCTGAGCCTCTGCAGCTTCCCACAGCTCCGATTGGCCAGTAACGGTGATCCATGGCCAACAGGAGCTGCAGTTGCCCATACCTGAAGAGCCGCAGGTAAATATCGTGGTGGCACCCACCAAGCACTAACTCTCGGGAACTGGATCCAGCCCGCAGGCTGGCATTTGCCACCCCTGCCTTATCAGGAGCACTTCAGTCTAAGCCAGCAATGGGCAACCAAGGCTAGTCAGTTGGCACGAGTGGCCCTCCATCTCAGTGGGGCACAAGATTGTTGTGACCAAGAATGTCTTCTGTGGTAGGGTAGTTTTGCTAACTGTGCATGTGTAGGATGTGCCGTTTGAATGGTGGCAGTGCTTTGATTGGATCCAGAGGAAGCTCACAGCTCTCAATGTTGTAAGCAATGAGAGCCCACCTCTTTTCCTATGGCCTTGCTTTCCATGTGAGTCACTTAAGTAATACTAGTAGGGAAAAACGAAGTGGAAGGAAACCAGAGGAATCTAGCAACCCTGTGCATGGGCAACGGTAAACAAAATGGTAAACCAACACCTGTCTATGCACTGCAGGACTTTTTCCGGGGACTGTTCCTTCAGTCCTGTTGCTCACTCAACCTGCAGCCAAAGCACTACTAGAGGGGCCAGCACTGAGTCGTCTGTGTGCTCTCCAGAGCCCACGTGGGGCCAGGCCAGTCTTGCTCTGGAATAAATTTACAGTTGTCAGCCTATGGCTCTGTGAAGCCATCGTGATAGCCAGTGGTCACTGGGGCAGAAGCGGTTGTTAAAATGGGTGTTGGGGTGGCAAGAACGAGGATTGCTAACACATTCCTTTGAGCCATCAGTATTTCAGAGATCTTCTAGCTTCCTCTAGATACCTCCTGTCCTGTGTAACTTTGCCAGCTCTTCCGTCCATCTCCTCACTCACAACTGCAGTTGAATACACACCACCCCCTGCACTCAAGCCACCCCTCCCTCCCTTGCCACCACTTCAAAATGTCACAAGCTGGGGAGCGGGGGGAGGGAAGAAGAGAGGTCCAGGAGCTTTACGACTGCAGTGACAAATGTTCCCTTGTCTCATTCTCTCTCGGGGCTGCTGGGATAATATAGCACCCTCAGCTTCCTTTGAGTTCTAGGATAGCAGTTTACAAAGTCTCCACTGCACACGTGTCAAGAGTGGTGGCACAAGCAACAGATAAAACCATGGTCTCCATGGAACCCGCATGCCTGCCCCCCATCCCATGCAGCAGATCCATTTTCTCTACCAGCTTCCCACTTGCAGCAATTCCTACAGTTTAAAAAAAAAGGAATCTACATGGAGAATTTATAAAGGAGGTTTTTTAAACTGAGTTAAAAATTAGAATGTCTATTATTTCGGAAGATGTGCTTAACTTCCTGGGTAGCTGGGACTAAAATTACTCAAACTGATACCCTTGATTAGTCAAGTGATGCCTGACACACACCCTTTAATTAATGTATAGGAGTCTCTCTCATTGACACTGTGGCAGCTCCTCTTGAGCTGGTACAATGTCAATGACCTTCTTCAAGTGACGTTCCTGTGGGCAGGCAGCACGCAGTTCCCACTTGGCATTAGTGGAATAGAAAATTTCACTGCAGTGTGACACGACATGTTTCAAATTTTATGTGCTGAATAAGTACATGTAACTGCTGTCCTCCAGGCCACTTACAAGCCATAAAACTACCCAGTAGTACCAAAAGTAACAGTCTAAATTTAGTTTTACCTGCTTTTTGACTCTGACAAGTGTTTGTAAAGTTCAAGTAACCCTCTAGACATATTTTTCTCCCCAAGTTCCATTGTTCTGCTGATCTTTTAAAAACCAATGCCATCAGTTCAGCCTACGCTGACTAAATGCTCTGTGTCTGAGCAAAGAATTGCGGTGAAAACATCTCAGTTTCAAGTTAATAGCGAGCAAGTACTATTAGGGAGAGATGAGTCCAATGTTCAAAGTTCAGAGTCAGAAAAAAACAGAGGGAGATTTCACATCTCAGGCTCTGGCTATACAAATAAATCTGATATTCCTCAAAATTTGGAATATTTAGGTCTGTGGTCCTGGTTCAGTCCCCTTTGAAATATTATTGGTCTAATTCCACCCTGCTTGCACTAAAGCTGAGGAACTAGGGAAGAGTGGAATTTACCCATCTATGGGCCTTTTGGGTCACAAATGTACAGATCCAACAGCTCAATTTCCAACCTGGACACATCCTGCTCCACAGGCCTTTTAGCAGTGATTATTTGTGTAGAGGACACTTGAGTGTAAGCTCCACTCACTTCCCCTTTCCAACATAAAGCCACACAAAAGTATGTAGTGAATTATACCTGGTAAAATATAGGCATAGTGGAAATTTATATGTATGAAATCTAATTTTTAAAAATCCCCGTTAATTTACTTAGTGTAAATTCATGGCTGATGGGAACTAGTGAATTGAAAATACTGTAGCTCTTTTCCCTTCTCTAACTATACAGGAGAGACTCCTGTACTTAAATGAAGACCATCCTTTTATACCATAGTATCTGTAGTAATAGTATAAGCAAAGCATAAACCCTTTGCATGATGATGAAAAGGAGAATTGAAATGCAATTGAAATACATGAGACTTTCCTATGACTGAAGAAGATTTACTGATCATTGGACTATCTGCTTGTCATAGCTATGGTGTGGTTATGACTTTAGTATCCAGGTACCATGCTAGGCTGAAGGGATATGTGGAATATTGTATTAATATGTACAAGTGGAAGCTCTGCCTTTTCACAAGGTTTCTTTAACTCTGAAACTAGCAAGGAATAACATGCAGGGTTTCCAGAACTCCACTATCTTAGCCAAAGTGGGATGTGTGTGCTAAATATGTTATTTTGATTCTGGCTTTAAGTTCAGCTTTCCCTTCTTTGCTTAGAGAGCATCTTTCTTTGTCAGTACTAGCCCCATGTAGCATTTAGAAAACAAAAGAAAATCAACTTCCAAAAAACAAAACAAACACATAAAACCAAATATTGCAGATATAGAAATCATTTTCATGGGTCCTGTATTACCTGTATTACACAGTTACTATGATCTCTGGCTTTCATTTCATGAGGAAAAATGACCAGTGTTTCATGCATAGTCATACATTTTTACTCCTCATAAAACTAAGATTTAATCACTGGTAGTTTTAGTAAAAGTCACGGACATGTCACCAGACAGAATTTTTTGTTTAATGCCTGGGACCTATCCATGATTTGTATGATATACCCCTGACTAAGGGCTTGTCTACATTGCCACTGCACTGTGCTGTAACTTTCTTGCTCAGGGAAAAAAGACACCCAACCCCTTCCAAGCACAAGAAAAGCTACAGCACAGAGAAGGTGAGATAAGATCAAAACCAGGGAGAACACAGAAAAATAAACTCTTTTGAGAACAGTAGCATGGAGCCCTAGGAGCAGACAAGGAGGTGGGGCATTAGGATAGAGAAACAACTCAAAGTATCTTATAGGACAGAAGCAGCATCCATAGAGTCAAGCAGTGTAAGGACAATGGAATTAGTGGCTGCCATGACAATTTCAGATGCTGTAATTACTGATAAAACAACGTGGCCAAAATGGATACACCATACTGAGCAGTACCATGTGGCATCAGAACATGCGAACAAGAGCAAAGAACATCAAATTAATGTCCTCATGTTTAATGTACAATCAGTGGGATGAATATGAAATAATAAAGGAACTGTTCACTGCCTATTTCATTGGGAAACCTGAGCTACTCCTACAGATGCATGCACCGAGAATCAAGCAGAATCCTAGTTCCAATGCCACACCGTTTTCATCAATAGTCCCAAGAGAGAATTTAATAGCTACTAAGAAAGACTTGAAAGTAGGGAACGAGGGGAGCCTCTCCTTTGGCAAAAAGGGCCATAATGGACATGATTACAGAGTTGCAATCCCTGATTGTGACAGTGCTGACAGAGACAGTGCTGAAAGACAGTGACAGTGTGACAGTGGCAGTGCTGAAAGACAGTGACAGTGACAGTGTGACAGTGACAGTGCTGAAAGAGATGAAGAAGAAACACAGAAAAGGGAGAATTCCACAGCAGGTCGGACAAAAGAGGTGCCAATGGCTATTTGTGGAAGTATTGGAAAAAAAGGCAAAAACAAATTAGAGAAAGAGATGCAGATGACAGTCATGACTATGGAGCAGCAGATATTGGTGTGCAGTACTGGTCAGAATGAAGTTTCTGCTCCTCTGTTGCCACATCCTACTGAGGAGAAGCTCAATGAAGATTATAGATCATTATTGGATAAATCGGCAAGTTTAGCATGTCAGGGCTTTGATGCCAGCCGTACTACAGATGAACCTTCATATTCAGAACCACAGAAAAGTGAATTTAGGAATTCTCGTAGTCAAGCATCTATTCATGATGGAAGATACCACTTGAGCTACTTCCAGCTGACAATATTTGATAGTTATTACTGAGCTGTATCGTGTACAGTGCCGTTTTAAAATGCTTTGAGAGGATGGGATGGTGACCTTGAACATGGCTATTGCTGGAATGGGAATCTGGTTTGCCTGCATGTCTGGATCTATACTCCACATGGTCCACAATGAAACACAATGAATCATCTCCAGGACACTGACATTGCCATTCCTGTGTTAAACACGTCCTCAGGACAGCAATGTGATTCTGTGACAGATCTACTGTGCCATGGAACATATTCTTTGGAACAAATCTAGATATTTCAGTAGCACTACCAATTCTTTATTAGCAGAGAATTCCAAAAGGAATTGGAATGGACTGGTATTCATTTATGAACATAATGACTAAGTCAAATTCCTTATAATGGCTACAGCTATAATCAACAAAATCTAGAAACAGTCTGCCCTCTAATTCAGGACTTAAAGATAATGTCCAAAAATTGTCCTGTATAATGAAAGACCAAGTTCTCCTGAGTAACAGTAATGGCAGTGCAATTGAGCTAGGAGTTTCTCTAGGCATCTATGACACAAAGAAGGAACTGTCCTCATCATTTTCGACCGAATGGATCAAATTCCATAGCACATAGGTATCACAGCATGAACTGCCCTTTAATGGGGCTTGGGGCTCAGCCACACTGGTGACAGATGTAACTTGCCTCCCCATCTGGAGGGAATGAGACAGCACAAGGGTCCTGTAACTAGGAATCAGGTCTGTTGGGAGATAGGATAGACTGTGGTCATTCAGGGAGAATGGACCTGGTAGTGATTGTACCAATAAAGAGCAAGCAGTGAGCCAGGGAGGAGGCCAATCTGAGCATACAGGAAAAGATCTGGGAAAGGAAAGACAGAAGTACAGGGCTCAGCTGTTTAGAGTCTCAGGGATGGGAACCCATAGCAAAGGACTGGCATGGATTCCCCGCATAGAGCTGTCTTCCTATGTGGTACAGCCATCCCTGCCAACAATGGGATGGAAATGAAGGAGCTCAGGTGAGCAGGAAGATGAGACGTATGGAAGGCCAACAGACTGGTGTGAAACAGGATAGACCTTGTGAGGAAGGCTCTGCCTAGTGTGATGCTGGGACAAAAGATCTGGGACAGCCTTGTGATTAACTCCAGCAGCAATGGGCTTTTGAGACTTAGCCAAGGGAAACAGAAGCAGAGGATAGGCCCAAAGGCAAATTGCATAGATATCGTGTAGAACAGGCCTGAGCACAGTATCATTTGAGCTTTTAAAGGGTCAAAATATCTCTAAGAATAATGAAAACTAATTGGCTGCGTCTAGACTGGCATGATTTTGCACAAATACTTCTAACAGAAAAGTTTTTCCGTTAAAAGTATTTGCGCAAGAGAACGTCTATACTGGCACGTACCTTTGTGCAAAAGATTTGCTTTTGCGCAAAAGCATCCGTGCCAGTGTAGATGCTCTCTTGCACAAGAAAGCTCCGATGGCCATTTTAGCCATCGGGCTTTCTTGCGCAAGAAATTAACTTGGCTGTCTACACTGGTCCTCTTGTGCAAGAATATTTGCGCAAGAGGGCTTATCCCTGAGTGGGAGTGTCGGAGTATTTGAGCAAGAACTACTGATTTTGTACAGTACAAAGTCAGTGTTCTTGCGCAAATACTCGCAGCCAGTATAGACAGGCGGCAAGATTTTGCACAAAAGCAGCTGCTTTTGCACAAAATCTTGCCAGTCTAGATGCACCCATTGAGTTCTTGTTCTTTAAATTGCCAGGTGATTGGGTTATGATGTAGGAGGAAGTCAGTAAAATAAGGGATTTCTTGGTAGAGATTATCCCTTAGTTTGCAGTTAAAGGACTTGGGTTCAGATCCTCAAAAGGAATTTGTGTGACTAACTCCAATTGAAATTAATAAGACTTAAGCTCCTAAACACCACTGAGAATTTGAAACCAAGGATCTGATGTCTTTCCATTAAGGGTATGTCTAGACTACACGCTTCTTTCGAAATAAGCTTTTTTGAAAGATTATTTTGAAAAAGCGATCCACTTTTTCAAAAGAGAGCACACACGCAATCTGGATGCTCTATTTGAAAAAAGCTCAGGGCAGAAGAATAAAAAACAAAAACCAAAATCCTAAGAATTGCTGCTTTCCTGTCGGCAAAGGGGGATAAATTGTAACTTAGCATGTCAACTGGAACAAAATATGTAAAGAAAGAACATTTGATAGTTTTTAAATCAATTCATATACCTTAGAAAATCTGGTGCTTTGGAAATCATATTTTCAAAGTCTGCAAATGCTAGTTTCCCATCACCATCCATATCAGCTTCTTCTATCACCTTTTCACAAACTAAAGTGATTTCTTCTGCTGTTAGCTCTTCTCGTGTCAGCTTGTTGAGGGTTTTTTCAAGATCAGATTTACAAATGAAGTTATCTGTGTTAAAATCTAAACAAAAAGAGGAAAAAAGAAAAAAAGATCATCAGTAGCTACAGTTTCTGCAACAACATCGTGGCCCATGATTTTCTTAAACTAAATAGCTTATAAACAAGGTTATATCTGTCAATGTGATAGCATAAAATATTAATGACAACTATTTCAGGCTTAAAGATAGGATTTATTTTTATAAAGACTTTTAAATGTTAATGTTATTGTGGGATGTCCCTTCCTCCAAATATAAAAACATTCTCCTGTAGTGTTTGTCATTCAAACACTGAAAATTGTGCCATTGCATGAGAAGCAAGATGTGAAATATTTATAAATAGACCAATAAAAAAAATCAATGGAGGTTAACTTTTCAACAGGAGTGAAGTATAAAAAACAAACCAAAAGCAGAAATATAGAAAGTTTAGAGGTCTGCCTTCTTTTAATTTTAATTAAAGAATTCCTTTGTTGTATTAAGTGATTTATACCTGTTTATATTGAGCTGCACAAAAGAATTAACAATGAAATCTGAAAATCTCAGAGTCTTAGGTTTCATTTCCATTTTTTGATTTCATGGAATTGACCCAGTTCTGTAAAATAAGAAATGACCCCTCCCACATGTGCAGGATTTGAGCTGAACAGCAGGGCCTACAGCCTCACTGGGCCACTGGGCAAGGTGGGGAAGAGGTGGGGCCTCAGGCTGTCAGAGCCATCCAGAGCACGCTACCTCCCCTCCCTCCAGCCCTCACAGCCATCCTGAGTGCTCTGCGGCCGCAGCGCTTTGGCAGCATAGTGGTGGCAGCTGGAGCCCCAGATCTTTTAGACTCGATGGGCCCTGGGGAAATTGCCCATTTTGCCTCCCCTCCGAGTCAGCAGGAGCTGAAATATTCCTTAGTTGCAAGGTTTCCTCTAAGCTGTGCAACAGCATGGCCCCGCAGCCACATACTGAGCCCTGCGCAGGGTCCCAGGACAGTTCCTGCCGGCTGGGAGAGACTAGCTGTTCTGTCCTCAGCAGGGAGCTGCTGCTGTAGCTGAGGGAGAAGTGCCCCTCCCCTAGCCAGGCAACACCATAAGTGACAGCCCTGAGCCCCTGGGCAGGGCTCATTAAGCTGCAGCGGGCTGTGCTGCCATGCAGCTTAGAGGGAACCTTGCTTAGTTGCATTACTCATAACATTTCAACCATTTTAAAGACTTCGTCTTCAATTCTAGTGAAAAGCTTAACATTCATTTCTGTGAAATTGTTTCATGGACCAATTTTTGCATCTAAAAATACCAGATTTCAAAATGGCCCACATTTCAGTACAAAAATACACGGGCGAGTGCAAAAAGTGGCTTATTACCTCTGGCCAGGCTCTAGTCCTTTAAACATAGTTGCAGGCAGCCCAATATACCTGTTGCAGAGCCACAGCCTTTAAGACCAAAACTTCTGGGGAATGTAGTCTGGGGAAGAAGTGTGATGGTCACATGAGTGATCACATGACTAGGCTGACAGCAAATCAAGATATAAAAGGAAAGATCTGTTGCTCAAACTAGGAAGATCTGGAAGAGGCATGTGCTGTTTATGGGGCTTGCTTTGGAGAAAACCCAAGAAGGGGCAATGGCTAAACGAAGCCATAGGGGAAGCCTATGCCCCAGCCAGTAGATCTATACTGTTATTTTTAGCCCCATAAAACAGGACTTGTGAGCCCAAATCCGTTCATGTGGGCTCTGAGACTCGCTGCCCCAGTCTAGGGTGCAGGACATGTTTCTTTGTTTGTTTGTTTGAAGTACAGATGGGCTACGTCTAGACTGGCATGATTTTCCGGAAATGCTTTTAACGGAAAAGTTTTCCGTTAAAAGCATTTTCGAAACAGAGCATCTAGATTGGCAGGATGCTTTTCCACAAAAGCACTTTTTGCAGAAAAGCGTCCGTGGCCAATCTAGACGCGTTTTTCCGCAAAAAAGCCCCGATCGCCATTTTCGCAATCGGGGCTTTTTTGCGGAAGACAAATCTCAGCTGTCTACACTGGCCCTTTTGTGCAAAAGTTTTGCACAAAAGGGACTTTTGCCCGAACGGGAGCAGCATAGTATTTCCGCAAAAAGCACTGATTTCGTACAGTAGGAAGTCAATGCTTTTGCAGAAATTCAAGCGGCCAGTGTAGACAGATGGCAAGTTTTTTCCGGAAAAGCGGCTGATTTTCCGGAAAAACTGGCCAGTCTAGACACAGCCATGCTGTAGGAGATTTTGGGAATAGG